>NC_045710.1:44385672-44693839 GCF_009834535.1 Camelus ferus | reverse complement strand
TTTCTTTTCAAGATTGTTTTGGCTATTCAGGATCTCTTGCAATTACATATGAATTTAAGAATTAGCTTTTTCATTTCTGCAAAAAAAAATTGCCATTGGGATTTTGTTAGGAATTGTATTGAATCTGTAGATTTCTTTGGTTAATACTGCCATCTTAACAATATTAAGTCTTTCAATCCATGAACATAGAATGTCTTTCTATTTATGTATATCTTCTTTAATTTCTCTCAGAAATAATTTATAGTTTTCAGAGTATAAGTCTTACACATTTTATATTAAATTTATCACCAACTAGTTCATTTTGATGCTGTTGTAAGTGATATTTTTTAATTTTATTTATTTATTTATTTATTTATTTACTTTACTTACTTATTTATTTTGCCTTACTGAATTGTCTAGGCCCTCCAGCATAATGTTCAATAGAAATGGCTACAGTGGACATCCTTGCCTTTTTCTTGATCTTTAGGGGGAAATATTCAATCTTACACCATTAGGCATGATGTTAGCCATAGGTTTATTGTAGATACCCTTTATCAGATTGGGGAAGTTCCCTTCTATTCCTAGTTTGCTGAGAGTATTTAGCCAAACAGATGTTGGATTTGTCAAATGCTTTTATTTTTATCTATTGAGATGATTATATGGTTTTTCATCTTTAGTCTATCAATGCATTGAATTACATATTTGATTTTTGACTATTAAACCTTATATTCCTAGTAGAAATGCCACTTAGTCATAAATATTATCCAACTTATATATTATTGGATTCAAGTTGCTAATGTTTCATGAATGATTTTACATCTATGTTTATGAGGGTTATTGGTCTATAGTTTTCTTTTCTTGTAATGTCCTTGATGGTTTTAGTGTCAGGGTAATGATAACTTCATAGAACATGTTAAAATATATTCCTCTTCCTTCATTTTTTGGAAAACTTTATGTAGAATTTGTATTATTTCTTCTTTAAATATTTGGTAGGTTTCTCAGTGAAGCCATCTGGACCAAGCATTTTTTTGTGGGAAGGTTTTTCCACAACAAGTCAATTTCTTTTGTAGAGATATTTCCTTTTGAATAAACTTTTGTACTTCGTGTCTTTCAAGGAACATGTCCATTTCATCATTTCATCCAAGTTGTCAAATTTGTTGGCAAAAAGTTATTTATAGTATTACTTCATGATCCTTTTAATGTCTATAGGATCTAAAATGATGTTTTCTCTCATTCTTGATCTTGGTAATTTGTGTCTTCACTCTTTCTTTTCCTTGATGAATTTGGCTGGAGGTTTGTCAATTTCATTGATCCTCTCAAAGAACCAGGTTTTGATTTCATGATTTTCTCTATTATTTTCTATTTTCTATTTCATTGATCTCTGCTCTTATCTTTATTGTTTCCTTTTTCTGCATACTTTAGATCTTTATTTATTTCTAATTAATTTTATTTTGGTCAGAGAAAACACTTTGTATGACTTGATTCCTTTGAAAAAAGTTTTTGATTCCTTTGAAATTTATTGAGACTTGTCTTATGGCTCAGAAGATAGTTAGAAATATGGTCCATCTACTGAGAGATAAGGCAGTGATTATTATGCAAATACAAGGACTAAGGTCTGAGAAGCAATGTGTTTCTTATCGTAAATAAGAGTTTGGATTTTATATATCAGTCTGATGAGCTCAGTAAATGTGCATTCCCTCCTGAGAGAACAAGCTGCCTCTTAATGTTCTCTACCCATAATGGCAAAGATTTTAACTGAAAACTGAACATTTCAATCTTCCAGGTATTTTCAAGTATCCATATGTTTGTATTCAGATATTTGTTTTAGCTTTAAAACATGAATGAAGACCTTAGGTCTCTGAATAAATTGCCCTCTCTTGGATTACGTTGTTTCTCATCTGAGAATAAAAATTAACTCAAGTAAAGTTAAATTACTGTATTTATACACAAATGTATTCTGAGGAAATGTGGTCCATATTGCTCAATATCACTGAATATAACAGTTTATGTGGACAGTAAAAGTGTAGAATTTGAGCCTCCTTGGAATCAGCCCCAGAGTTCTGTTCCTAAACATATTGCAATTAGATATTTTTAGAGCCATTAGCTGGAGTGCACATGCATTGTTGACTTAGAATAGTTTTTAATATGCTACTAGGGATCATAATTGTAATATCTGAATAAAATTATTGTCCTATCAAAAATTGTCACTAGTGTCAAAAAAGCAAAACTAAACAAAACAAAGCTAATGAAAAAAGTGACCTCTGCTCCTCCCACAAAGCAGAGGGGAGAAGCTGGAAGAAGAAGAGCTCTCTCCTTCCTATGCTCCCCCCATAGCCAATATTTAATCTCTAATTTAGTGTGCCCTCTGTCCTTCAGTGTCTGGACATGTCATGTGGTAAAGAGGGCACAGTGACAATAGAATTTGCTTAAGTCATCAGGTCTTTGTGAAAACTGTTGCTTTCTCAGGGCTACCTGGGAATTTCAAGCCCTAATTTTCAATATCTTCTCAGTGTATGTATGTAGGATCTACATACCCCATAGTAGGCACAGGGCCCTTCAAATTACAGCCTCTAAAGCTATATAGAAAACTAAGTGTTACAGCACCAGATCCCAGGACCCAATCAGCAATCCCCCACCCCTCCTTGGGAACTTCTGTTCTAAAATATCCACAAGTATGAATGCACAAGACTAAATTAACTTCTAATTTATAACATCTCAATGATAATCCAACCCCTCTCAACTGGTGTTTTTCAACTAAACATTCTTGGCACACCAGGATAAGTTTTATTAAAAAAGAGAAAAAGAAAGTATTACCAAGTTCAGTCTTATATCTAACGCAGAGAAATGAAAGAAACGCCCCTCACTTTGCCACAAGCCTATGACAAGGCAGCCAATCTGCTCTGCTGAAGAATTTTTCCTGAAGTCTCTCAATAGCTTTTTTAAAAAAATAATCCATACACTTGTTAGTAACTCCCTTCACATTCAATAAAATTACTTTATGGACCTCATTCAATGTGGAAGGAAGAACTATACATACATAATTTAAGAAACTTTTTGTGAGAAACAATGAAGTTAGGAACCAAGCCCCACAAATGGAACACTCCAGAGTCTCACTAACTTTTCCCTGCCCTCATCCAAGGCTGAGTTAGAAAGCAATCACCTACACAGGACTCAAGGAAGAAACACAGAGTTAAGAAGGTTGGAGAAGGAGTCAGAAAACCTGGATGCTGGTCCTGCCTTTGTCACTAACTTGCTGGGTGAATTGGAATTAAACTCCTTGTTCTTCCTATTCTGGAGTTGCTCATCTTTAAAGTCAGGAGATTGGGTTCCTAAACTCTGAGCTTCCTACAGACACTTCCCATCTGCTTCCTTGCTTTCCATGGCTCTCCGCTCTCCATGTTCTCTAGTATCTCTGGTGTCTCCTTTTTGGACAATTCTTAGTCCTTTGTCACATAAATGCAGGAGTCTCTCCAGTGGAGTGTCCTTGACTCCCTTTTTTCTCTAATCCTCTCTTGCAATTTTTGTTATAATCCGGTAGTGGATACTGGGGTATCGCCCATGTCCCCTCTTCTATACGGAGCCTTTCCTTTCCCCAGCTGCTGGGACAGTTGGAGGATAATAGCTCTCAGCTGAGTCCCTCCCTGGGCCTTGCCTTCATGCAAAGAGATCAACCTCACCCACGTTCACATCCCCTCCCAGGCGAAAGCCCTCATCCAATATTTGTTCAATGTGGGAATGAGAAGGGTCTGCCCCCTTGCTTCTTGATGGGATAACGTTGAAGGGCCAGTCGTACCTGCTCTAGAATTCCCCTGGGTTTTGTTGTGACTATATTGCATTTCGACGCCTCCTTCTGTCCAGTTCTACAGATGTCGATCCTGAGAGCATTCTTCAATAAACCACCTGTACAAAATCTTCATCTCAGAATCTGTTTCCTGGAGAACAAGTCTGTTTCCTACGACACTTAGTGCCAGGAGTGGTTCAAGGAAGTAGACTCTAAAATGAGATTTGGAACTGGACCAACTGTGGTCCCTATCACTGGGGATAGGAGAAGCATTACAAGCTTCTGGTATTCAGTGTAACTGTTGGGTGAATATTAATATTCCATCCAAGTTCACCAAGACCAGAGGGCCTCCATGGAAGCATAGACAGAGCAGCATCTCCTGCAGCCAGAGGGCAGAGAAAGCTTCAATTTGACCCTGGACTTAGTTATAAGAGCAGCAAAACAACAAAGAAATTTGAATTCTTTAGTCAGCTGTGCCAAGTTAGGGCCCTGACTAGGAAGAAGTGAAATCTCGAGACCTGGGATGGGAATATTTGGATTGATACACTCAAAAACCTTGGAACTGCAGATCCCTCTAAACCCTGCGGGCCAGCGGAAATGCCCCAGTGCTCCTGTTAAGGGCTAGTGCTTGAAAATAATGCAGAGGTCTCTCAATCTAGACAAGAAATCAGAAGGATTTTCAAGAGCAGTCCTGCCACGTGGGCAATATGACCCAGCTAACTTTATGGTATTAGAAGTATCAGTAATAGCAAAAGGTGCCATGTGGAACTTACGGCGACTTCATAGGAGAATCATAATGTAGATCCCTAGGGTATTGAAACAAGTCTATGCCAACTTCAGTGAAGAATTTTTCACCATTTGAAAAACAGCTCCAGATGAGCTACTACACTCTGATAGAGACAGAAGAACTGATTTTGAGAAATCAAGTGAACGTATGGCCAAGGTCACCTGCTTGTAAGATGGTTTCTCTCAAGCCCATCTGTATGGTTAGGCTGTTCACGGTGGCTCTTCTCTTGCTCTCTGTACATCCCCTGCTCCACCAGTCCCTGTTCACTCACATGACTATCCAGTCCTCATAATTAGAGGGCTTAATTAGTTCCTGGTACCAGTGAGCCCACCTGATGTCAAATGTCAATCCCCTTTTCTCCCCCACCCCCCAAGTAGCAAAGATCGCTGCTATGTTCTGTCCACCGTCTGCCAGAAACAGAGCATGTGGGGGTGCTGCTCCAGGACCCTTTATGTAAGATCTCCTGTCCAATAAGCCACTGATGTCTCTGTCACTTTCTCTGGGCTTTCTTCTGTCTCGAGGCTGAGCAGCCTTAAAGCTTGCACGCTTGTGGAGTGCAGCCTAACATCATCCAATACACAGTGGAAGTGGTACCTCTGGGATCAGTCAAGAGCAGGGTCAGAGGGCACAAGGAACCTGCACAGGTAGGTGATCCAGACCCCCGTGTCATCCAGCACTGGTGCACTGATGTCGCTCCCTCAGTTCACACCTGTGGCTGCAAGGGCATAGTCAGTGATCTGCGGGAGTGTTTTTTTGGGACTCTTGCTCAGTTTTGAAGGTAAATGGACAAGTGCAGCAGCCACAGTCTAAGAAGGTTCTGGTGACAGCAGCTCGCCCCTCAGGCTCTGGTCATTCATTTTGTGTGAAAAAAGAATTGGCCTGAGGTAAGAATATAAGGGCAGCCCTGAATAGCTTGTCAGTGAAGTAATTCAGAACCAGCCTCCCAAAATGTGCCAATTCAGCATGTGGATTATTTTGAGCTGAAGACAGTGGAGGCCTCAAAGATTCAGGAAGAGATTTTTAATCTCTCCCTTCAACCGCCTAAAGGAATTTAGATAGAGGGCCTGTTCCAGGAAGAGAGCTATGAGCAGAGACAACCACAGAGAGTGTGGGCAGGTGTGGTAAGCTGGGGGACCCCCTGTTTGTTCAGAGTCCTCTCTGTATCCCATTGTCATTCACCAAACCTTTGTTTTCCCATCTTCCTGTGTATTGCCTTTCTTCCGTTTGAAACTAGACCACCGGCCCCTTCTCCTTAGCTCAGAATGACATATAAGCCTCAATTGCTTGCCTGTCAGAGAGCCTCTCATTCTTTGTGGGACTCCCATACATACGAAATTGCCTTTGTTTTTCTCCTGTTAGTCTGTCTCACGTTGATTTGATTAATAGATCAGCCAAAAGAGCCTAGCTGGATACAGGAAAATTTTTCCTCCCCTGTAGTAGTTTGGTCATGGGTCAGAAAGGAGAAAAACTAGAAGATAGAGTTGAGGGACTGGGCCATCCAGACCCCCAAGGAAGGTGCCTAGACCAGCAGAGGTGCCGGCGAAGGGTAAGGGAACTAGAACAGGTAGTGGAGGAGGGCGACAGTGAGTTTTAGCTGCACCTGGAGTCTTTCCCACTCCACTTCCTCTCATAATTTTCCTCCAGGAAAAGAGACCAACCAGAATTCTGGAGGAGCTGAATTTATTATACGAAGTAAATGAGTCTGAGTGGATAAGGGGTGAATTGTCATGGACGCTGTGGTGTGCTGCCCTGTCGTCTGCTCTGGACCCAGGCACTCATTCCCCCAGAGGCTGGGTGTGTTGGTTGCCAAAAACTCTCAGCTGAGTCCTTCTGCAGGCATTGCCTTCAGCTGATGAGTGCTGCCTCACCCAAGATCATTTTTCCCTGCCTGGGTATAAAGTCCAGGCACCCTGCCTCATGTTGGGCCATCTCTGGAGGTCCGTCATGCTCTAGAGCTCCCACAGGGTCAGCCTAGGCCTCAATTGCAACTGCCCTGCAGTTTGGCTCCCCCAGTTGCCCCCTCCTGCATTCACCCACACATAGGTGTTGATCCCAGAGGTGCTTCCCAATAAAATCCTGCATACAGCAGGAATGGAGTGTCAGCATTTAACGGGGACCGAGTTTCAGTTAGGGAAGATGAAAGAGTTCTGAAGGTGGATGGTGGGGATAGTTGCACAGTAATGTCAATGCATTTACTTCCACTGAACTGAATGTATAGTTAAAGTGATTAAAGTGGAAAATTTTATGTTACTGTATTTTACCACAATAAGAAAAAAAATCTGGGCGTGAATCTCCCTAACTTCTTAGCGAAGTTAACCCAGCAGCCTTTGTGAATATGGCAAAGAGAGCTAGCTTCCACCAACATTCATTCCTTCTCCTTTATTGTTGGAACTCAGCCTGAGACAGCAAGCAGTCTTGAAACTGGCCATGGGATGCGAGACATCTGACTAAGTTTGGCCAATTGGTTGTGAGAAGTGATATAAGCCACTTCCTGCTCATTCTCTTAAAATAACAGGCATGCCCTCCACTCATCTTTGCTTCCTTCCTGCTGGCTGGGACACAGATGTGATGGCAGGAGCTGAGTCAGAGAGGCAGCCCAAGTAGAGAATGACAGAGCTACCCTAACAATCCTAGACTGATTATCTCTGGTTGTTCTGTGAGATAGAAATAAACTCCTGTATTGTTTAAGGCACTGAATTTAAGATATCTTTCTTACACTAGCTCAGCCTGTATCTCATACTTTGGATGACTCCAAAATCCATTTCTCTAACCCTAACTCCTTTCGAATAATTCCTGTTTCACATTTTCAGTTTTGAGATTTGGCATGCCCATACTGTAATATATCCTAAATGCTTTCAAAACCTTGTTCCTTATTTCTGATAATACCACAATTCTCCTACCTGTGAAGAACCCTAAACATTCACACAGTGGAATATCATTCAGCCATTAAAAAAAAAAGGAGGTACCTCAAGATAGGGAACAATCACCAAGACATATCGTTAACTGAAGAAAGCCAGGAGCAGCAGTGTCTATAACACTATTTGTTTTAGGAAAACAAAGAATATATACATTTGTACATATGTGTATGTACATAGAATATCTTGGGAAGGATAGCCAAAGACTGAGTCGCTGCCCTAGATAGGACAGCCAGGGGACAAAGTGGCAGAGAAACTAATTTCTCAATACATACCTGTTTGAACCTTTGAATTGTATACTGTATGCAAAGGGCCAAGGGTGCACTGTTCATTTTCTTTTTTTTCCAATTTTTTAATAGAGGTAGTAGGGATTCAACCCAGGACCTTATGCATGCATGCTAAGCATGTGCTCTACCACTGAGTTATACCCTCCCCCAAGGGTGCACTATTCATATTCTAATCCAGGTAAATTGCACCCCTGGAGTTGTGCTGTGTGTGGCCTGGGCAGCTGTATATATCCATTCTGCCGTGCATGTTTTACATACTCAAAAAAAATGTAAGAAAATATACTTACTTTTGTTCTGTAGCTTGGACAGAACAGTTAAAATATCCTAGTGTTTCAGAGATCTCTGTCTGGATTGCTGGTTACATCTTTGTTACCAGCCATTAGTTTTTGTTGCTGTTGTTGTTGTTGTTTTGGGGGAGTTTTGGGTTTTTTTTTTGTTTTGTTTTGTTTTTTTGTCATTTAAGAAGATCATCCACTCTTCTCCAGAACTTCCATCAGTGCTGAAATGACCAGCCAGCTTTTTTCCTCCTAGGAATTCCAAGGTGAGACTGGGGGAAGCGCAACAGTGAAACCTGCCTAAGGGTTTAACCCCCACATTTGTCCTTCTTCTGAGAGTTATCAGTTATCTCAGTTAGGACTGAGAACCTGAAAAATGTCCTTAAAGTTTGACCCTGAGAATTCTGCTGCTTGAATTTCCCTTGTCATCCTAAGGAAAATATCAGAGATGCCTGCCAAGATGTATGTACCAGAACACTCGCTGTGGCTTATTTCTCTTGTCCAAAAACATGGTCACAAACTAAAGTGTCATAAATATGTAACTAGTTAAATCTGGTACAGTTCATGTAGGTAGTGGAATTCCAGACGTTGGAAGAATAATAAAATGGGGAAGTGACTTCATTACATTGATAAGTGAGAAAAGCAAATTACAAAACAGTAGCTAAGGCAGTCTCCTTAAACTATCCCAATCTGGTTTTTAAAGAAAGTTGAGTAACTGAGTCTGGAAAAGATATTCACTGATATGTTAATATTGCTTTTTTGCGGAGTTGGGCTTATTATAAGATTATTTGTATTCTTTTTTTTGTGCTTGCCTGTATTTTTCAAAATCACTACAATTAACAAGTTTTCTCTTATAATTAAAAAAATGTTACCCCTACACAAAGTTAATTTGGCGAGTTCTATGAGCACTTCAATTTGCTCCTCATTAGTCTCTGATAGTCCTCTGAGGCATACATATGAATTTTAAATGAGAAACATCAATTCTGAGTTAGGTAGAGAATTCTTCCAATTTCTATCAGGAGGAGGTAAGAGGAGAAGGGTAGCAGATGGTAAGAAGAGGATGTGACAGCTTAAATTGCTTTGTTACCTTTGTTACAAGTTTTCCTTCCAGAAGGAAAGAGTCATTTAAAGGTTTTCTAGCTAAATGAGGTATTTTACATTTGTACAGATGACAAACTTCACTATTCACCAGGACCATATGCTTTTCTGATATTCATAAAGGCTTTGAAGTCTAAAATATATGCTGTTTAGGAATGTTACTGGAGACCAGAGGATAATAGCTCTCTCCTAAATAATACATAAGTACCTTTTTAAATTAGCCTTGGCCAGGGGAAATTTTAAAAATAGAAAATATGGGTCAGAATCAAGTTCTACAACTCAGTATATTCTTTATAAAAGATTTATGGACTTGATTCAAGGAGTATTTTAGACAAATTTGTGTATAGCATAAACACAAATTAAATGTAAAAAAAAATTAATAATGAAAAAGTGAGTCCTAAAAAGGCCAGTAGGTGGCATAAATAATTTAATCAAACTGGCAAGATATGTACTGTGAAAGGTATCTTCCCCAACCTTTTGTCCATGAAAAACTCTTGAATATGTAGACAAAATTCCCGATTAAAGCATCACTAAAGAAGACAACTTAGTTGTAAATACAAAAATTGGAATTGCAGGGGAGATGGATCTCATAGACATCAACCTGAAGCTAGATTGTAAACTGTTTGCCCAGGCCTATCATTAAACCAAAAACAAAAAGACAACATGTAATGAGAGCATCTAATCTCGATGCTCCCCCAGCATCCTTCAACATCTCTGAAGTGGTAGGAGTGTGTTGACATCAGAGCTTAGGAAAATCATGTCTTCCAAAGCCTTGTAGGTGATCCCTGCCCCAGTAAACTCTGCAGGAGCAACAGGAAGCCTTTTCTCCCTTCAAATGCAACTGGAGGGCCGGTCCCAACATTCAGTCTTTACGGGTCCTAGGAAGGCTCCACGACACTAACCTATTACATACCTGTTGGCTGCCTTGGATCTGAATAAGATATTCTCCCCATTTACCAGCATCTGATGAAATGGCCAATAAGAAATGTTTGTCCTCGCTTGCTTTTGTATCTGCTCTTGTGGAAATAGCACCATGGATTAGAATCCAGATATGTGCAAAGACTAGAACACACTGCACCAAACTATTAGGAATGCTTTCTCCAGAAGCTGAGTCTACAGGAGATTGTCTGTGCTCACAATTATATCTTTAGTGCCTAGTCTAGGGTCTTATACATAGTAGGTGGTAAATAAATACTTGTTGAATAAATACTTTTCTATAATTTTAAAATTTTTTGAAATGAGCCTGTTACTTTCGTGATTGTAAGGAAAATAAAAGTTTTCTGGCATACTCATACTCAAAAGAGTAGAGAATCACTCTTCTAGAGGATTTTTCCCTGGTGAAAGCCTAATTATTTTCTTCCACAGTCTTTATTTGAATGAATTTAATTTTTGAGTGCATATATTACTCAATACATACAAACTTGACAAAACCCACCCAACCTAAAGAGTGTCTAAATCAGCTAACTATTCATTTATATAGATCACCAATGACTCATTTTCAGAGACTTTCCAGGTGTCTCCACTACCTGTTTCAATAAACACGCTCCACTGTTCGTGCACTGTTTGCTTTTCTGTGGACGCCTTACACACAGCTGTGCCTTGAAGCATCGCCTATCCCGGTCCTGTTCCCTTCCCCAGGAAGCAATACTGAAAGTCAGCAGCTTTTTCTCAAGTGAGACACCCACTGCTGCTCTGTGCCTTACAGGCAATCCTCTGCTTTCATCCCAGCTAGGCCGAATGTTAACTGGAAGACAATCAGGGTGGAGGGATGTAGGACAAAGTTTTCTTTATAGCCATATTATAAATAAGGATTGGAGTCCAAGTCTACCCCACAGAAGTTGGATTCACACATAATATGGTTGAAACCATTCAAATTTTGGTGTGTAGCTAGAGTAGGCACTTAGTATGAATTTGTTCAGTGAATGACTATTGCTAGTGCTTCTTTGCAAGAGGAATTTAGAAACTGAGACCCAATCTCAGGGAGGTGTCATCTCTGCTTCCAGCTCCTAGCAGCTGTTGATACCTGCAGGCGCTTACAAGTTGGGTGTTGGTAACTTGGGAGATGCCTGTATTCGTGTCTTAGACAAAGATCGTCTGGTTGAAAGTCATTTGAGGGGACTTACTAGAAAGGCACTAGCCTGTCAGTGCTCCCTTCTGATCAGGCTGTTTTCAGAGAAGGAAGGCTGTGGGCTAGAAACAGAAGAGGTATCTATTGTATTTAGCGTTTTAAAATTTTAAGCCATTTTAGCTCAGATTCATTTGATCATAAGGAATTGAGGTTCTCTAAAGTTAGCTAAAAGAAAGAGGATTTATTACAAGGTGTGATAATGAGTCTCAGCATTAGTCCCAAAGGAGTCATCACCAGGCTTCCTATGGCTAGAATGGAGGGTGGTTCTGTGCTCAAAGCTGCTCAGGGACCCCCAGCTGCAGAGCTTATTAATATGCTGTAAATACACATTTGTGTTGTTCTCGCTGCCTCCCCGAAAACTGGCAAAACCTACTGCACTGGGCAATAAGGTAAAGGTCATTGGTTAGCCTGAGGATTGACAGACCACTCTGGTGAATCAGCTGTGGCCCAGAAGGACAGGATACAGGGTTGCAGGGAGCAGATCAGAGCTGTCTAGCCAAGAGGACTGTGGGGGCCCATTAGATATGTTTAGTAAATTTGGGTATCTGGTTTAAGAATCCTGGGTGCATTTCAGGGTACCGTGGACTCAGGATTGACCCTGAATAATAACAAAAAAAGGAGAAATTTCTCCTCAGGCTATTACACACATATACATACACATACACTCACACAAATATGGGGCCTGGTACCTTAATTTTGCTCAAGCCCCTGGCCCTAGAGTCCCAGTCAGGTTTCAAAGTCCTCAGTATACAAATTATGTTGTCATGCCCTTAAAAAGGGATGGCTACAATGAAGTTTAAGGCAATATGAGAAAGTAGCATTCTAAGAATGTAAAGCGATGTAAAAGAACCAGTTTGGGTACAGGGAGGCAGGCAGGGGATAGAGAGAGGGTGGGTGAGGCCCTCTTTGCAACTAAGTCATCCTCATACCGTATCTTCAACAATTCCCAAAAAGACTGGCACCCTGCCCCGCTCCATTCAAATATCTTTGCCTTTCCTGTGTGCCTTTCCACTATTCTCATTAACATAAAAAAGCCTTCTATACATTGAGTGGATATGCTTTGACTTATTCTGAGTGTTATCAGCAGGATTAACACTCACAATTCCAACTTCTTTATCTGTAATTTTTACAGGGGGTGGTTGATGGTTGTATCAGATGGTTGTATCACTAGGAGTGTAAGATCTTGCCCTGGTCCCAGTTGTCCTCACTGAGTCTCTAATATTGGCTGAATCTGCCACCAGTGAAGCGGTAGGTTGTCAAAAGAGGAACAGCCACATCCTATGTACAAGAGAGCTTGAAAAGCTGGCTTGGTTTTTTGGAGGGTTTTTTTTTTTTTAATGGGGGAAGTAATTAGGTTTTAATTTATTTATTTTTAGTGGAAGTACTGGGGATTGAACCCAGGACCTCGTGCATGCTAGATATACCCTCCACCACTGAGCTATACCCTCCCCACTACCAACTGCCTATCTTGAATGACTTAGGACTTTTGTATTCCTGGAGGCAGGGAACAGAAGAAACCATAGAGGCTCTTAAGTTGCCATCCAAGGATAAAAGAACCCACTTATTATCAGGTGTTAGTAAGTGCCCAAAATTGTTGCAAGGGCTCGGGGAGCAGGTTCCAGGTGGAGCTTCTAGGGACAACTCCCACCCCCTAGAATCACACGGCTTCTTCTGTGGAGGGGAGTGCAACTGCCACCCCAGGAAGCTGAGGACCATTGAGTACGTTGCCTCCTTGGCCACATCCATGCCAAAAATAGGGATCAGTCTTCTGATTTTACTGAATTCTGAATTCAGAGTCTCACATGGAGGCATCTGATTGGCAGAATATAAATTGGTATCTAACTGAAAGGGACTCTGGCAAATGCAGTTTTTAGGGTTCCAGCTTTTGCTATGGATCAAGACATGCTAGAAGGAAGTCACAATGGGTATTGGCTGAGCCATAAGTGCGGAGGGAATATTTTCAAAGATACCAATGTGAGCAAAAGAGCTCGGAACATCCAGCCAGGCTGGAGTATACCCACTTGGTGAGGGACATGAGGTATCAGGTATGAATGATTCCATTTATATTAAATGTGCAGAACAGACAAATCTCTAGAGACAGAAAATAGATTAATGGTTGTCTAGGGCTGGGAAATTGTGGGTAGATTGGCAGGTGGTAGCTAAGGAGTGCAGGGTTTCTTTTAGAGATAATAAAATGTTTAAACTTAACTGCAGTGATAGATGCACAACTTTGTGAATATAATAAAAGCCATTGAATTGTGTACTTAAGTGAATTGTCTATTAGTTATATTTTAATAAATACATATTCTAAATGGACTCCCAGGTTTCTGAAATGAACAACCAATTGGATGGAGATATAATTTATTGAGATAGGGACTTCCATTTCCAGTAATGTATCCAGACTGACCCTCTTGATGAAAACAACTAAAATAACTGGCGTAAATATCAAAACCATCTTCTTAAAAGTAGCTCGCAATATAGTGAGGAAAGTATCATGCTAAAACATGAGTGAAGGCATGAGCCAAAAGAGCACTGAAGCTACTTTTGAGGAACTTTACTAAACTTGAGCTTCAATAAGAGCAAAGTTCAGGAACCATGCAAGATGGGAGGCAGATAGGAGACCCTGCCCTCATAAAGCTTGGACCAGAAATAAACCCATCCCCAACCCACCCCCTAGTTGTCAGCAAGGAAAGTTGCCTTGGTGCTGGAAAGAGCATAGTGGGGAAGGAACTGTCCCCCAAAGTTATAACCACAGAATAGGAATATTCCTAGTGTAGGTTTGCAGCCTGAATTTATATTCCTGGGTAGTCCTACAAACCCCAAGCTACAGGTTAAGTTTAAAGTGACCCAGTACTGATAGAAAGTGGTAAAGTGATGCCACATGACTACTGAGGCTAGGTCAGAAAAGGCCATGCAGCTTCAAAGAAACTTTCAGCCAGACAAAGGCCTTGTAAGACTCTCACAAGAGCCTTGTAGACCCTTCCTGTTAAAATTAGGACTACTAACAATACTGTAGGCGTTGTCATCAGCAGCCTCACACAGGGGGTCCAAGATGGAGACAGACCTTCTGCAGTGTAACCCTACCACCACTCCATCAAGAGGAAGAAGCTAATTCCCCTTCCTTTGAATTGGATGGCTTATATCTCTCTTGTAACCAATAGAATTGGCAGAAGTGACACTGCTGGACTTCTGGGTCCAAAAAGGTCATGCAGCTTCCACTCAGCTCTCTTAGAACACTTACTTTTAGGATGCTCCCTCTTGGAAGCCAACCGCCGTGCTATGAGAAGCCCACACCACATGGAGAAGCACAAGCAAGCGCTCCAGGTGAGGCCAGCCCTTGCCTCATTCCAGCCCAGGCACTAGATAAGAGTGACGGAGCCTTCAGATTATCACAGCCCCTGGCTATTCAAGTCACCCCAGCATTGTGGTCTTCCCAGCTGAGGGCCCCAGCACCACAGAACAGAGACAGGACCTCTCTACTAAGCCCTACCCACTTTCATCCTGCAGAGTTTGAGAGTCTAATAAGATGGTTACGGTTTAGACCACTAAATTTGGAGTAATTTGATATACAGCAGTAGAAACCAGAATAGGAAGTATGACACATTGAAAGAACCCAAAGAAGGTGGTATGGCCAATAAAGGTAGGTGACTACTGGGCGCCTGAAATAACAATCATCTCTGTTGTTTCTAACATAAGAAATCAAAAGTCAGATAAAGAAGAAAAAGGCAAGATTATCTGAGACAGGTATGGTTGGAAAAATTATGGATATGTGGCTTATACATCTGTGTAACCCCTAAACCAAGTGAAGCACATTACTCCTTTTCAGCCTTTCGCATTTATTATACAGATAAATACAGAGGCCTCTGGCCCTACCTAGGTTTGCTTTTATCAAGCTTCCCGGCAGATCAGGGCCCAACAACCATGGTGGCTCTTACCCTACCCTGAGCAACACCCCTGCAGCCATCTAAGCTGGCCCTCCATATGTCCCTGCTCTGCTCCTGGCTAAAGCCAGTCAACTGCTGAAAACCCTGGGATTGGGGCTGGGCCATCCCACCTTCAGCAAAACCATCTTTTTGTTAATGGCCCTAGGTGTTTGATCACCGGGGAGAAAAAAATGTAAGAAATTTTATATACACTTTTTGTTTGTTTGTTTTTTGTTTTGGCTTGTATATGATTCCCCTGTCGCTTGGACCATTCTCCTACAATGGGCTTCAATTTCAAGGACACCCTGCTGTGGCTCACTCTACCCTATATGAATTGTGTAGCTTTGCATGCATTCTAAATCAGAAGGCACTCAATCTTTAGGTCATTTGTGCATGGTTTTCACTTTGGAATGCACTCAGGATGCAGGGCAAATGCTTGCTGACCCCATGTTTATTTTTTCAGCTGGTGATTGAAGTTCTGGTCCAGTTATAATAGATGGGAATGCCAATGTCTTTATCCATTTTCAGCTTTATTGCAAATCTTGCATCGCATAGGCATCATATTTCTGCTCTCAGCATGTAAAGTAAAAGTAATTTTCATGTCTGTGTTTCCAAAGTAAATATCATTGTGTTTGCCCCCCACCTCCACCCCATAGAACTATTTTAAAAAGAAAAGACATGAGTATGGAAGAATAATATTCCAAGCTTCTGGGGGAATGTTATTAATAAATGAGTCTTTTTTTAAGTTATAAAGGCTGTTTTAAAAAATGTTCTATTCTATAACCTGTGACTGCTATTCTCCCTATAGTATGCACAATAGTGCTCCTTTTTCCAAGAATTTATTCAATCATTTAATAAATATTGATTGAGTGCTCACTATGAGCCAGATATTGGGGATACAAAAGAAATCAAGACAGACGAAATGAGGTTCTCACCTCCATGGCACCTATATTCTGTTTCAGGGAGATAGTCAGTAAATAAGTAAATAAATAGATAAAGTAATTTCACATTGAGAAAAATGCCTTGAAGAAAATAAAGCAGGGGTAATGAACAACTAAGAGAGGTCACTCTAGGTAGGTGGGGTCAGGAAAGGCCTCTCTCAGTAGAACCTATGAAAAAGCCAGCCATGAAAAGGGCCCCGGGAAAGAGCTGTGGACAGAGGGGACGACAAGTTCAGAAGCCCAAGGGAGGAAAGAGCTTGGAAGAAGTTGGAAAGGAGCCAGAGGCCAGTAAAGGCCAGACCATGTAGGATCTCATGGGCCTCCCTACTGAGGTGATATTTACCAAGCAAGTCACATGATCAGATTTATATTTTTAAAGTATCACACCTTCCTTCAGCTGATGTGAGGAATGGATGGGAGGTGGGTGGGGAGCCAAGACAGTTAGAAGACAGCAACAGTTCAAAAGAGGCTGCTGCTCTTGTGCCACCAGCAAAATGTACGTTTTAAGTGTTTTTTTCAGCAATGCTCACAGACTTGCACTGATTAATTCACATGCATTGTGATATAGTTGGCTAGTAGGGACTCAACAGATGTTACATTCCTTCTCTTGACATCTTTGGTTCTGTGCCTCACTAGGTAAACAAATCACCATCTTCAATCTCTGAAAATGCAATAAACACCATTAATTCAATGCTGCTAATGTTTTGAGCACCTGATACGTGTCAGGCACTGTGTTAAGATCTGGATATTCAAAATAAATGAAACTTGGCCCCTGCTCTCCAGGAAATTAGTCTTGAGAACAAGCAGGCAGCCCACCGGAGGCAAGAAAATCAGTAACAAGATAGTGCCTGGCTTTCCTTATTGAGGGAAGGATAAATCCCTCAGAGACCTGAGAGCAGAATGATTCTACAGACCTCTAAATGGGCAGGGGAGAGAAGAAGCAGGAAGACTTAGCTCATGTCAGAAATGAGAAGAGAATTTGTATCCTCAACTTTATTTTACCTACGCAGCTCTCCCTGGAGTGGAGCTCCTACAGCTGATTTGCTGGTATGATTTTCTTTTTACTTCCTGATATCTGGAATCGTGGAGGCCAGTGAGAAAGAGAGGCCCTCTGACTTCAAGGAAGGTTAGAGTCAGGTTATTCATAAAAAGTGATCTCTTTAATCAAACAAAACATTTCCCACAATGCAATACATGTCCTTCCCTTGCCAAATAAAAACAACTTCCAGGGGGACGGCATAGCTCAGTGGTAGAGTATGTACTTAGCATGCACGAGGTCCTGGGTTCAAGTTCCAGTACCTCTGTTAAAAATAAACACAATTACCCCCACCTTGCTGATAAATAAAACAATTAAAAAAAAAAAACCAGAAAAAAGAAAAAAAAAAACTTCCATGAATCATGACATTTAAAAACTACCTTAAAGGTTTTAAATGTGTGGAAAATCTCCTTTAAAAGAGAGACCCCTCCACAACACAACAGCAAGCTAGAAGCTGAGCTCTGCCATCACTTTTGTTGGAAGCACTTGCATGTCCAAGTTTGTGCAGCAAAATTGAGTCCTACAGCAGTTCTCAACCCTGACCACACACTGGAATCACCCAAGGAGCTTTAAAATATATTGATGCCTGGATCCAGCCCCAGAGATTCTTATTTAATTGGCCTGTGCTATGTCCTGGGCATCAGCATTTTTTAAAACTGCTTTCCAGGTAATTCTAATGTGCAGCCAGGATTGGGAACTTGTCTGCTAGCCCATTAAAGAGTGGCACTTGGGGCCAGGGACTAAACTATAGACTCAAAATACAGCACCTTATTTCCACAGACTAGATCTGATTCCCCAGCCATGCACTCCTACAGTTCCCTGTATTTTTCCTTCATTTAAACTGTAATTGTGTGTGTGTGTGTGTGTGTGTGTGTGTGTGACAGAGAAACAAACAAATAGAGAGGCAGAGGGAGAAATTGCTTGACTAATGTCAAGTCTCTCTGTTGAAATATAAGCTTCATGATTTCAAGGCATCTGCACATCAAGGCAGTATAGTATCGTGGTTAAAAACAAGTTTTAGAGTCAATCTGCATTGGACTCCCAGTTGTATTACTTGCCAGCTGTGGGACCTTGGGTAAATTCTTAACCATCTGTATCTCAGTTTCCTCAGCTAAAAAATGGGATTGTTGCAAAATTAGTGTTGTTGTGAGATTATATGAGATGTGTGGTGGTTTTAAAATATGTCTGCAAATTATTCAGCACTTTTCCCTCCAAAATATACAGCTGAAGTTCTCTTCCTTTGAGTATGGGCGACGTAATGACTATCAAATAGAATACGACAGAAGAGGTACTGTCCTTGAGCTTAGGACATAAAAGACACTGTGGCTTTGGATCATTTGTTCAGGGGGAGGTCAGCTGTCTTGTTGTGAAGACAATCAGCTGATGGAGAGGCCCATGTAGTGAGGAAATGAGGCTTCCTGCCAACAGCCCTGTGAGAGAGCCATCTTGGAAGTGGATCCTTTAGCTCCAGTCAAGCCTTCAGATGACTGCAGTCCCCGCCAATACCCTGATGGAAACCTCCTGAAAGACCCTGAACCAGAAACATCCTGCTAAACCGCTCTGGAATTCCTTACCCACAGGAACTGAGGTAATAAATGCTTGTTGTTTAGCCATTACGTTTTAGGGCAATCTGTTACCCAGCAGTGGACAACTATAAGATGATAATGTTAAAGCACTTAAAATACACAGCAAATACTCCATAAATGTTAGTCACTATTGTTGCTTCCTTGTTCTCCTTTATGTCCTTAGCGCCTAACACCTGCTGTCTATTAGAGGCCCAGTATACAGCATGTGAGTGAATGAATTGCACACACATGGACACAAAATAAAATAAAGGGTCAAGGCAATCATCTGTGGCAATGGTTTCTGAAGTTATTTGAACAAGGATGTTTTCAAACAAAATCTTACCTCATGTTATCAGTCAGGGTTGAGGGGAAAAAAAAACAAACACAGAAATTACCTTAGGTATTTCAAACAGAGGGAATTTAATACTAGGAATTGGTTACAGAGGCAATGGAAGAGCTGAGAAGCCAAGCGCGAAAGAATGAGGCACCTTAGAGATTAGCCAGAGCAGGAAGCTGCTATTATTCCTAGAGCTGGATGGACGTGAGAAGAGGTGGTATTGCCAGAGTCCAGAAGTTGGAGCCATGCATATTGAGGCCACAGACGGAAGATTTTGGGGCAAGAGCCATGAAAGAGGAGCCACCTGAGTCAGAGATAGATGGGAAGAAACATCTTAGCTTCTTCCTTTTCTTGAGCTACAGTCTTTCACCAGTGCATCCCATTGGTAAAATCTCCCTGAAAGACAGCTAACAAAGGAGCCTGGGAATGAATGTAGTTCCCTGTGAAACAGAGCAGAGCAGAAAGGTGAGGAATGGATCTGATGTTTATATATGTATATACCTATGTGTGTATATAAATTATATATGTACCTGTTCGTCTATACATGTTTGTACATATGTGTGTATGTGTATGTAAATGCATAGATATATAGAGAGAAAATGATAAAGCAGATGTCGAAAATGAGTAGCATACACCAAAAAAGAAAACAAATGAAAAGCATTATTGTATTTATTTTATAAGTTTAAATGTAAAGCATTTATACTTCTTCTACAATTGATAAGAACACATGTTACTATATTAGGAGTCTCTAGTGTGTTAGAGTTGAAGATAATGGCATATTTGAATGTGCCTGTAATTTACATTTTTTAATTTTAAATAAAATGCTAGATTTGGGAAACCACTAATCTAGGTGATCAGTCAAAACACTTTTACCCTAAAAATTAATTTTTCTTGGGCCATAAGTGAAAATATTAAGATGATAAAATTTAAATAAACTCTTGATTAGAAAACTAATGTTATATAAATGTTAATTTCCTGATTTTTATAATAGCGCTGTGGTTATATAAAAGAACAAGCTTGTTTTTTTCTTTTTTTATGAAGTACACGTCAGAGTATTTAGGAGTAAAGGGGCATCATCATATGTGTATCATGTGTGCCAAGCTGTTCAGGAAAAAAAATATTATATGTGAAAAGAGACAGGGAAAATAGATAAAGCAAATGTGGTAAATATTAACATAGAAGGAATCTGGGAAAAGGGAATTCTTTGTACTATTCTTGGAGTGTTTATATAAGTCTGGATTTATTTCAAACTAAAAAGTTAAAAATAAATAAAAATATTTTTGCTTAAAGAACATGTGATGCAGTTGGGGAAGTTTTGGGAGGGAATGATTAATAAACTGGCTAAGAAAATAGAAGAAAGATTAACTTTTGGCCAAATCTGAAAGTGGGCCCGTGTGGTCTCTTTCAGCCTCTGGCAGGCCGCATGGTGTCTAATGGCTGGGAACTTACTGCAGCTGCTGACGTATTCAGCTCTCTTCCCACACACCTCTGGAAGGTGGAGATGGGAAGAAACAGCCTGGCAGGATTTGCAGAGCATTCCAGTACTCTTAGCTCCCCTCTCTAGTAGCAAGTCTCAAAATGAAAGATTCCAGACGGTTGTGGGGAGGGTATAGCTCAATGGTAGAGCGCATGCTTAGCATGCATGAGTTCCTGGGTTCAATTCCCAGTACCTCCGCTAAAAATAAACAAACCTAATTACCCACTCTTGCCAGAATAAAATAATTAAATAACACAATAATAAATAAAATAAAACATTTAAAAAAAAGATTCCAGACCAGGAGAAGAATTTGGAGAAATAAAGAGTATTTGTAAATGTAAGAAGATGAAGGAAATATGATACACTTGGCAAGTGAAGAGAAAAATAAATGATCCAGTAAATGCATAAAACTGTGGGATGATGCTTAAAACTTGAAGACTAGTCTTCTTAAGTCCAAAGAGGAGGTCAGCATATTATAAATTAAATTTCCTAAACGATCATCTGGTATTAAACAAGTACCCAGCACATGTGAAACTTCATATAGGGGTAAAGAGCTCTGTCTGCTGTAGATTAATGACAACACTAATCCATAAATTTTCTCTAAAATCAAGATGTAGTACCTGAAAGAAAGGCTCAAAAATTGTATCAAACATGGTTTATGGAAAAACTGCTGGCACACAGGGGAAAATGTGTAAAGAAAATGAATGGCAATTTACTAAGAAGAAATGCAGAATGCCAAAAAAATATATTTTTTAAAAAATCTGTCTAATAATAAAAAGAAATGTGAATTTATGCAGCAATGAAATATTATTTTTATCTATCAAATTGGCAAACTGCTTTTTAAAAAAGTCTTAACACCCAGTGTTAGGAAAGGTGGGACAAAGGAATGTGCATACTTATTATACATATCAAGAAAGAGCAAAAATCGGTGCTTTCAAGAGTGTAATTTAGCAATCCATTTAAGCAGACTTAAAAATACACATACTCTTTGACACAGGAATTCTACTTCTAGGAGTTTATCTTATGGAAATAAGGTTTCCCAAAAGATTTTGCTACAAGGAATATTTATAAACTGGAAAAATTAGAAACAACCGTACTTCTACAATTGGCTAATTAAGCCAACATAGATGCTTAACACCGAGTACTATGTAGCCATGAGAAATGACATTTATGTCATTTATGTCTTCCTTTGGGAAAAATAGTTCCAGGAAGAGGAAAAATATTCTCATTATATTAAGTATGAAAAGTGAGTTATGAACCAGAAATACCACATTTTTTAAAAGCTTACTTGTGCCTAGAATTTACACCAAAGTGTTACCTTTGGAGATCAACAAGTGGTAAGATTATGGGCAGTTTTAATTTTCTTTCTCTTGATCATCTGTATCTTATAAATTTTCCTCAATAAAAATTATTTTTTAAAGTAGTTGAATTATTTGTAGTTAGTTAGTTACAAGTGAAGCTTATAGAAAAAGTTATTGCAGACTTTGTCAGAACCATGAGGCCTCTACTCATTCGTGCCTTTTCCCAAATAGAAAGAACTAGGATGCCCCTAGGTGGGCTTAGGAAACACAGGCAGGGCCTCTTGGGAAGCTGAGGTCCCCAGCCTGGTAGACCACCTCAATAAAAGGATGCAGAAGATGCAGGATTTGGACAATTGTGGGAATTCTGAGAATTTAAGAATTGGTAGAATCAGGAAATGCAGTCATCACAGGAATCCTGGGATGCTCCCTGGTTTAGGAAAAGCAAATTCAGGTCTTGAGTTTTAAAATTGAAATCAAAGAAGAAAGTACTCTTGATTACTCTTGGTATAAAATCTGAGTTCAGATATTCTCCTCTAAACTTTAGTTTAATTAAACATATTTTCCCAAAATTATGTTGCTAAAGTCTGAAAATGAAGTTAAATGCTCTAAACCTAGGAGATGATTCACATATTTAACCAAGAGCTCATACATAAGAAAAAATATAATTGGTTCTTTTTAAAGATTCATTTAAGTAAAATCAGACTTCAAGTAGTGCCTACTTATGGGGGCTTTTAAAGGACAGAAACAACACAACTCATTTGAGTTCAAAACGCTTCTCCAAGGGGTAGCTTGGTGGTAGTGCACACGCTTAGCTTATATGAGGTTCTGGTATTTCCATTAAAAAAATGTTTTTTATGTGTATAACTGAATCGCTATGCTGTACACCAGAAATTAACACAACATTGTAAATTGACTATACTTCAATTAAAACAAAACAAAACACTTCTCTGGACCACTCATTCTCTGTCTGGGCCTCTGGGAGACCCTAACCCCTCAAATTCCATACCCTCTCCAGAAGTCATCCCTTCCCAGAGTACTCAGAGGCAGGATGCTGAAGTCAGGGCCCATCCCAGATACCTTCAGAACTGTAGCCCCCGCACAAACCTCTGCTCAGAGTAAAAAATTCACGTTCCTAATTTGACAGAAAAATTCCCATGTATACCGAACTGTAATCAGAAACAAGTTATTTCTCCAACCTAGAAGAGATATTCTGAATTTCCCAAAGAAATCCTTGAAGAAATCAATTCCTCAAAACTGAAATTGTTACCCTCAATCTGGGAAATTAAATTACATGCTTTCAAATGGATATTATGGGCATTGCTTTGTTTTTCAGGGCATACATAGCTCTAATTATACGGACACTGTGCACCAAGGAACCACATGGCGACCACCATGCAATTGAAGAATAATTATCGGTTCCTTTCTGTTGTCTAACCCACAGCCACACAATAAAATATTAAAATTGTAAATAACATACTAATTAACCAGTTAACTCTTTGGGCAATGTAGTACTAGGTGTATATGCCTTGGGAGAGGGAAATGTTTAATCATAAAAATTTCAAGCCTCGATTTTCCCAAACAAAAGGACTTCAAAAGGAAAAAAAAAAAATGCTAAGACTCTACATAGCATCTAGCTTTAAAAACAAATAAACAAACAAACAAACCAGATGAACTGCTTGTTTTTGCCTTAAGGAAACTATAAAGTATTAGATATCCAGCTTTGGGGACAATGGAGTCAGAATGTCCACCCTGTTAATTTCATTAATTCATTCAAAATAAGAAGGGTCCTAACCTGTGAAATGGGGTCAGTCAAAACTGATCTGACACAATTGATGTGATTACTATTTAAGCCTGCCTCAGGAGCCTTCTCCCTAAATTACTTTCACATTCCTCCCAAGTCTACAGACATTTGTATTCAGCAAATATTTGTATTAAGATCTCACTAAAGTGTCAAGCAAGGAAAATTCCTAGAGAATTTCCTTGATCCCTCCAATTGCCTGGTGCAGTGCTAAGCACAGAATCAGAGTCCCCAAATGGCTCATGACAGAAGATTCTAAGATCACTGCCGTAAGTTTCATGCCAGCTGTCCCAGCTGCTGACTGTATTAAGCAGTGAGGTTTTTACCCTCTGAGTATCTACCCTGGCCAAGTACTGTGGATAGATTGAGCCAACTGAGTTGGCATTAAGCCATTTGGGATGTGGAACTAAGAGAACTTGGAAATTTCTGTCAAACCCAGCCTCCGATTTTGTGTTCTAGGCAAATAGCCTACAATTACAGGTCAACAAACCCTGCAGAACTCTCATATGGGAGAGTCAAAGGACTGAAAAATGTAATTCCGATGCTGTAACAGTTTACAGTCAGGCTAGAGATTAAGAATTTGGGTGCTGCTATCAATTATATTTCAATAAGAATTAAAAAGAAAAAAGAATTTTGGTGCTAGAAAGAACTTTAGGGATAAAGCGATCAGAGTATAGATTTGAAAGTCCTATGCATGTCCACCTCCCACCTCCTGCTAATTATAGAAGGTCTGCTTATACCCCAAAGGCTAAATAAATGTTTAATTTACTTTTAAAGTAAATTAATCTGTATTATTTTTTAGGTAATGCACATACTAATTTCAAAAGGCACAAGAGTATGCAGGAAAATGTTTCCCTGTCACTCCTGGTCCCTAGCCATCCAATACCCCACCTCTGAAGCAGCCCACGTTACAACTTTCTTACACATAATTGTAGAGATCGTCTGTGCATTTATGCATGTATATGTGGAGAGAGATATGGATATAGATATACTGAAAATAGTGTATTATGACTACAATTCTGCTCATTGGTTTTTTCACTTAATTTAGAGATTATAATCTTGGAAATTCCATGTCAGTATATGGAGGCCTTCCTAATTTTTAAATTTTAATTTTCTAATAAGAAATTAGTCACATGTTTGAAAATTAATTTAAAAATAAATTAAAAGTTTCTCTCTTACCCATGTCTCCAATCACCAGTTGCCATCTCATCCCTAAGAACTAAACTTTATTATTTGTTCTTATGTAACTGTCCAGAATTTCTTTATATTTATGCTTATAAGCCAACACATATGCTTTTTTCCCCCATATTTTTACACAAAAGGCAGGTACTCTTCTGTACCTTCCTTTTTTCATTTAACAATATGCCTTTGCAGAACTTTACATTTCAGGTTGTGGACAGTTCCTTCCTTCTTTTATAACAGTTCGAGAGTGTTTTGATTGCATACTGAATCATGATTTATTTGCTCTTACAAGTTATGCTGTAAGTAAGTAACCTTGTACCTGTGTAATTTTCTACATGTGCTAGTATGTGTAAGTTAAATTCCCACAAGAGAAATTGATGGATCAACGGATATGTGTGCTTGTAATTTTGATTGAAATTGTCAGATTGTCCCCTATACAGGCTGTACCAATTAAGCTCCCACCAGCTATGTATGAGACCGTTTCCCCATTCTCTGACCAATACAGAGTTTTTATTTGTTTCACCAAATTTTTGACCCTTATCAATTTTACCAATCAAATACGGTGATTTATTTAAGTTTTAATTTCCATTTATCTTAAGAGTGAGGTTGAGCATCTTTTCATTTCTACAAGCATGATTTGTATTTCCTTTTCTGTGAGCTGTGTTTTTATACTTCTGCCCATTTTCACACTATGTTGTTGGTCTTTCAACGATAGATTTGTGAGAGTTTTTACATATTAGAGAAATTAACCTTCAGGCCATGCATTGCACATTTTTTTTGATTACTGAAGTCTTTTAATTTAAACTATGGTTTAAAGTCTAGTAAGACCAGACTCCCCTCAATATTCTTCCTGTTCAGAATTTTCCTGGCTATTCTTGTTTATTTTCCCACGTGAACTTTAAAATCAGCTTGTCAAATTCCCAGGAAAAATAATTCTCTTGGTATTTTTATTGGGATTGTGGTAAATATTTTTGGATTAACTTAGTGAGAATTGATATCTTTATGATGTTGAGCCTTTTGTTCCAAGAACATGGCAGGACTATCTGTAAAGTCTTCTGATTCTCTCAGGAGTGTTTTAAAGTTTTATTCAAATGACTCCTGTACATTTCTTTCTCAATTTTATCTTTTTGTTTCTTGGTGCAATTATAAATAATGACTCTTCTCCTTAAATACTTAATATTTAGGACATCTGCACATCTGGGTCAATATTCTCTGATTTCAAATATCATATCATGTTTCTGAAGCAACTTGACATCAATGCCAAAGCACTCCATGAATTCTCAAATTACGAAGTTTTCAGAGTTAATAAGTTGTAATTGATTTTAACTTTTTAAAAATCCCACACACAAAGACATGTTGGGGATCTGGCTTTAAAACCTAAGTTAAAAAACAACAACAACAAAATCCTCTCTAAGTTAAAAAAATAGTAAAATCAATAAAAACTTTCTTTTTTTAAATAAGTTTCCACTACCATCCCTCCAGGCATCCCTAGAAGCAGGGATCTTCTTAAAATGTAAATTGGATCACCTGGCTCCCACGCTTAAAATCTTCAGTGGCTTCTGATTGCTCTGTAAATAAAATCAACACCTAAACAAGCCTTGCAATCTGGACACAGATCAACAGGGAGGGTCGTCTCTGCTCCATGTGGCATGAGCTACCCTGGCTTGAAGGGCAACTGGAGGGTACCCTTCAAGTTAGCAAGTTAATTCTGGCTGTCAGCTGGGGGCATGGGCAGGCTCACATCTACTCCATGTGGACCTCTCCACAGGCTGCTCGCACTTCTTCCCAACACTGGTTTGGTTCAAGAGTAAACGTCTGAGAAAGTAGAAGGTGCCAGCTTCTCATGGTCTGGGTCCAGAAACTAGTCTAGTATCACTTCTACCATGTTGCAATAGTTAAGATTCAGCAGAAGGGAGCATAATCCTACTTCTTGAAGGGAGAATTGCCAAAGAATCCAGTACATGTTTTAGAACCATGACATCCATCTAGATAAAGCAGATTCTCTCTCCAGCCCTTTGCAGTCATCTACCTGAAAGAGTGGTCTTCATCCACTAACTCTTCTTCCTTTCCAGCTAATCTTCTCCACCAAAAGCAATCCACTTCAGCCTCCACAATTGAACTTGTGCTCTCACGTAACTCATTGTGCTCTTCCAGGAGCCTTTCTAGTTTGTGGACTGAGGAAGTTAAACCAGACTAGGAATTCTTCGCTTGAGGTCCAAGGACCTCTGAAATTATAGTTTAACAACACACTGGTGCATTTTTTCTGGGCAGGTGCCATTAAGAAGTAGAATTATCTCAGCTTCTCAACAAGATTTGTGTTTCAGAGAAGATTACTAGCCAGTGAGGGTTCTGCAGGACCTCCAAGCACCTTAGCTTAGCCAGCATTTCTTTGGGAGCTTTCTGAGTGTGAGGTACAATTCTAAAAGCTTTACGTTCATGATGTCATTTCATCTTCACAGTTACTCTTTGAAATAGGTTTTACCGTTTTCGCCATTTTACAGATGAGTAAACTAAAATACAGTTTACACAGATGTTGCTATGGACTAAATGTTTGTGTCTTCCCCCAAATTCAAAATGTTGAAATCCTAATTCCAGTGTGACAGTATTTGGAGGTGGAGCCTTTGCGAGGTAATGGAGCCCTTAAAGAAGAGACCAGAGAGCTAGCTAGATCTCCTCCACCATGTGAGGATACAATAAGTCAGCAGTCTGCAACCTGGAAGACGGCTTTCACTGGAACTGGACCATGCTGGCACCCTGATCTCGACTTCCAGCCTCCAGAACTGTAAGAAATAAATATCTGTTGTTTATAAGCCACCCAGTACATAGTCCTTTGTTACAGCAGCCCAGACTGACTAAGGATCTAACTCAGGGTTATACAGCTGGTAAGCAGCATCACCAGGAATCAACCCGGGCAACCTGGCTTTGGACTCTGTATGCTTAACCCGTACTCTCCACAAAATACTTCGATCATTTTAATAGATAAAGAGTATTCCAGTGAGTTAACAGGCTACATTTTGGGTAACCAGTCCCCTATTATTTAAACCCCCTCATTTTACACTGAGAGAATTAGTTCTCAGCGATGTTAACTTATATTTGTAGACTGGTTGGTGAAGGACCCAGTTCATAATAATAGCTAATGGCTATCATTTATTAAGTGCCTACTATATGCCTGGCTCTTATTCTAGGCCCTTTGAATCCTTACCCCTCTATGAGATTAGTATTAGATATGAGGAAACAAAACCCAAAGAAATTAAGTAATGCCTAAGAGCACACAGCTGGCAAGCATCAGATCTAGGATTAAATATCAGAACCTGTGCCCTTTCTTCTCTGCTACATCATCTCCAGTTAATCACAGGCACTCTGCTTTTCAGTGCTCTCTACATGAAGGGCCCACTCTCATGTAATGCTGGTGAAAGTATGAACAGGTGCAATCACCATGGAGGGGAATTTGGCAATATTTGTTAAATTGACAACATTCAGTTTGTACATTCACAACAACATAAATATATGTAACGCTACTGAAGCGTACACTTAAAAGTAGTTAAAATGGCAAATTTTGTATGTGTTTTTTACAAAAAAAAAATCAGTAAAAAATGACATAGGTGCATACCCTTTAACCCAAGTTACTAGAAATTTATCCTATTGATAGACACATTTGTGGAAAATGATGTGTCCTCAAGAATATTTATTACAACATTGTATTAACAAAAGATTAGATGCAAGTGACCATCAGAGGGTAACTATTAAAATAAATTATAGTCCACTGTGTAATGGAGTATCATGAGCCTTTAAAAAGGAACAGAAACATATTTACGGATAGGGAAATATCACCATGATATATTGTAAAGTAAAAAGGTGAGCAATTGTGTAAAAAACAGGTGGTGGGAGGTTAGGGGATAGGAGGGGAAGGGAGGAAAATATATACATATTTGCTAATCTACTGATAGACTATTTCTGAAAAGAAACACAAGAAACTTCTAATACTGGTTATTTCTGAGATGGAGAACTGGTGGCTAAGGACAAGGGATGGAGATCTTTATACGTTTTGAATTTTGAAGTTTTGTGAACTCAAAAAATTAAATAAAATTAAAATTTTTATTTAAAAAAATATATTCAGAGAATTGAGAAGTGGTAGAGATCTCAAAAAATCTAGCACTAAATGTGCTCAAGACAGCATCTGAAGCATTCGCTAGGCTCATGATGAGACTGTGTTGTGCCTCACTCATTCACTGCTATATACTCAAAGACAGTAGTTCTGGAACTGTCAGTGGTACACAGGAAAGCAATCGTAGAGTGCCTAAGGTGGGTTAGGTGGATGAATGAGTGAGTTAACAGAAAGCTGATGTGAACTACTTATACTTCTCTATGATGTAGGCTTTACACTCTTACAAGTTCAGACATTTATAGAGTCAATAACATCTTTATGTTTAACAAAGAGTTATTTCATCTTGTTGCATCCTTGATAGAAATGACCCAAAATTGGTTAGGGATCTGATTTTAATCTTCTAAGTGCTTAATGTCATTTGTGACTTGTTGGACTTGCCTATTACAAGTTCAACAGCTCCAATCCTTAACCTTCTAGCAAATACCAGTTTAGCACCTGTTTAATCATTCTGTCTTCTCTGAACCTCTTCAAATCTTTCTTTAAATGTGGTTTTTCAATTGGCTCATGATATTTTAGTAAGGATCAGACCTATCAAATATTGTGGCAGGATTATTGACCAGGTTTTCACATTCCCTTCCATTAACACTCTCCTGTGTTAGCTTTTAAAATAAAAAATTTTTTTTTCCTTTCCAGAAGCATCATGGAGCTGAGGAAAGAGAACCAGGTTTCAGGCCAGGAGACCTGACTCTTGAATCCCTGCCTCCACCACGTACAGGCTGAGTGGCCTTTCATTCATTCATTTAAACAAATATTTATTAAGCCTACTCTGTGCCAGGCCCTGTTTTGGGTACTGGAGGACTGAACAGAGAGCAAAAGTCCCTACTTTCATGGAATTTACGTTCTAGTGGGGAAAGACCACCAATGAACAAAATGAACAAGTAAAATATTATCATTTTAAATGATGGTAAGTGCTATGGAGAAAAATTTAAAAGGAAGGGAGGATAGGGAATATGGGGGGCATGGGGTACAATTTTAAATAGAGTCAATAGCCTCTGTCTTAGCAAGGCTGTACTGAGAAGGTGGTAATTGAGTCAAGACCGTCTGTGAGGGAGTGAGCCATGTGGATTTCTGGAAGAAGAGGGGACAGCGAGTGTGAGGGCTCTGAGGTGGTAGGTGGGCTTGATGAGGAAGAGGGGTGAACAAGAGAGCAGAGAAGGGGTTCAATCAGAAAGGGGGTTGTGATGGGCTAGACAGGGACCTGTGACTGAGTGAATTAATTTCTGAAAATTAGGACAATATCTATTCTTGGAGGTATAAAGTCACATACATGAAAAGTACCTGCCAAAGAGTATGACATGAGCAGATGGATGTTAAGTTTAATTGTCTGCAAGTCTTTGCACCTGTTTTTCAGGTTGGGGAATTGTTTTTTTCTAGTAATTGACTCCCTGTGATTAGAGAAATGTCTTTGTTCTGAAACATCTTAGAAACAAAAAAACATGTGGCTTATGTCAATTAAGGTGTTGGCTCATATCCCAAAGGTAATGTTTTTTGTATCTAAGAGATATCTGCAGATGACAAACCCACCCATCTGGGGCAGAGCAAAAGCTGCCAGGATACCACCTTTAACAGAAGCCACAGGTAAGGAGGTGAGAGAGGAACAGCAGCCTGAGGTCACTGGGGAATACAAACCAATTCAATCCATTCAGCGGAACACTTAGTCAATGCATATATTGATGGGCTAATTCTCTCCACAGTGCAGGCTGAACACTTTCTCTAAGACTAGAGTTTCCAGACAACAGTGTTGCCTAACCAAAACAGGTCTTTCTCTGCCGGTCTTTCTTATTCTTTTTTTTTTTTTCTTGGTGGGGGAAGTTATTAGGTTTATTTCTTCTTAGAGGAGGTACTGGGGATTGAACTGAGGACCTCATGCATCTAATTCTTTACTGAGATCTCAAGATTTTAGTTAAAGAAGAGAGAGAGAGAGACAAGCTGATCCTTCAGCAGCCAATCAAGAGACATTTGTCCAAGCACAAAGATGAAAGAAAACCAGTGAAGCTGCCTGTCTCCAACTCCAGATTCTAGAGGCCATGACTGCTTTCAGTCGCTTCCTCCAGAGGCCCTTGCGTTCTGGCCTGTACAATAGCCTTGCTGTTCTGTCAACAGATAGAAACCTAGGTGGACTGAATTAATTTTGCTATCATCAATCCATCACTCTCAGGTCTGTTAAATATTAATGCCTCAGGTTCTCCAAGAGGTATCCAGGTAACACAGTTCAACTACATCAGCAACTAGAACTAACCTAAACACACACACACACACAGCTATATTGACAGAGGATGAACTAAAATTCTTTGTATTAGGGTATTAGGGCAATAAAATTATTTTATCCTATTTTTCAAAATAATGCTTTTGAAATTTTTTTTAAAATTGGGTTTTGGTAAATGTGGATTATCAAAAAGTATTCTATGATTAATTGATGTCTTAAAACTCCAAACAACATATTCTACTTAAAAAATAGAATTTTTTTAAAAATTCAGTGCATCAGTGTAATATGCAGCCATTAAGATATGTTGTAGAAGATCAGTGAGTGACCCAGAGAATGTTCTGGATATATTGAGAAGTGAAAAAACAATGAGTACTGTACAATGGCATTAAATAAATATTTTTATACATTAGGACGGAACGCATATGAAAATGACTAACATATTGTCTACTCTTAGAAGATGAATTTGCAGGTGGTTTTAATTTTCTTTCTGCTGACCTGCAGTTTTAAAAATTTCTACAGTCAACATGTACAACTTTTGTAATAAAAATTATTTCAATTTTGTGTTAATTAAAATTCAGCTGCCTAATATTTCTAAAAGTCAAATTAATTTTCCAACTAGAAACGGATAAAGCAGTTCAGCTGTCTACTTTCTCTCCTTGAGAAAATGGCTTGAGAAAAGCATAGAGTCATGAAGATTTGTGCCACTGCAGTTGGGAGAGAAAGCCCTGATTCTGTGATAGGTACTGTGTCATCAGTGCTTTACCTGCATCACCTCACTTAATCTGCACAACAACCCCATGAAGAAGGCCCCATGAGGGAGCCCCTTTTAGAGATGAGGAAACTGAAGAGCAGAGAGGTTGAGTCAGTTGCCCCAAACCACAAAGTTAGGAAGAGGTACAGACCCGGGGCAGCGTGGTTACAAAGCCTGAGTCCTCACCACTGCTGGATGCCTCACTGTCTGTCTCTGCATCCAGGCAGACCTGGTCTCATCTCCTCTTCATTCAGCGCCTTCAGCAGGTGTGGCAAGCTCTAGCTCTCTCTCCAAAACCCTGCTTCCCCCTTCCCTTCACATTTGTAGCAGCAGCCCCGATTTCAGAGGAAAGGAGCTTCCTACATCCTCCGCTAACTGATCTATTTTCTCTAAGATGGAGCAACTCTAGATGATTGCAATATTTGGTACATACTTACACTAAAAAAAGTATTCGTGATCTGAAATTCAGATGTAACTGAGTGGCCTGTGTTTTGGGCAACCCTACTTAGAGAAGATTCTCAGCTATCATTCATCCTAAGGAAATACATTAAAACAGTCTTAATTCCTCATCCTCCAACAACTGATCACCAAACTAGGAAATGCCTGTCATGCCTGCCACACCCACATCTCCTCCCAAGGTAAACTGTGTGACAACAAACCACATCTCCTGTTGCCCTTGATAGCCCTGTTTGAACCTGTCAGGATCTGGCCTCCAGAGCTGACTGGAGGCTGGCCCAGGGGATTACTCCAACCTCCACTTCTGAACTCAGAGCCTGTGCACTGTTCTAACCAAATCCTGGCTGCCCCCCAGTTGTGGCAGTGTCAGTATATTAGGAGACCCCTGGTCATAGGAAACTCAATGCCCATCATGTGTGGTTACCCTCTGGACTTGTCAAATGCAGCTCCTGTCTGACTCAGCACTTCTCCCCGCAAACCCTGACATTTATAGCCCCCAGAAAAAGGAATCGTCCTGGATTTGCTCCCATGTCAATGAGGAGGAATGCAGAACCCCTCAGGAAAGGACTGGGCATAGTAGATATTCCTGGAAAAATAGGGGCCTTCCTTCACTTTAGAGGAAACAATATTATACTTTATTTTCCACACCTGTCTCTCCTAGAATATACTTTCCTTGAGAGTAGGAGCTATAACTTTTATGCCCACTCTAAAAAGGAGTACAAGGCCTGGGTAGTTTTAGCATGAGTCGATGAGCAAACAATGAACAAGATGACCTACAACAAGGAATCACTAAGCAAACTGTGACAGCTCAGCTACCTGGGATCCTACATATCGGCTTACAATAAAAAGTCTATATACTATGTCAATACATAGAAATGTGTGTGTGAAACCAATTAAATTCAGAATGTAGACCAATAGATCATTTGTATTCTGATTATAACTATGTAAGATCTGTGTACAGATCACAGTTAAGACTGGCAGAACATTTGGAGTCATAAATAGTTTAGCAACTAGTACTCAGTAGGGGATTTTTCTATAAATTAGCTCAATTTCAAAATAAATATTTTCTTACAGCTAAAAATCCAGAGGGCCCTCAGCCTCTGAAGCACTAGAATAAATAAGTCCACAGGTCTCAGAATTTGAGCTCCTACTAACTTGGCTCAAGCTAAAAGATTTTTCTTTTCAGAGGGTACTGTTTGCTTTCACGCAGCACATACTCCAATGGGATAGAAACAGTGTCTATTCAATACAGATTGAAAGGAACATCTAGCCATGACCTTTACTTTGACCAGTAAGGACCAAAAGCATGTGTTTTCCTTCTACCAAATAATCCCTGCTGTCTCTTCGCATTTTACAGTTGAATTCAGTAAGGGTTAGCCTAGTTCAAGAATTATAACCCCATAGATCCATGGAAATCTTTCTCAAGACTTTATCTTCATCACTATCCTTCCCTAAAGCTCTTGTTGATTCCTGGTTGCCTAATCCAGATTCCTCAGCCCAGATGACTACTACAGCAGCTGATTCCAATCTGCCCCTGCAGTCTTACCTTTGACTAACTTCTTCTGCTGTAACTGAATTTGCTTCTGGTATTTACTCATAGAAATGCCTAATTCAAGCCCTCACTTTTTTTCAAGTTTCTCCTATCAGAACAGAGTTTGGGATCTCTCCTCCAGACTTCTCTAAATAGCATTTACTATTATCATTTTTCTTTGGCCCTTACCATTTTTCTGGCTTATATTGTTGATATCCTTTATGTGTGTTCATTTGGTCTTCCCAAGCAGACAATATCATCATTGAAGGTGGAACAAACCAGCAAATTGATCATCACAAGGTGGGTCAATGGACCATTGGACAGGTAGAGAAATTCAGCTATGTACATCCCCACAAACCAAGTGTCATCTTACAATTTCCAGAAATAATGCTATGCTCAGGCTCTTGGGGATTGAATTATGCTAAGCAAAAGCTCCCAAAGACGATTTATGAGCCAGAATATCAACTTATTTTGCAGTGGAAGTGGCCATTTGTGTAGGTTTTTTTTTTTCCTGATGAAAGTTGAATTATAGCTGAGAAAGTTCCTAGTAAGTGGAGACAAGGGGGAAAAATGAATTGACTCTACAACTATGTATTAGTTTTCTATTGCTGCTGTTAACAAATTATCACAAACTTAAGGGCCAACAGCAACACAAATTTACAATCTTATAGTTCTATAGGTTAAAAGTCTGACATAGGTCTCACTGGACTGAAATCAAGATGCTGGCAGGGCTCCTTTTTTTTTGGAGACTCTAGGGGAGTATCTGTTTCTTTGAGTTTCCTGGCTTCTAGATATGCCCACATTCCTAGGCTCCTGTTTCCCTTTCTCCATCTTCAAAGTCAGCAATGTCAGGTTGCTGAGCAACTCTTCCACCTCCCTCTCCCACTTTGAAAGACCCTTGTGATTACATTGGACTCACTCAAGTAGTCCAGGACAATCTCCCCATCTCTTAACCACACCTGCAAAGTCTCTTTGCCATGTAAATTAACATATTCTGGGCATTAGGACATGGACATATTTGGGAGGCTGTTATTCTGCCTACTGCAATTAAATTTCCCCAAAACTATTCATGTGAAACCAATATATTAGGTATGAATTGTAAAACATAAGGAAATGTCATGTTTATTCCTAAATTTTGATTTCCATCAGACTGAGGTGATGAGAAATTAATTAACAATCCTTGTTGAGGACACCTAATGTGTTGCCTATAATGCCACAAAAATCTTGGTCTCAGGCCATCTGGTCCCTTGATGTATAATGGCCCTCTCCTCCATTGGGGATGGGCATTTCTGCTTAAGCAGGACACCGCAGGGTTCACTCATCCTGATGCTCAAATCTATTCTGAGGTCTTTGCACCTCCCTGGGCCCCCAAAGTACTAGTGAAACCCCTGCTACTCCAGGATCCTTCTCTGTCTGGAAGAATCTCCCCTCCTCTGCACCCCCACTTCATTACTCTCACAGGCAAGTGCCCCTCTCTTTCTCCCCTCTTCTTCATTGGGTTTATACTTTTACAAAAGACCTGAAGAGCCATTGGCTTTAAACTGCTTTTGTCTTTCCTCTTGCAAAAATTCCCGGGAAAGGAATTACAAAAGACCTAGACACAAAGGACCTGTGTAGAGTAGGGTGGGGTGGGGTTATGTGTAGGCTGAGAAATAATACAGTGAGCAAAACACATTGTTACAGTTAATAAATTAACATCTCAAAGACCAATCCTATTGTGTAAATACAACCTACTATTTTATCTTTTTCCCCTAGGATCTGTTCCTATTTAGAATAGTTCTCATTTGATCTTCTTTATAAATAATTCTGCAGAGGCACTAGTAAAATTTGAGTCTATCATGGTCTTTTTTCTTTTTTTTTTTTAGAATCTTTATAAGCCATGAGACTTCTGTTTACATTTGTCATTTACAAATGTAAATTGTGAACATTTCTAATAATGCATTTTATCTTATTAGCTAGTTTAACCTGGCTGCTCCCTTAAGAGATTTGGGAACATGCTCTAATCTATGAATGAGATATTTACAAAACAAAGTTAGATGTGTTGTTCTTGCTGAAGATAACCAACTTTTATTTGTGTATGTACCTGTGTGTTTTGCACATTTATTTTTAGAGTTTTTTTTTATTGTGGTAAAATATACATAACATAAACATTTACCACTTTAACAATTTTAAAGTGTACAATTCAGTGGCATTAAGTACAATATTGCACAGCCATCGCTACTATCTAGTTCCAGAAGTTTTCCATCACCCCAACTGGTAACCCCATACCCATTAAGTAATCACATCCCACTCCCCCAACCCCAACTCTTTATTTGTAGAGTTTTTATGTTAATATTTTCACTTGATATAATATATGACATAATATATTTATAAACAATGTAAAACACATAAGCAAAAACTGTTCGGATAAAAATCTCTTTTCCACCCCACCTTATCTCTTTCTCTGGAATCTGCTTCCAGAATTTCTTTATCAATATATAAGCAAATTTTCACTCGTTTTTACACAGAATGAACAATTCCATAAACAATTCTGTACCTTTTTTTTTTTAAACTTAAAAATGTGTCTTTATAAAACTTTTATAGCAGCTGATATGTAGGGTAACTATAAATCCTGTTTGTTTGGGACAGTCCCTGTTACGCCCATTTTCCAGGTGTCTGTTTGGATGATAAATTGCATGATCACTCTATATATTTGGCACTTGTATGCTTTTTACCAAATACAAATTATAAACAATTTTGGGATCCATAAATGACCAGTTAATAAATATTTGTTGATTGATTTACTATGGAACCCAGATGATTCCAAACTAAAACCAGACTTTAAAAATGGCCATTCTAGTGAAATACATAATGCACAATTGATCCTCAGTCTGTTTTTAATCTTGAAAACTAACTAGAATGGGTTCATTATTTACTTCATAGAGGGGCTCAAGAAACAAAGAATGAATTATCAATTATATTTGGAGGAGCTACTTCTTTTGGAAAACAAGTTGTCTGTATCTATGACAATATTAAACGCATATGCCCTCTGGTATTGGAATTCCTCTTCTAGAAATTAATTCCATATGAATATCTATAGATACTCAAATATGGTTGTTAGATAGTGTTCATTGTAACAGCTGATAGCAAAAACTGGAAACAACCTACATGTCCATGAAGAGGGAACTGCTTAAATAATTTAAGGTACTCAGTGAAATTAAAGAGAGTGTAACATCAAGAGAATGAGAAGACAAGCCACAGACTAGGAGAAAATAGTCTCAAAAGACACATCTTATAAAGACTGTTATCCAAAATATACAAAGAACTCTTAAAATTCAACAATAAGAAAATGAACAACCCAATTAAAAAACTGGGCCAAGGACCTGAACAGACACCTTGCCAAAGAGGATATACTGATGGCAAGTAAGCATAGAGAAGGATGTTCAAAGTCATATGCCATTAGGAAGTTGCAAATTAAAACAAGGAGATTTCACCACATACCTATTAAAATGGCCAAAATCTAAAACACTGACCACACCAAATGCTGACAAGAATTTGGAGCAACAAGAACTCTAACTCATCGCTGGTGGGAAGGCAGCCACTTTGGAAGGCAATTTGACAGCTTCTTACAAAACTAAACATACTCTTACCATACAATCCAGAAATCACACTGCTTGGTATTTACCCAAATAAGTTGAAAACTTATGTCCACACAAAAAACCTGCACATGGATGTTTATAGCAGCTTAATTCATAACTGCCAAAATTTGGAGGCAACCAAGATGTGGGTGAATAGACAAATAAACTATGGTGCATACAGACAATATAATATTATTCCACACTAAAAAGAAATGAGCTATCAAGCCATGGAGAGACATGGAAGAGCTTTGAATGCATATCACTAAGTGAAAGAAGCTAATCTGAAAAGGCTCCTGACTGAATGATTTCAACTTTTATGACCTTCTGGAAAAGGTAAAACTTCTTTTTTTTTTTAAGTTTTAAAATGTTTTAAAAAGGTAAAAAGATCAGAGGTTACCAGGTGTTAGGGGGAAAGAAGGAGTGAATAAGCAGAACACAGGATTTTTAGGTCAGTGAAACTGTTTTGCATGATACTGTAATTGTGACTACATGTCAAAACCCCTAGAATGTACAACATCAAGGGTGAGCCCTAATGTAGACTATGGACTGATTTTGTGTGATTATGATGTGTCAATGTAGGTTCATTGTAACAAATGTACTCCTGTGGTGTGGGATATTGATAGCAGGAAAGGCTGAGCATGTTGGGGAACAGAGGATATATGAAAATTCTCTGTACTTTCTGCTCAACTTTGCTGCAAACCTAAAACTGCTCTAAAAAATAATAAAGTTTATTAACTTAAAAAACATTGAGTGTAGTATACTGCTAAGAGGCATCCTACTCAAGATACAGTGTTGGGTGAATAAAGAAAGTTCAGAACCATGCTTTCTAACCCTATTTTGTGTAGAAAAAATAATAGAGAGAGAAATGGATATGCTTACATATGCCCAGAATATTAATGGAAGAATATAAAACAATATGCTACAGGGGGTTCTTCTGGGGAATGGGTTGGGAAATCAGGAATGGGGAACTTTTATTTCCATCAGTATATAGATTAATAAAATTTTTATTGAAGTATAGTTGATTTATAATTTCTGCTAGTTTCAGGTATATAGCAAAGTGATTCAGTTATATATATGTATATATATGTATACATGTATATTCTCTTTTAAAATTCTTTTGCATTATAGGTTATTACAAGATATTGAATACAGTTCCTGTACTATACAGTAAACCTTGTTGTTTATCTATTTTATATATGGTAGTAAGCATCTGTTTATCCCATACTCCTAATTTATCACCCCCATCTGGGCCCCCCTTCCCCTTTGGTAACCTTAAGTTTGTTTTCTATGTCTGTGAGTCTGTTTCTGTTTTGTAAATAAGTTCATTTGTACTATTTTTTGTTTGCTTGTTTGTTTTTGGGTGGGAGGAGGTAATTAGGTTTATTTATTTATTTATGTTTCTAATGGAGGTACTGGGGATTGAACCCAGGACCTTGTGCATGCTAAGTGCACACTCTACCACTGAGCTATATCCTCCCCTGTACTAATTTTTAGATTCCACATATAAGTGATATCATATAATATTTGTCTTTCTCTGTCTGACTTATTTCACTTAGGATGATAATCTTTAGGCCCATCCATGTTGCTGCAAATGGCATTATTTCATTCTTTTTATGGCTGAGTAATATTCCACCATATAAATATACCACAGTGTCTCTATTCATTCATCTGTTGGTGGACACTTAGGTTGCTGTTGGCTTGGCTATTGTAAATAGTGCTGCTATGAACATTAGGGTGCATGTATCTTTTCAAATTAGAGCTTTCATCTTTTCCCAACATATGCCCAGGAGTGGGATTGCTGGATCATATGGTAACTCTATTTTTAGTTTTTTAACCTCTATACTATTTTCCACAGTGACTGCACCAATTTACATTCCTACCAACAGTGTAGGAGGGTCCCCTTTTCCTCACATCCTAACCAACATTTATTATTTTTAGACTTTTTGATGATAGCCATTCTGACTGATGTGAGGTGATTCCTCATTGTAGTTCTGATTTGCATTTCTTTAGCAATTAGTGCTCTCTCTCATGTACCTGTTGGCCATCTGTATGTATTCTTTGGAGAAATATCTATTTTGGTCTTCTGATCATTTTTTGTCTGAGTTGTAGGTTTTTATGTTACTGAGTTTTATGAGCTGTTGTTTATTTTGGAAATTAAGTTCTTGTTGGTCGCATTATTTGCAAATATTTCCTTCCAGTTCATAGGTTTTCTTTTCATTTTGTTTATAATTTTCTTTGCAATGCAAAAGCTTGTAAGTCTGATTACGTTTTATGGTATCATATCTTATATTTAAGTCTTTAAGCCATTTTGAGTTTATTTTTGTATATGGTGTGAGGGTGTGTTCATTGATTTACATGCGGCTGTCCAGTTTTCCCAACACACTTGCTGAAGAGACTGTCTTTTTTCCATTGTGTATTCTTACCTCCTTTGTCAAAGGTTAACTGACCATAGGTGTGTGAATTTATTTCTTGGCTCTCCATTCTGCTCCATTGATCTATGTCTGTTTTTGTGTCAATACTTTGCTGTTTTGATTACTGTAGATCTGTAGTATTGTCTGAAGTCTGGGAGGGTTATCCCTCCAGCTTTATTCTTTTTCCTCAGAATAGATTAAAATTTTAATATGAGCAAATAGTTCTTCTGATCTTTCTGTGATTACTTAATTTAATTGTTTAAGTCATAAACAATTTTCTTTGCAAAATATTCTAACAATTCAAACACAGTAAAAGTGCTCTTGACTTCCCTCCACAGTCCTACCTCTTCCCAGGAGATACCCTCTGCTGGTGGTATTTATTTGTATCCATCTTTCATGATTTTTAAAAGTAAATTCCTTTGAACTACTTGAATGTACATTTATTATTAGTTGTAAAAGTCCCCAGTGAACACAGAAATACTCATTATGAGGAAAAGGAAGTTTTAAAATAGGGGAGTGACAATATTTCTCATAAGCTAGTTCAGCAGCAGGGAAAACCCCAGGCTTTTTTTAGATCTCCAAGTGCAGGAGAGGGATAGCTTAAGGTGACTGGCTGGAGGCTGGGAGTGAACAAAGAGAGGAAATCCAGAACAATGGGGTCACTCCACCTTGCCCTTCTGGAGGTGGGGCTGCTGCAATAAGTGTGCAATTGGCCTGATCAATGTAATTTAGGGATTAGAAAGTCACTGGAGTTAACATTGTAAGTCATTACTTTGAATTCTAAGATAGGAGATGGTGAGAAGAGTGGAAAAGTCTGAGTGTCAAATGCTTCTTTAGGTCAAAACACTGCACTGGAGTTAGAAAGGGACATGTAAGATGGTGCCACTTAAGTTATTTTGCTGCTTTACAATTATAATAGGGATTAAAAATAGATAGGTATTCTAGAATCCTTTCATTAAAAAAGTTGCTTTCTGGGTTGTTTTTGTATTATCGGGCTATTTTTCCAAAATATTGATTTAGGGGGAGGGTAATACAGCTCGGTGGTAGAGTGCATGCCTAGCATGTATGAAGTCCTGAGTTTGATCCCCAGTACCCGTGAAAAAATAAAAAAAATTTAAGCCCCCAAATACTAATTTATTCTCTTGATTATATTAAAAAGGGAGGGTTATGAATTTTACCCTGTTCAAGCCAGGAGATACATCTAGAGAGCTGGGAAATACCTAATCTGGGCCTCTGATAATGGGAAAAGCCAGAGACTGGGACTCAAGTCTTTACTAGACACTATGTGATCTCTCACTTAATTGCTCAATGCTTCATTTGTCTCCTCTGTAAAATAAGACTGTTGGTCCCAACAATTTCTATCATCCTATGGCTTGAAAATCTATTAGTTGAACCCATCTAGTTAATGTAAGACTGTCAGACTGAATCATACACTCAAAATGAAGTGGAGAGTTGGATCAATTGTATGGATCTTTCTGGGGGAAAAAAAAAGTAAATTGGACCTCAATTAGATATATTTCAGGCCAAATTGTTTATTCTGTTTTACTTTTCTGGGGCTATAAGATCAGAATCCTACTTAATGGATCAACATAATTCACTTGTTCTTGGCTCCATTTACCTGGGTGGGCCCCTCAGATTCAAATACTCAGACCTAAAAATGCCAGGCATAGTTTTGCTCTATAAGTGCTGGAAAAACAAAGATGTTCTTTCAAACTCAGTGCTAACTAGATCTCACACACACTGTTTACCACCGTTTAGCCAACCAGCCCTTCTCAAACTTAATAAAGTGCCTAAAGAGACATCTGGGGACCTTTTAAAATGCAGATTCTGATTCAGTAGGTTTGGAGTTAGGCCCCCGAGTCTGCATTTGTAATGAGCTCCCAGGTGATGCTGCTGCTGCTGGTCTGTCTGTGTTCCATTCTTGAAGTAGCAGAGGGCTAAACCACTAGTCTCTCACTGTCTTTTGTCATCCTCTTTTTCAAATACAAGCTGTTTTTGATGAAAAATAACTAACGTTTTAAATGATAGAATGAATGCTGCTTTCAGACAGTATTTGTGAAATAAAGCCAGAATTAAGGTCATTCCTAAGATAAATGTGTTGGGTCTGGATGCCTAACACTTTGCTAACAGGTTAGGAAATTTACAAGTGTGTACTTTTTTCTGTCAATCTGACACCGTATACAGTGGCAAAGACATGAACATATATAAATCCCTCACTTCAAAAGAAGATTCCTAGAAATAAGCTGTGAGGATTAATGAGATAACTGATTTGAAAACCATTAGCTTTATGCCTAGTACTTAGAAAATACCTAACCAAAAGACACATAACCAAGCAAGGCAAAAGATACAAAGGGGCATTTCAGAGAAGGGAAATCTTGAACAGTAAGCAAACATTTGAAAAGACGTACAACCTCATTAGTAATCAGAGAACTGAAAATTCAAACCACAATGAGACACCACTTTATGACCTTTGGATTGGTAAAAAGCGAAAAAAATCATATAATAGCACACACTGGTGAGGATATGTCACACACTGCTTGTGGAATTTAAATTGGTACAATTACTTTGGAAACAATCAGGCATTACTTGAGAAAGTTGAAGAATATGCCAACTACCTGGTGATTCAAATAACAGCTGGAAATCCTAGAGGAACTCTTGCACTGTATACCAGTAGAGAAGCACAAATAAGCTCATGGTATCATTGCTCCTAAGACCAAAGAATGGAAACACCCCAAATGTTCATTCATGGTTGAATGGATAGTTTTATATTCATGTCACAGAATATTATATAATAGTGAAAATTAAAGCACTGTGGTCACATACATCATCATAACTGAATCTCACCAACAGTGTTGGGGAAAAAGAAAGGCAGAGAAGAATATATGTAATATGAAAAATACACAATGAAAACATATTTTTTAAGAACAGGTATGTGTCATAAAACTGAAGAAAAGTAAGAGAGTGATAAGCACAAAAATCAGGGTAATGATTATATTGAGATAAGGATGGGGACATAACTGAGCAGCCCATTGCTGACATGTTAGTATTCCTCAAGGCTGTCTTGGCAAGATCTCATTCACTCCATGATTCAACTCCTAGGTACAGCACAATGACTCCCAAATCTCTGACTCTGTAGCACCTCTCTGGTGGAATCCAAATCTTTTTGTTTGGTTTTTGTTTGCTTTTTACTTCTTCTCATCTTTAGGTCAAAAACAACATGTACAATATTAAAGTCATTATCCTCACTTACCTATCTATAGCCCTTTCCTGTTGTCCCAAGCTAGGTACTTTGTCATCAGTTTTTACTCCAACCTCTGCCCATCATCTCAGTTTCTCCTGTTATCCGTCTCAGTTAAGGATGCCATTAATTCTATCACCCACAGCAGAAATGTGAAGGTCATTTTTAATTACTTGTCCCCACCTCAACTACCATATCGATTATCAAGTTTTCTCATCTAAACACTTCTCAGATCTCTGTCTTCATTCCAATCCCATCCCCGCTAATATCGGTTAGGTGCCCAATCTCAGACGATGAGGGGATCACCTTCTCCTTTTTCTTCCAGCTCTAATCTCTCCTCCATCTTTCCCTCTATCCCTGTTGGCCAATAATCTTTTCAAAATGAAATCCAATCTTGCTCCTCCCCTAGAAATCTTACACCACTCCCTGTTTTCAGAATAAAAAGCACATCCTTTGACACAGAAGAAGGCATTTTAACATTACAATTGTTAATACTAATAACTAACATTTAGTCAGCACTGACTCTGGGTCAGGCACCATTCACAATACTTTACATTTATTAACTTGTTTAGGTAGGCATTATTATTATGCGCTTGACCCATAGTGGGTGATCAATAAATACTGCTGAATGAATGCATTCCACTTTTACAGAGGGGGAACCTGAGGCTGAGGCTTAGAATGCTGAGTCATCCGAGATTTCATAGCTAGTAAATTGCAAATTAGTTACACTGGGCAGTCTCACTCCAGGGCCTGTAAATGTTGCTATGATACCACAAGTATCTTTAAAATCAGACCCTAACCTACTTTTCTGGCCTCATCTCTGGATATTTCCTAGTGTCCTTTTTCTATCCTAGTGACTATTCTCCGAATTTATGAAGTGAATTCATACTTGTCCATCTTTATTCAGCTCTCAGCTCTAGAAAGCCTTTCTCTTCCCCCTCTTAGTCAGGGTAGCCCTTCTCAACCTTCAGTACCAACTTTTTTTTTTTTCTTTTTGGCAGGGAGGTAATTAGGTTTCCAACTTTCTTTGTCCACCTCTGAGAAGCGCTCCTTTACCCCTAGGCTGAATTACTCACTGCCTTTCCTTTTGCTCCCACAGCACTTTATCCATGCCTCTAATTACAGACACTCTAACACTATATTATGATTTATTTATGTGTCTGCACCTCACCAGGTTGTGTTCTCCTTCAGGTCAGGCACTGGGTTTCATTCATGTTTGTATCCCTAGTCTGCCATGTAATCAGGATTCAATAAATATTTGTTAAATGAATGAATAAATGGACATCTTTGGTTTGACTTTACAAAACATACAGGAAATATTTCTTTGAAAGAACATTTCTTATAATCATCTTTCTATAGAAGCTAAGGGTATAAAATTAAATCTTAATTTAGCAAAGGCCCTTGGCAAGCAACTATTTCAATGTCAACAACGTATCTTGCTTTCTTTAATACAAGGGTACCAAGACATAGTTACAAATACAAATTGTAAGTGCCCTTTAATGGATGGGGCTGAACAAACAAATAGGAATGGTTTGCTAATACTCACAATCCAGGGAATGAAAACTAAGGAACTTAAAAGCCAAAAGAGCCTCAAATATTTTCATTTACTTTTTAAACTTTAGACAAAGGAGTTGGGAGTAGAGAAAAAAAATTACTGGGCACCCTGTGTTAAGCTGTTCTTTATGACTTCTAGTCCAAATGTCTTCTCAAAAACATTCAGGACATCTAGTCCCTTATTGTGTTTATGTGTCATCTCTTCTTTGTCTGTGAAATGTAGATAACAGCAAGTTCAGTTTCTGAGACCAGTCATTTGGTAGGTTATTTGGATAATTGGGTCTCTGAAAATTGTTAATTCCTGCCAACCTCTTTTACTAACTACTAGCTTCAAGAGAGATGCATCAGACTCATCGACAGATCCAGAAGTTGGGCCATCCTCTTCATTGTTATTCTGTTATAATACTTGACAATTATTCCAATATTATTTTCAGTAACTTGGTTAAGTCCTTCCACCTTTTCCCGGCCCACCTTTCTCTGTGTAACCAAAAACATCAGTTGAAAGATTCTCAAAAGAACCGTCTCTTGATTCCATTCCACAAATCTGACCCAAAGCATTGATTCCATGGTGATGGGGGAAAAAAAAGCTTGAAAAGTGCTAGATGCCTAGAGATTTCTTTTAGCTATTTGTCACTGCTTCTTTAGTAAACGTGCACTGCTTGACAAAGGAGCCAGCATAATGAAAAGAACCCTTAGGTCCACGGGCACAGGAGCATCACAGAAGTGCCCACACACAGACAGACTGGAGCCTTCATGCTGACTCAGTCGAATTGTTCAGTTATAACTGACGGTGTTAAAGACTAGTGAGCTGAAGCGATTCAAGATTCAGAGGGAGAGGATGATTAATAGTGCAAAGCCCCAGAGAATGGGGGTGGGGTGTGTGATCCACAGTATAGGTGGAAAAAAATAGCCTTAATAGGTGGAAAGGAGGGGTGTTATTTTGGAGGCAGGAAGTCGGGGGTGGGGGTTCCTTTTAAAGCTTTCTGTTTTCCCTGAAGTAGGAGGTGAGGTCATTCTTGGAGGGTGAGGTGGGAGGGTCAGAGATTTGTGGAGGTTTGAAAAGGCTGTCTTGGATAATGAGAAACACTGCTTAGTGGCTGCCCTCAGGGCCCCGTTGCAGGTGGAACTGCAAGAAGGCAAGGGAACTAAGAGTCAAAGTAAAGGATCAAGAGCTACAGGCTGGAAAAGGGAGGACTGAATGCAGAAGGAACTGGACCCAAGAGGAGAGAGAAAGGTCAAAGGTCTGAGGAGCAGCGGAGGAAAAGGGCAGGATGGGGGAAAGACTGGTCCGAGAGTGGGGTGTCCAAATTATCATTACCATTTTAAGTGTAAGAAATAATATCATATTGAAACAACATTAAATACACTGTGATTTTGTAATCCTGCATTTGAGCATTGGTTTTATTTGTAGATTGTGGTTTTCAAACATTTAAAAACTTTTTAAATTTTGTTTTTTGGGGAGGGTAGATAATTAGGTTTATCTACCTATTTATTACTTTTGGTGGAGGTAACGGGGATTGAGCCTGGGACCTCGTACATGCTAGGCACGCATTCTACCGCTGAGCTATGCCCTCCCCCCAAACTTTTTTTTTTTAATGAAATTTTATACAGACCCACCTGGTTGGATCAAGAACCCATCTACCCTCTGCTAGCTCTAAGCCCTCCCCAGCTGTGGAAAAATTCCTCCCTATCTGAGGGATAGAAGCAAGTAGAGCTAATTTTCTGTACTACTAGGGCTAAAGTGAGTTTTCTATCCGAACTGTCTCCTTATTTAACATTCATTAGAAGATGACTAGTCCTCTACCTCTTATATTCCAAATGCTAAAATACTTTCCACATTGATTAAAGAATTAAGTATAAAAAGTTATGATATATAATTAGATTAAAATGTGAGAAAAAAATTTATATAAACTTTTAGTCAGAAAGGCCTAAACAACTCAGGATAGTCAGCACCCCAAAAAGAAAAAGACAGATGTATATATGACTACAGAAAAGGATGAACAACAACAATAATGAAAAAAGTACAAAGGCCATAATCAAAAATCAAAAGACTGCTAAAAAATATTTGCAACACATATGACAGCCTTTTTGAACAATAATATATCAATATCTATAAAAGTTTTTAATTAATAATATTAAAATACAAATAAACATGTACTTTATCTTATGATTTTTTATTTCAAAAATTACCAAATCTATAGAAAAACCACACAATTTCATCCCCAGCAAGATTTTTGCTATGCCCTTGAATTAGAACAATAAAAGACACAGCAGTGTGGTTGGGGAGTAGATAAGTAAACAACTAAGATGTTCTGATGGATTTAACCTAACCAGAAGGTATTATGAACCTGTTACCGAGTCCAAACTCATTATGCTCATCGCACGACAGGCCAATAAATCGGGAGACGAGGTGTTGGGACAAGTAATAGCGACTTTATTCAGAAAGCCGGCAGACCAAGAAGATAGCAGACTAATGTCTTGGAGAACCATCTTGCTTCAGTCAGAATACAGGCTCCTTTTATACAAAAAATAGGGGAAGGGATGTGGTTCCTAGCTGCAAACTTCTTGCCGTAGGAATTCTTTGTTCTTGCAGCCATCCATGTGGGTCAGGCCATGGTTATTCTCTATTTTGCAACTTGCCATCTCCACATAAGTGCAGAAGTGCTAACATCCTTAAAGGTCAGAGCCTGGAGAACAGGCTCTCCTGTAAATTTTAGGCTAAAGGCAACGCTGTTTTACAAAAGGTGCAGAGCTAGCAAGACTAAGCCTAGAAAATAGGGCACAGTGGTTAAAACTTAAGGAACAGATCCAATATGGAGTCAGATTTGTTCTCCTCTATTACAAACCCACAGAGTTGGAGAAAGTAAACCAGCTTGGTCAATCAGGAAAGGCACCTCATGGAGATAATACTAAGGTTGCTCTTTATGGATGAGTAGAGATTAGGCAGATTAATGGCATTCCAGTCAGGGGAAGCAGCATTCATTCATTTATTCATTCATTTCAACAATGACACTGCTTACTGTGAGCCTCAGTAGACTCTGGAGATAGAGCAGTGAACAGTCAAATCTGTGCCTTGCTTGGGGGAGAGATAATAAAAAAGTACACAAATAAATGTATAAAAGACAAAAAGGATAAAGGATGAAAGAAGGTCTGGGGTGATGTATGCAGTTTTAGATAAGATGGTGAAGAGAAGGACTTTCTAAAGGAGATAACATTTGACAGAAACTTGAGTGAAGTAAGGGAGGAACTGTGGAAGGAAGACAGCAACAAGTGCAAAGCCCCTGAGGTGGGCAGTGGGATAGAACTGACTGAGTGAGTGGGAGAGAAATACAACAGGAGATTAAATTAGAGCAATTAAATTATGCTGGGGGAGATCATGTAGAGCCCAGTATTCATCAGCATGGAAGTTTGATGAGATCACCAAGGAGATGAATGTAGAGTTAAAAAAGAAGTCTTAGAAGTGAGCTGGGAAACACTAATATTTAGAGGTCTGGAAAAAGGGAAAGATCCAGAGTAGGAAACTAAAAATAGGTGGAAAACCAGGCATGAATGATGTTCTAGAAGTCTAGTGGGTGTTTTAAAATAAAGAAGTTATTTATCGTACCAAAATATAAGGAGTGAGAAAGCTTAGAATATTCAGCGTGGCAGTGAGTAGCTCAGGATAGAGGGAGCAAAACCTGGGTAGGGCAATGGCATAAGAGGATAGTCACAAAGTAACTTTCTCAGTCACATACTTTGACAATAATATTTACAAGAAGGTCTTAAACATGATACAAAGCATATAGAGTAGTAGAGTAGTTGTAGAGTACAACTTTTAAAATTTTATATACAGGGGCTCAGTTGTCCCTCCAGGTGAGACTATGCAGGACAGCCTTATTTCATAGATGAGCAATTTAAGGCTCAAAGTGGGTGGGAAACCATGACCATTTAAAAGATACAGTGATCAAAGACAGAGTTGAGTCACCCTTTCTCTGATTCCACATCCAGTGCTCTTTCTGCAACCTTTGCCTGCCTCATCTTAATGTTCCAACATTCAAAGTAGGCATAAACTTGATGAATAATTTACTGTTTTTTTCCTCAGAAAAGTTTCCTTTAAAAAACTTCACAGCTTGGGGAGATGGGGTTATAGCTCAGTGGTATAGTGCATGCTTAGCATGTATAAGGCCCTGGGTTCACTCTCCAGCATCTCCATTAAAAAATAAAATAAGATAAAAAAATAAATAAAATTAAAACTCCACAGTTAAGAATCAAGAGTGAAATCAACCCATACTTTCATATAGGTACAACAGAAAGAGATAATTCTGTCATTGTGAGGCTTTTTTCATAGGGATTAGCTGGATCAGAACCTAACGGATTTAGCAGCTGGACCCTGCTGTCTCTCTGATGTGATGGAGGTCAAGACATTCTTCTTTTCCAGTAGATCTTTTATCATGTACTTTACTGAGTTGTTGAATGTCTTAGCAATCAGATACTGTTTTTAGAGGCTTTAAAAAACCTTGAATTTGATGTTCCTAAGTATTTCCTCATTTATTGACAATTCTATCCCACAACCGAATACAAGCACTAAGTATCTTTTTCATTTCAGATTTTAACTTATGTCCAAACCCACAACAGAAGTCTTTAACAAAACTATATTAGTGATGGGTTGGAGTTACTGTTTCAGCTTTATAAATGCCTTGCTGCATATTCTTGTGGGAAAGGAGTAGTGGCAGGGGTGTGTGAGGAATGTGTATAGAAATTAAAAATAAATGAAAGTTGCTGATAAGTTTATATAATAAGGTTTACTAGCTTATTCCACTTTTCCTTTTTTTTTTTTTTTGACAACCTTTATTCAATTCTATTGGCCAAACAGCCTGCTGTTTTTAATACCTTTCATATGCCTGAGACTCTATATCCACACTGTCCCAAATTATCCTAATTTACAGGGTTTCTTTTGTCCATCATTTCAATCAGGGAAAACAGTAGAAGATTAATAAATGTGCTTTTAAGAAAGACAGATCATCAATGCCTGAAAGAAGAAACAATAGATAATATATTATTTCAACTGGATAACCAGGTGGAAAATAGTTCATGCATAGTCAAAGATGTTTTAAAAATTCAAAATATCCCATTTATTTTATTCTTTAAGTTACAAAACAGTTTATAATTGCAAAAGACTTCAAATAATACAAAAATGTAGAAAGCAAAGCAAAAGAATTACATGAGAGAAGCTGTATGCTGTTATATAGCAGATTTTCAATATGCATTATTAAAGTAATTTTGCCTGTATTCTTATTTTTTCCTTTTTATAAATTAGTAGTTATCCTAATTACAAATGGTTAAGACCACAGACATTGGAGCCAAATTGTCTGAGTTTAAGCCCTGCCCTGCCACTTTCTGGCTGTATGTATGACCTTGAACAAATTATTTACATCTTCCTGGTGCCTCAGCTTTCTCATCAGTTAAGTAGTATCTATCTCATAGGATTGAAACAAGAATTAATTGAATTGGTATAGGAGGAGTTTAGAAGAGTGCCAGGCTGAGAGTAGATGCTATATAAGCATAAATTCTTATTAGAATTGTAATTTTTCTTTCCCAATTATGTTGGGTACCTCTTGTTATTATACAGTCGGCCCTCCATATCTGCGGTTCTGCACCCATGGAAATGCCATTTTACATAAGGGATTTTATCATCTGCAGATTTTGGTAGCCTCGGAGGTCCTGAAACCATTAATCCCCAAAGGACAACTGTGTGTCATCTTCCTGTTTACATCTTTCCTATTCCAGTTAGATGTGTTTCTGGGCTACTGATTTAAGTGTTTAATCTTGCCCTTATACCACACTGTTTTAATTATTATTGCTTTATAATACATGTTAACATCTGTTAGAGTGAAATCCATCATGACTCCCCTTTTTAGAGTGAAAACGTGTATATGTGTATATCGATTTTTCATTTTTATACATGAATTTAACACTTTCTCAAAGTTAAAATTATTTAGTTTTGCTTTAATGGCATTAACCTATAAAATGATTTGTTAAGTGACCTCTTTCAAATATGTAATTTCCTCATCCAATAACTTAGTCTGTGTTTTCATTTATTCAAGTCTTCTTTTAAAAAAGAAGACAAAGTTTAATGTTTTTCTTCATGTAGGTCATAGTTTTCCTTTGTCAAAATCACTTCTAGGTACTTTGTATTTTTTTGTAGTTATTGTAAATGATGTCTCTTTTTCATCACATTTTTCTTATTCCTAGTATATAGAAATGGTCTTAATGTGTGTGTATTGTTTTATACCTTCTTGTTTGATCCAGCACTATTTTCAATTTCCTGCATCAAGAGGTATTCAATTAATATTATTAATTTGAATCAACTTTTAAAGTAATCTAGTTATATCAGCATCTTTAAATAATGATTTATTGCCTTCTCCTTTTAAATATGTTTACATCATATCTAATATATGTTCTGTTATTTCAGTCAGAACTTCTAACTCAATATTATAGGAAAGTGATTGCAATTTACATCATAGGCAGAAACTAATCTCCCTTATACAGAAAAATTTCCTACCAAACCCAGAGAAAAAGACCAACAAGAGAAAAATGGACAAAGGATAAGAATAGACAGTTCAGAAAGAAGGAAATATAAGTTCTTAAACATTAAAAAAAAAAAAAAAAAAGCTCAACCTCACTTTTAATGAGAAAAATGCTGTGGTACCATTTTTTTACCCATTAGTTTGGCAAATAACCAGAAGTTTGTTAACACTGTTGACAGACTGTAGGAAAACAGGTGCTCTCATCCACTGCTGGTAGGAATGTAAATTGATTTAATCCCTACAGAGGGCAATCTGGCAATATCTGTCAAAATTATACATGCATATGTCCTTTGACCCAGAAATACCACTCCTAGGAATTTACCCTGCAAATACATTTGCACACGTGCTAATTGACCTATGTACTAGATTATTCATTGCAGCATTGTTTGTAATAGCAAAACACTGGAAAACAATCTAAGTGTCTATCAATAAGGAATTAGTCAAATAAATTGTAATGTATCCCTGAAGTAGAGTACTATGCTGCCAAGAAAGAATGACTTGCTGATGAAACAAAGATTTTCAAGATATATATTACTAACTGAAAATAACAAGGTGCAGAACAGTGTGTATGTTATGCTACCTTTGAGAGGAGAAAAAAGGGGCAAAATAAGAATATATATTTTTATTTGTATGTTCATAAAGAAATTCTGGAGTAATGTAGGCAGTACTTACAACAGGGATTAGCTTTGGTAATCTGAGTTTGAGCTAATGAGAGACAGTAGTGGGAAACTTCTAAGTGAACCTGCTTATTTTTTTAAATGTTTTAACAGTGAGAATGCATTGTCTATTCAAAAAACATGTGGAAAAAACATGTGAATGTATTGCATATTCAACATTTTTAAAATTTAAATCAGTTTTTAGATTGGCAATTATGGGCCCCTTTTAAATTGTTAACAGCACAAGGTGAAGTGGATGATCATATTCACGGGGACTCTGTGTCAGCTGTTGTGTATATAAGCGTAGCTTTCTGCTTTGAAGTAGAAGACCTAGATAAGCTGGATTCAACTACTGGCTGTGGCCTTAGGCAAGTTCCTTAACCACCACATAGCATTGTCATGAGGGTTGAATGAGGGAGGTAATGTCATACAGGTTTTAGTTCAGAGCCCAGCATGTGCTAAGTGGAAATGCTTGTTTTCGTGTTTTCTGAGAGCTGGTGCTTGCCCTCCTCCCTCCACTCAAGGCACCTGGTACCCACTTCCCTTCAAAGTGCTTGTGCTCTGTGGTAGCAGTTTGTTTGCAAGCCTGATCCCGTGAAGGCAGACACCCTGTTCTACTCAGCCCTGTCCACGCAGTACCCAACACATCGGCTAGCCTGTAATAGGCTGTATTGAGCACGTAATAAGTGTGCGTTCCTTCTTTCAACAGAGATCTGTTGAGCTCCTGCTGTTCGGCCAGGTACTCTGCTTGTTGCTGAGCTTTGAAGAGATATGATCCCGTTGACAGTCTGGCAGGGGAGACAGACATGAAACAGATACTTGACTGAAGTGGGATGAGTGAGAAGAAGGAGCAGTACCTAAAGTACAATGTGACCCTGCAGGGAGGGGCTGATCGAGGAGAGTCTCCCTTAAAAACTGGCTTCTAGAGTGAGAATTGAAGATATATGGAATCACTTTAGCCAAGATTATGAAGACAGTGTTGCAGGGGAGGGAACTGCCTCCTCAAAGAAAAGGGTTTTATGCTCTTGGGGAGCCAAAGGCCAGCTGACCCTTAGGGAAGGTGGAGGAGAGAGACATCTGCAGTGCCCCTGGAGGTAGACTTGATAAGACTTGTTAACACTGGTGTGCTTGAGCTGAAGAACAATGGGTTTCCATTGAAGGCTTTTAGGCAGGAGAAAGACTCGATTCAATTTACATTTCTTCAGCCAGCTTTTATAATTGTTGAGGATAATGATGGCAACTAAGTGTTTAAATGAATGAATAAATGAACCCCAAAGAATAATTCATCACCAATTATGTTCAAATAGACTATAATGCGAATTTACTTGGTTTACACATTCTTTTCTATTTCACTGAGACCTATCCTCTCTGTTTAGGTCTAGGAATTCATAAATCTCCTCACACTACAGGCTATTAACCATTTCTAGAATGGTCACCTCTATAGATCCCATTACCTGTTGATACAATTTTACTGTAGAAGATAACCAAATCTTGAAACTCTGAGGAGACCTCTCCATCTGCCCATACATGGGTAGCGCAGACAGTCCTCCTCCACCCTACCCAAAATGCCGCCACACTGCTCCCTGCTAACACATCACACCGTTACTCTACTTAGGAGAAGCCTCAAAGAACTTTACAAGAAAAATAAGCAAGTGTGTGGTTCTGGCGGAGAAGCAAAAGCAAATGTGGAAACTGAGGGATATCAGAGTACAGCCAGTTTCCCTCTTAATTAGTATGATTTTTACCATAACTCTTTGGCTGCCTTAAGCATCTAGAAATCAATTCGGGTAACAGTTCAGGAAATAGTACTCAGAATTGTAGTATCATTATGGAGTCTTTTTCTTTTTTTTTTTAATTTTAATTCTTATCTTTTATTGAACTGCAGTCTATTTACAATGTTAATTTCAGGTCTACAGCAAAGCAATTCAGTTATACATATATATACATATGTATATATATTTTCAGATTCTTTTCCATTACAGCTTATTACAAGAAATTGAATATAGTTCCCTGTGTTATATAGTAGATCTTTGTTGTTTGTCTATTTTATATACAGTAATGTGTATCTGTTAATCCCAAACTCCTAATCTACCCCTCCCCCCACTTTTCCCCCCTGGTAACCACAGTTTATTTTCTATGTCCAAGAGTCTATTTCTGGTTTGTATTTTGTTGTTGTTGTTTTTTAGATTCCATATATAAGCGACATCATGTGATATTTGTCTTTCTCTGACTTACCTCACTTAGGATGATAATCTCTAGGTCCATCCATGTTGCTGCAAATGACATTATTTCATTCTTTTTATGGCTGAGTAATATTCCTCTGTGTGTGTGTGTGTGTGTGTGTGTGTGTGTGTGTGTGTGATCTTCTTTATCCATTTATATGTCAATGCACATTTAGGTTGTTTCCATGTCTTGGCTAGTGTAAATAGTGCTGCTGTAAACATTGAAATGCTTTTCAAATACTATAGTTTTCTCTAGATCTATGCCCAGGACTGGGACTGGTGGATCATATGGTAAGTCTATATTTAGTTTTTTAAGGAACCTCCCTACTGTCCTCCATAGTGGCTGCACCAATTTACATTCCCACCAACAGTGCAGGAGGGTTCCTTTTTTCCCACACTTTTCATTATGGAGTTTCTATTCTAACAAGAGCTATTTAATATACTTGGCCAAAAAGTTAATAAAATCAAAATGATGTAACAAAAGACCCCATCTGTCATACCAAAATAAAAATAACAACACTAATACACAATTTAGAATTCTGGAATTACTTTTTTTCCATCTTCATCTTGTAAAGAATTTGACACTATTGCTAATATAGGTGCTAAGTAATAAAGTTCTGAATGTCTGTTTTGAAGGTTATGACTTTAGAAGAAAAATATCTTTTTTTCTTCCTGTGACATTCTAAAAAATAGGGAAGAGTCATTGTTTTATAATATAATAAATTCTGTAGATATCAATTATGGTGCTTCAAGCTGTGTAAACCTGTATGAGTGAACATTCTAAGGACATTGATCAAGATTTCAAATGTCTTATTACAACAGATTTTCTCACCAGAGGAAGAGACTGTAAACACCATCTGAAAATGAATCTCAAACACTGGAATCTCCTTTCAGAGAGACTTGATGAGGTTGACAAGCACCCTCTGTGATAAAATTATTCTTTAACTCTGAGGGGTAGCTATTTGTTATTTATATGGAACTTGAATTCTTTTGTTTTTAAACCAAGGTGTGAAGGAAAAGCCCAGCTGGGCTAATGAGCTAAGTCACAAATCTAAGTGTGATAAGTGTCGGTTTACTGATCTAAGTTCTGCTGGGCTAACTCATAAATCTGAAGTTTAGTGTCAGTTTACTGGGCTAACAAGCTAACTCGTAAATCCAAGCTCAACAAGTGTCAGTAACATGATCTGTTCCAAATTGATAAGCTCCAGTGTACTGATTCCTTGCTTTTTGTTGTTTGAACCTTATTGGCTAATAGCCCCATACTTGTAATTAACCCTATAAAACCTCATGTGCACGTCTTGGAGGTGCTCAGAGCTTCGGAGCAGAAGCCCCTCTGAGCCCGCCAGCGTAATAAATCTGAGTACTCCAACCCTCCTAGTGGTGCTTGTTTCTTGGCTGGCCTGTCGTTTCCGTAACAAAGGGAAACACTGTATTTTGATGAAATGACAAGCACTATATCTCACTGATATCTAAGCCAATTTATCATGATTGCAATTTATCAGTCAAATAAAAGATGAGTCATGAGAGCAGTGTGTCTTTTGAATGCCTGACAATGCCTGGTACCATGGATTATACACAGACATTTAGAAGACACCTAGTGACTGATAAATAATAATAATGATGATGATGATAAAACTAGTAGTAGTACTGAGTGCTTACAAAGAGGCAGGCACTTTGACTCGAGCTTTACAAGTATTATGTAAACACCAATTCTCACAATGAAGTAGATTCTATAGTTATCCTCATTTTATAGATGGGGAGGCTGGGTCAGAAGAGAATGGGAACTTGCACAAAATCACAGAGCTAGAAGGTAGTGAAGCTGGGATTCGAAATCAGGCATCTCCCCCTAGAGTCTTTAATCATTACTCTGTTTCTAAAGTGTGGGATGATTAAAACTGAGGTTTTTCAAGTAGCAGGCCATAGTCCATCGCTTTAGCGGGTCCTTAAACATGAAAAAGAATAGAACAGAAAATGCCACCAGTGCATCACAGTAAAGCAATGTTTCATAGAACTACTGTCCTGTTTCAGTTCTTTATTGGTAGGGATGTGGATTAGGTCACAATGTAAAATGTATTTTTTTTCACATTTTATTTTGTTTATTTATTTTTTATTGAATTATAGTCAGTTTACAATGTTGTGTCCATTTCTGGTGTACAGCATAATGTTTCAGTCATACATATACATACATATATTTGTTTTCATATTATTTTTCATTACAGGTTACTACAAGATATTGAATATAGCTCCCTGTGCTATACAGAAGACACTTGTTTATAAAATGTATTTTTTACTGTCTGTTGAGGTAAAAAAAAAAAAGTCTTTGCAAGCCCACTAACCTGATGTGTAGCTAATGATTTTTTTAAATTATCAAATCAAAAGCACTGAATTAACTAGTCTCAAGTTCTCTTTACTAATAGTTAAATTGTAAAAAAAAATTGAGATAGGTCATTTAAATTTTATCCATTGTATAAAAACTTAACCAGCTAAAAGTTTAAAAAAAAACCTAGAATTAAAAGTAAACAAAAATGTAAGGCAACAAAATTAATAATTTGAGGTCTCAAATGGTGAAGCATTTAAATTTCAATTAAAATTAAAATGTGAACATCATAGTTCAAACTATCCCCATCTTTGGTCCTTTTTATGCTTTTCAATATTTTCAAGCAAGCAGAGTTGGACTAATGCATTGCCAAGTTTAATCGTGCAGGTAAAATAAAATAGACGTGATATTTTCCCTTTTTGGAAAACTGATTCTGTTAGGTTCATATCGGTGTTAATCAGGTTTTGTAATGTACTTTTTCATTTAACACTGTGTGGTAGCTTTTTCATTTAAAAAAAATCATCTAGGCATCTTTCCCAGTTTATCACCAAGAGTTATGCAGATGGAAAAGATGGATTAGCCTTTGTGACTTTTGCTTTTTATTTGTGTGTATGGTTGATTATGACCTTATTTGAAAGTGTTTTTGACAGAATATTGAACTTGGAAATTTAAACTTTCATTATTACTAGCTTTGATTGTGGAAATAATTAAGTAAATGTTGATGAAAGAATCAGAGCATTCATTATGTAGGCTAAATGTGTTATGTTAACTGTTAAGATTATTGCTGATTTCCAGTAATGGGTTATTGATTAACTGTAATAACATACATCCTCCACTGTCTCTGACACATCTTTTTGTGAGCTGGTTTATATTATAACTTCAGGAATCATAGTTCAGTATTTTATGAGTTACAAGAATATTTCTGGAGGGAATCTGAAAAGTATTCAGGATTTTTCTGTATGAAAAGCACAGAACATCGTTTCTGACATGTCTGACATATCTAAGTGACAAGAGTTCTCCAAACAGATGTAGCATCTAATAGCATACAGTAAACTTTCACACTGCTAGGACAAGGGATCTCTGTGGAATATGATCCTAAGTGACTTGTTACACAGACTTTTCTTTTTGTACCAATTGTGTAAATTGAGCTTTTGCTTTAGAATAAGAGTCTCCTTCCTTCTGAAGAACAATAGGGAATTTTATTAATTGATTATATTTGTCTTTTTTGACAGCAGGACCACTCCACCAAGCTAGCCTTTTCTTTTGTCTTTCAGGCCTAAGGTGACTACCTTAATAAATATTGCTTTGAGTCTTTCATAAATCTTTAAGTTGTGTGAGTTACATGTTGGTTTTATTTTGAAAAGTAAGGATTTATCAGCTCCACTTTGTGTATAGTTATAAAGTTTCATTCACTCATTCATCTATTCATTCAGCATATATTTATCAAACATCTAATCTGTAGGTAAGCACCATAGGGGACTGAATGGAACTCAAAGACGTATACTGCAGAGTTCCTGCTCTTCAGAAGTTTATCAGTTGGTTGAAGTGCGGAAGATGCATAGTCAATGAACCACGAAGTTCTGACAGTTCTACCCCCTTAACATTTCTTGACTCTTTCCACTTCCTGCTACCCCCAAGGCTGCTAAATTATTTCAGGCCATCACCAGCTCTTCCTTGGTTTTCTGCAATAGATACTCTAACATATCTCCTCATCCCCAGTGTTGCTTCTTTGAAATCTAGGCTTCACGATGTTCTTTCTAAAATGCTAATCTAATTACTTCTTTCCCTAATGATTCACTATTGTCCTCAGGATAAAGTCCAAATTATCAAACTGGCTGCATTTGTCCTTGCTTCTCTCTTTTGTCCCATCTCTAGCCATTCACCCTCTTCAATTATGTTTTCCAGCCATTCTGAATTCCTGCCAGAGTCCCTAACCCACCCTGCTGTCTTCCCTCGTGTTGTTCTCCCTGCTAGAATGTCATCTGTAGTTGTGTGCTCATTCATTCATTTCTTCACTCAAAGCATCTTTCATTAAGGAAGCCTACGTGTCCAGCCCTGTACACCATCCTGAAATTTCCCATTGTGGTCAGCAGAGGGATGTGTCAGTGGGCATTGTACTGCACTGGGCAAGTCCCAGGGTGGATGTAGGCACAGGAACTGTGTGGGTAACGGATGAACCCACGTACAGGGAGTAAGTGAAGGCACCGGGGAGGAGGAAGGGGGTGAAGAGCATCTGGATTGAGTTAAAGGCCCAGAATGGAGAGACTTATATCGGGAAAGAGCAATCAGTGTGGCCTGAGTGGACAATGCACAAGCCTCAGAGCATGAGCTGGACTGGAGGAGGCAGGGTCTGGTCACCAAGGGCTTTGCCTGATGTGCTAGAAAGTTAGGGTTTATTTTCTTGTGAGGTAAAGGGTAGACACTAAAGGATTTTTTGAAAGTGGAAGGGAGGGATGGGAAACTGGAGAGGAGAAGGAAGAGTGGCTTGGTCACATTCATTTTTTAAAATCAACACTCACAGCATTGCTAGAAATAGTGACAATTTGTCACAAATTGTCTAAATAAGCAAACACAGTCCTGAACTGAAAAAAAAATTACCTGAAAAATTTTAGAGCCACCTTATGAATCTGGGGCAATTGACTAGGATGCTAACAAAGTTTAAATGGGAATGCACACTAGTTTAAAATTCTCATATTTTAATAGACCCAAGATTATGAGTCTCTGAGGACAGGGCTTCTGCCTGGCTTGTTCTTTACTATGTCCTTACTAGCAACAGTAAATCTAGCATGCAGAGATTATCAACAAATGACCAAGTGACTCTGAAATGTCTTCAAAGACTTCTAAGATCATTTAATGAAAATAGCTCCCTAGTATTAAAAAAGAAAAAAAGCCAACAACACAACAAAATTAATCCCCACTTGTTAAGGATAACATGTTCAAATGAATGAAACTGTGTGATTACTTAGAAACTATTGTAGACACAATTATAGGAAAAATCACATCTGAGGAAAACATTTTCATCATTAGAGAAGTGAGAGGTTTTCGACGTCGTTGTATTCCCAGTTCCAGCGTAGTACGTACCACATGTCGGGGACGCAAAATACTAGCTAAATGAATGAATGACTGAACAAATATAGAGAATGCTTCCTTAAGGCACATATATTCACAAAATCCCCAATGAAAATTTTTTTCTGCACTTCTCTTTGTCAGCTTTAATCTTCAAGAGAAAAGGAACACACAGAAGTTAGGGGTTGTCTTTGGGCCAGAAAGGAATCTTTTAGCAGTTTTAACACATCACGGAGGGTGAAGAGCTCTGTCTGTCTATTAATGGCAGACCTGGGAGGAGGCTCCTGATCTCCTGAGTCCAGACATTTTCACTGTCCCATTTTGCTACTCCAATTAAAAAAAAAATGTGGCAACACATAAAAATACTGTTTGATCCTATGTAACTCATCTTTTTGGCACAGATCAAACTTCTCTCTCTCTCTATTGCAGCTCCTACAAAGCCATGTGTCTCCTGCAGGAGGAGAATTTGAAATACAGATGCGGAATTCTTAAATGAAAGTGTTTCCCCTCAAGTGAACCTTGTGTGTTGTTCTCTATACCAGTTATTTCCGCAGCATATGTTGTTTGGTTTCAGTCTTCGACAACCAATGAAGTTTATGTTGTACACAAGACCTTAGAGATTTCATGTTCACTGGGGCCAAATAAAAGTAAATTCTCTCGTGCCCTTCTCCCAGGAACTTCACTAAGACATTCTGCTGAGTGCCTTCTCAGATGTGCATGTATTCTACTTCTCTCTCCAGATTCCAGGCTAAAGCCCCACTTACTCTGTCCTCTCTCACTGGGTCCTCTCTCGTCCCATTAGGTCCCCTTAATGGTCCTCTTTTCTTTCCTTAGCCACTCTGACCTGATAAGAAATATGTTTGCACATCTCCCTCTCCCACTAAAGCTTAAATGCCTGAAACTGCTACAACCAGAAGGGAGAGCTAACACCTGCTATAGTCCTCGGTTCTCTGTCTTTAAAGACAGGGACCTAGAAGAAGATTCTTCTAGTAGCTCCCGTAATGGCCTTAGAGCTACCTACAGTTCTTTGGGTCCTCTCTGGAGAGGCTTTGTTGAAAAAGAAGGAAAGATCTGTCTTTTCTTCACCACCGTCTCTGGAAGGGCACTCACATCTCCTGCCTTGAGGGTTCAGCCAGAGGACCCAGTGTTCCTGCCCCTTAACAGGAATAAGAGGAGGTGGGGAGCCAAACAGGCTACAGTCTACACTCTCAATGAGGTGTGTGAGATAGGTTGGGTCCTGGTAGAAAGATGCTCAGGAGCTATGTGGACCTCCAACTGCCCCTTGCTTGTCTGTCATAGGCTTACTTACTTTGAGGACTAGGTTTTGTGTTTTTGTATTTTTCCCTAGCATCAAAGCTGATGCTCCTATAAGACAAGACTGGAGAGATTCTCCTGACACAACTGAGTGACAAGCTCCATTGACCTGCCTCCAGTCTTTTCTAGTGGCAGCAGTGGATGCATGGACTCCTCAGAAAACTGAGGCCCTTTTGGATCACCCTGAATTTTGAAAATGCTATAGTAGGTGCAGGGCCTTGGGGGCTCTCCAAAACCCCGACTAAAACTGTGTCCAGGCGTGGGTTTCCTGGTCTCCTGACCCACTCTCTTTCCAATCAGAAACCTTGTCTCCTGGTGATATAAGAAGCAGCCAGATCTGTTTACACCCATGTCATTCAGAAGACTCCCTCTTCTTTCTCCATAGCTTCCTTGGGTTGAGGCTGCTGGTTTATTACAAAGATGATGCTTCTGCCTGGAAGAGTGCAAATTGCCACCTGGTAATTAAGTCTGTGATCTTCTCTGTCTCCCACCTCATCGCCTCTGAAGGCCAACTGGCATTGTTTTCTATTTTCTCAGTCTGGCAAGGCGGTGGACTTGTTTTGACAGTTTCCAGGATAGCACGTGGTTCCCACTAAGCCCACACCTCTCAACCTCTGCACACCCCCAACCACCCACCAGCCACTGTGGAGCTAGTTGTTCCAGTGTTGCCACCCTGCTGCAGCCTCAGTTTCGTGCACCTTTGCTCATTTCGTTTGCTCACCCTGTGCTCATCTTATCTTCCCAATTCACTGCAAAACCCTTGTTGGGGAATCCTGCTGTTACCCAGTAAAGAAAGAAGTGTTGCTCATCACAGTGTAAACACAGTCTGAGAAGAAAATGCTGGGTAGTGCATTAGTGATGAGCACAGAACCTAAATTTAAAGGTTCTACACAAAACCTATAGATGAATTATCAGGTAAACTACTTTCAATGTGTTCCTTGGTATAATTTGACTTTTATAGGAAAGACTTAAGAGATATTTTTAAATACTTTGGTTTTCATGGATCTCAGAATAGGTTACATTTTTAAAATATTAAAACACAGTAAAATACTTTTTACACAGGGAGTTCAATAGTCTGGATCTCTACAGGCAAAAAAAGTGTGAAATAATTATCTGGATAAATCAGGAAAAAATCATTTTAGTTTGAATTTATATTGTACATTTTCTGTGTTCTTGGTATTGACCATGACACAAATGTCACTGTATATAAAGATTTTTAAAATCTTGCTTTTATTTTATTGAACATTTCAACATTTAGAAATTTGAATTTACTTTGGCCTTATTTCTAACTGTCTACATATATAAAGCATCTGGCAAATAGCAGATACTGATAAATGGTCAATTTAACAGAGAATTTTCTTATAACAACTACTGCTGTTTGATTTCCAGTAGATTACTTTATCCAAATAGAAAAAACACTAAGTGTCCAAGATTCAGAGCATTGTAAAGAAGCCCCCTTGCAACCTCCAAATGGATTGTAGATGGTTTTTGTTTTGTTTTGTTTTGTTTTGTTTTTTTGGAAAGTGTTTTGAGTGAGAAGAGAATGGTCATTGGACTTTTTCCATTCCATGAATCCCCTCCCCCCTTTCCTTTTTTTTCTCTCCAATTTTCTCAAAAGTGCAAAGAGAGAGAGGAGGAATGAATGTATATATGTACAAACGAAATATATTTTATATTTCTGTGCAATTCAACAGTTACTATAAAAGGAACTTGTAGAAGATATTATGATCTCATGCTTGTATATATATATATATGTTGCTTTCCACATTTCTTAAATGACATAAGCCTCATTTACAGAGGATTAGAATTACTGAAATTACGACTATAATGGCCCATAGAGTAATGTAATATTTTTCACTTCACTTTCCATATGAAAAGTGATTTAAACATTATTCATTTGAAAATCTTTAGACTCTAGTTACATTACAAGTAAAGAGTTGTACTGGCCAATCATGCTAGACCGTTCTTAAGAAAAGAGTCCATGAATTGTGGCAATTTTCAAAATGCCTGAGCAAATGTACCTGTTATTGAAATAAATCTTTTTGCTTTTACAATATTTCTCAGGATGAAGATAACAGAATGATTAAATAAGTAAATAAATAACTTACAGGATTTACACTAACTCTTTTTCTATGGGAATTTGACGATAGCTCTAAAAACATTTTAAGAGAACTTGAAAATTTCTAATTTAGTCAAATTATAAATGAGATTTTTTTAAAAAACAAAGACTCCATTACATATGCATGTTCCAGTCCTTCCAGGTGATAGTATTTCTCTTTCTTTTCTTTCTTATAAGGTTTTAAAATTTACATCCAAATGGAAATGAATTAGAACCAAAAGAGTATTCTTTCTAGGAAACTCCTTCATACTTCATTCACTTATTTTTTATCAGGGTATCCTTGTGTACTTATCACTTTATTTTCAAATATGTTAACTTTCTGTGTTCACTTTCCCATCTTAAAATGGTAATAGTAATAATTTTTACTTCATTGGGTTATTGTGAAAATTAAATGAGTAAATATTCTGAAGTACTTAGTAAAGTTCCTGTCACATAGTAAGTGCTCAATAGATGTTAGCCCTTATTATATTTGCTGGGGTTGTTGTTGTTGTTGTTGTTGACGTATAGTTGATTTATAACACTTTGTTTATTTCAAGTGTACAGCAAAGTGATTCAGTTATTTATATACACATTTTTTCAGATTCTTTTCCATTATAGGGTATCACAAGATGTTGAATATAGTTCCCTGTGCTATACAGTAAATCCTTGTTGTTCATCTAATTTATATATAGTAGTGCGTACCTGTTAATCCCATACTCCTAATTTGTTTCTCCCCTGCCTCTCCTTTAGTAACCATAAGTTTGTTTTCCATGTGAATCTGCTTCCATTTTATAAGTAAGTTCATTTGTACTATTTTTTGGATTCTACATATAAGTGATATCATATAATATTTGTCTTTGTGTGCCTAACTTCACTTAAAATGGTATTCTCTAGGTCCATCCATATTGCTGCAAATGACATTATTTCATTCTATTTTATGGCTGAGTAATATTCCATTATCTGTATAAAGATACATATCACACACACACGTATATATCACATCTTCTTTATCTAGTCATCTGTTGATGGACACAGGTTGTTTCCATGTCTTGGCTATTGTAAATAGTGCTGTTATGAACATTAGGATGCATGTATCTTTGTGAATTAGAGTTTTCATCTTTTCCAGATATACATCCAGGAGTGGGATTGCTGGATCATATGATAGATCTATTTTTAGTTTTTAAAGGAACCTCCACCTCCATGCTGTTTTCCATAGCGGCTGCATCAATTTACATTCCCACCAACATTGTAGGAGAGTTCCCCTTTCTCAACACTCTCTCCGGCATTTATTATTTGAGACTTTTTGATGATGGCCATTCTCACTAGTGTGAGGTTATACTTGCTCTTCTTATTATTACTTTCCCCTTCTGATCTATCTGGGTTTGTGGTTTATCTGCTGTGTGATTCTGACATTCTCAAGTATGTAGAAATCAGCTTGAAATGATTTAAACATAGTACCACGTGAAGGCAGGGTGAGGTACTGAGATTTTTCTATTAACACATTTATAATGCTAATTTGATCTCTTCATAGAGGACTTTCTTCTGCTCTAGAAATATATTTTAAAACTTCTCCCATGAGGAAAGAATTGCAAAATACAGAGTAGCCAAAAATAACATAATTTTTAATGAGCCCAGTACAAACCTGCAAATATCATTCCCCAGACATTATTTTTTGGGGCTTCTCAGTCCCCCAAAATTCTTAAGGAATCCCATCCCACTCCAAAAGACAGCACAATGGCATGTACCTTGTTACTCAAATCAGGGACTATCAGCATCAGCATTTCCAGGGAGTTTGTTAAAAATGCAGAATTTTGGGGAGGGCGTGCTCAATGGCAGAGCACATGCCTAGCATGCACAAAGTCCTGGGTTCCATCCCCAGTACCTTCATTAACCAAAAAATTAAAAAAAGAGAGAGAAAAGATAGAAATGCAGAATTTCAGGCTCTGGCCCAGACCTACTGAATCATAATCTGTATTTCAAAAGGCTTCCCAGGTGATTCATACATACTGTAAAGTTTGAGAAACTCTGATTTAGTTGAGGTTCAGCTTTTTTTTTTTCTGCTACTGAGCCAGAAATATTTTATAACTAGATCAGGGTTTCTTGACCTCTGCACTATAATTTGGGCTGAATAATTCTTTGCAGTGGGGACCCGGACTGTGCATTGTAGGATGTTTAGCAGCATCCCTGGCTTCCACCCTCTAGATGCCAGTAGCACCCCCCTCCCTGATCAGCTGTGGCAACCAACAATGTCTTCATATTAGTCATTATTATACTTACATTTTCTGATCTACTGTAGTGAGCTTGTAACATGATCTGTTTGGCTCTGTCGTTGGCTAACAATGTTTTTTTGTGAGACAATGTTTGATTGCTAGATGTCTCCTCTGGGATAAAATCACCTGATTGAGAACCACTGAAATAGATCCACTAATTTTGCTACGTTCTTCTTTCCTTCTAAAGTCAGAGAACACGATAGATCATTTTTTACTGTTGTTAGAATCTATGTTCAGTTTATTATAGGAGAATAAGGTTTTGAAACATAATTTTCATAAAACTTCCTCAAAATTTGATAATATATTACTATTCTTGTCTGTCTTTCAGGCCTTACAAAGTCACCAACATGCCCTAGAGATTCACTGAGCAAAAAGCCCATGGAATTGTGAATTTGTGCTCAATACATGAATATACCCAGTGAGTCAGACTCATGGTATTTTCAGTCTAAGTGTCTGTTTCTTATGACTGGTACGAAGAAGTGCATGTTGGAGGGTCACTTTTGAGTCTCTGAGGGCAAAGTGATACCAGTTTTCTCAGAAAGAATGAAATGACCAGTTCTGTTATTAAGATAATAGATTTATTGAATATCTTTACTTCAAGTATTTTTACTACACTATATGGGCATTTAATCGTATACTTTGTATATTCCTTGGAAAGCTCACAATCAGTAGAGATTGTCTTCACAAGGTCAGAGTAAAAATGCAAAGATTTGACTCTGGTGTGAACTTAATAGCAAATATCTATGGCTTTCATAGGGAATAAACAGGTATTGTTTGCATATTGTGCTGGTATGTTAAATTGACACAATCATTTTAGGGGAAATCTTGGCGATACCTATCACAATAATAAACATACATGGCCTTTGACACAGTAATTCCTTATTTATTTATTTATTTATTTATTTATTTATTTATTTATTTATTTATTTATTTATTTATTTAGTGGGAGAGGTAATTAGGTTCATTTATTTTTAGAGGAGGTACTGGGGATTGAACCCAAGACCTCATGCATGCTAAGCATGCACTCTATCACTTGAGCTATACCCTCCCCCCATAATTCCACTTTTAGAATGTGAACCTAGCTATATATTCACATTAATGTCTAAAGATAAATATATGGGATATTCACTGCAGCATTATTTGGAAGAGAGAAAATCAGAAATAGCCTAGTCGTCCTCAGTGGGGGAATGGTTGAGTATTTATAGTACTGAGAAGATGGGGAAGAGCATGGAGCTGTTAATAAAGATGATGTGGATTTATACTGACCTGTTAAGTAAAAAGAAAATAATAAATACAGTATGATGTCATGTATGTTGAATAAAACAGAAAGCAAATATATTTGTTAATGCTTAGGAAATGTCTCAAAGCATACACATGGCACCCTTAATGATGATTATCCCAGGGCAGGAAAAAGAACTGGATGGGGGAGGTGACACATGAAGAGAACTTTTACTTTTTACCAGAGATACTTCTTTCTCTATTGTTTGAATTGTTAACCATGATCATGTATTACTTTTTAAATAAAAAAAAATTTAATAGTAATAAGTGACAAGTAGTACAAAGGAATTTATGAGTTTCTGTTTCTTATTTCTGATGAATGTTATTGTTTCGTGAAACTAGTAAAAACGCAAACGTGGGTTCTAATGCTGACCCAACTACTGTGGGGTGGTGTGTATGTCTAAGTTTGTGTGATAGACGGTTGCTGGGGAGGCACAGAGCAAGAGTAAGATCAAGATCTGAAAAAGAATAACTACCTTACAGGGTTGCTGTAAGAATTCAGTGAATATTGCACAGAAAGTTCTCTAACAGCCTGCTAGACAGCAGGCAGACACTCAATACAGTTGATTACATTCCTTTATTCATATCCCACTCCAAGGTTTGAACTCTGTTTGATTCTAACAAATGAAGGTAATGAAAAAAGTATTAGACACATGTCAAACCTGTGTTCCGAATCTGATTTTGAAAATACAGGGATCAAACATAATTATCTACTCTTGTCATTTCTTTTTGCACTTGTTAATAACAAGTTTATACTGAATACCCCATTTGGGCTAACTCAGGCAAAAACAATGGGCTAAATATTTACATCTGATTCACTATCGTCAGACAGATCTGACCTCCTACGGGGTATGATTTTAAGGACGGGATGAAAAGAGCCGAAGAAGGGGATAGCAAACTGGAACGATTTTAAACTTTACAATACACAAAGAGCTTTATGGGTCACACTGCTCCTTCACATCCATTTGATCCTTATATGGATGAGACAGGAGTGGATGATACCAGCCTCACCAAATAGGTGAGAGGGAAACTGAGGCCCAAAGAGGTGAAGTGACTTGCCCAAGGTCATACTCTGAGCAAAGTTAGGTGTTACATCCAGTCAGCTTTTATTCCTATTATCCTGCCATCTACAAAAATCAGTTGCCTGGACCAAGAGCTGAAAATGTGGCGGGAAAAACTTTAAAAAAAAAAAAAAAAAAAAGACAGGCCCAGTTTTCTCAGTAATTCAATGAAAGTATTCCAAAAGATCAGTGTATATATCATATATATTACATAGTTTGGTTTGATATTATTCAGTTAAGCAATGAATAAAAATCTAAGGTCTGAAAGTAATCCAATATCATTTCGGTAAATCTACTGGAGGGTGAGGGAGTTATTCTTAGGCGGTGCGTTGGTGTTAGCCTTTGTCCACTGTGAGTTAGGATTTGCTGAGGAAAACTGTGTTGATTTAATAAACCATTTCTCAACCTCTTGGTGGCACAATGGGCCCACTAAACTTTGGTGGGCTGCTTGCTGCTTCTTCAGCAAAGAACAATCAGTAAAGATTTGGAGGGCACTTGGGGACAAGAGAGGCAGCCATGTGAAGGGCCACGTGCGTGTGACTTTCATAGAAAATACTATTTGGTGATGATGAAGTATGTGAAGGGCATCTGTGCAGAAAGGAAAAACCGAGGGTAGGGGAGTAGGGGGAGATCAAGGGCAGCTGGCATGCACCCTTGTCCAGCAAAAACACGCGATGTTAAGCCAATCACAGGGATTATAGTGTCTTAATTTTTTAGGAAGGATCGGTTGTTGAAGCAAGCAAATTCCAGCCTGGGGAGAAACCGTGTTAAAATCTGAAGGAGGCTTGCCAAAGAACTATTTAGGTGTCTTTTCCAGGTCTCTGAGATTACCAGGCGCCAAGGGAGCGCGCCCCACACCTCACCCCAACCTCTCAGCATCCTGACCCCAAACCGAGGCCTTTAAAATGGATTACAGAGGTCCGGGGCCTACAATCGGCCTCCCTTGTGTCCTTTTCTTTCCTTTTTTCCACCCCTCCCGGATTTAAAAAACAACTGGGTGTGCCCACCCTTTCAGAAGGGCAGCCCCATCTGAGGGGACGAGTCCCGATCCCGGCGGGCTCCGACTCCGCACGTTGGCGGGAGGCGGCGGGGGCGGGCCAGCGCGGGTCCGGGAAAGGCCAAACGAACGCTGGCTGCCGCGCGCCGCACTCCGCGCTCAAACTCGCGCCTCCACCAACTCACGAGCTGCGCCCCACCCTCTCCGTCACCAAAGGCGCCCAGCCAATGAACGGGGCGGAAAGGCCGGGCCTGCGGGCTAAGCACTGGGAGGGGGAGAGGCGGGAGGGGGACGGGAAGTCGAGGGCGGGCTGCGCTTGAGTGACAGCTCGTTCGAACCAATCCTCTGCGAGGCTTCTCTTCGCTCTCCTCTCTGCTCCGCTCAGCTCTTCGTCCCACCTCCTTCTCCTCCACCCCCTCCTCGCTCCTTTGCGACCCGCCCCACTTCCCTTCCCCCACTCTGCGGGCAAATCGCTGCTGGAAAGAGGCGGGGGCCGAAGCGGCGGGCTCGCGTGGAGCCCTGAGGCGGGATTGACGGGCGGCCTGGCCAGTAGGAGGTAGGCTAATGGCGCGGCTGTGGCTGGAACCGGCCAATGGGCGGGCGGGCTGGGGGCGGAGGCCCAGGTTCCAAACGCTCCGCGGCGCCATGGGCTGAAAACTCAACCGAGATGGAATCTCCCAGTCTGAACCGGTTTCAACCGGTTCCGAGTTTGAGGCACTAGGAGGAGGGGGAGAAGCGGCTGCAGCGGCCGCGGCAGGAGCAGCGGGAGCTACAGCATCAGCAAGAGCAACAGTAGCTACAGCCCCGGCGGCGGTGCTTGTTCCAGTCTTTGCTGCTGCAGTCCGTGCAACCACCCAGAGGGGGAGGGGGGAACCACCAGTCGCTGAGGAGCAGGAAAAGGGGGGAAAGTTTAGGCGAGCTTGGGTGGGGGGGGCCCAGCGCCGGAGCCGCGTGAGAGAGGGAGCCGTATTTTGGTAGGGGGGAGTCGGACTGCAGCTGGCAGCAGAGCGTCCCCCGACCGTGTGGACTCTACACCCCCTACTCCTGCCGCTTCTGCTGCCGCCTGTGGCTGGAGGGTCCCTCTGGGGCTGAATCTTTGGGACTTGACCCCGTTCCCCTCCCCCTTCCCTCACTCCCCAGCCAGGCGGGAGCATTTATTCCACAGATTAATTCCCCTTCTTTTTTTGGGGGGGGGTCGGGTGGGTGTGCGTGTCGGGAGGAGGTGTCCCTGAAATAGTAAATATTGTTGAGCTTTTTTTGCCCTTATCCTCTTCGTTTTTTTTAATCTCCTTTTTTAAGGTGGGAAAACTGAAACCCACCTTGATTTCCTCCCCTCTTCCCCCTCCCCATCTTCCCTCGTCCTAATCCCCCGACAAGGAAGGAAGAAGCAGTTGGTTCAATCTCTGGGTAAGTCGACTGTGTCTTCGGGGCCGGGGGTCGGGCGGCGGCGCGGCCCGGCGGGAGGAGGCTGGCGTGGGGCGCGGCGGCGGCCGCGGGAGGCGAGCCCGGGAGGCGGCGGCGGGCCCACAGCAGAGCCTGCGATTGAATGGAGCCGCTTCTGCCGCTGGGGGATGGAGGCAGGGAGGCGGCCGCGGGAGGGGAGCGCTTGCTGGGTCTTTGGCTTGTGCGGGTAGCGGTGGAGAAAGGCAAGGAGTGTAAAGTGAAGAGGGGCCCGGCGCGGGGGTGGAAGGGCTTCCCCGGCCCAAGGGGCTGCGGAGAAGTTGAGATGATTTCAGGAACATCTCTGTAAATTATTAGGAGTGGAAGTTTCCAGAAATATTTAGTGCAGCAGCATTGAAACGTCCGCCTGCATCACGTGGCCCCTCGGTGGAGAGCCTGGGATCGCGGGAGGGAGGGGCTGTTGAGTCCCTGCTCCTCCTGCAGGGAAACTCAGATTTTTTTTTTTTTTTTTTTTTTTTGCTGAGTAGAATTAGAAGTAGGAAAAAATAGTTTTTTCGGGAATCTACAGATGAGGTTCGGTGCTGTAGTTTTCGGGGACTTGCGTGTGTTAAGTGATCGAATCATATACTGCTGGCTCTGTACAGTGGATGATACCCTGATTCTCCTTCATTACGATATCTGAGTGTGAGGTGGGTGGGAGGAAGTGGTGTACTAGAGGAAGCATTAAAGATTTGCCCAGTCCGGACCTCTGATCACGCAGAGGCCATGCTGCATAGAGAATGGGGCGGTGAACTTCAGGCGCCTGGTCTAAATGCCTCCTCCGAGTATGGGCGGGGTGAGTGCGTGCTCCTGTGTGCTATAGTTAGAAGTGCTGCAAATCAGTTCGGGTGGGAAGACGGGGGAGGGCGGGCCTTAGTGAGGTGTGTTTCTACTGAATGAAGCAGGCAATTGCCCACACACCTGAAGTATCAGTCTTTCTCCTTGTAGCGACTTGTTTTTTGACCTACTATGTAGTTATCATTAAGCAACGGTTATGATTTTCTGGTTTTTGGATGGGAGCTGACAGTGTGTAGCTGCCTGTCTGTTCAGTTTGAAATGGCAGTGAAGGTATTTTGGTAGTCACTTGTAGAGCCACCACATGGCTGGATAATACCTTGTGTATTTGTTATACAGTGAGTGGATTTTAGGATTGAGTGTCCAAGGAGAAGAGAAATCTTTTGTGGTTTCTTTAACCTCTCCCGCTGTGGCTGTCTGCTATCCGCCTGATTGTATATCTTCAGCATGCGGGACACTGCTGTTAGTGGAAAGAATGTTTTGGAAGCTGTTTGATTTGGAAGACTAAATGTGCTTGGCATTGACCAGAAAGCCGCCATTTCTGTACTACGTACAGTTCAGGAATAAGACTGGTCATTTCGAAGATAGCCCTGATTCTAAGGGTGACATACCCTGTTGTATTTAACACAAGCTTCTGTTCTAAACCTGATTTTTCACGGGATTTTGTCTCGAACTCTGTAAGGACAACGTGTTTGAAACTTTTTAGGCATTTTATTATTGTGATTTTGTCTATTGCATTATGATAGGTAGGACTAAGTAGAAAAGTTTGTTCAATTTTTACCCGCCTACCCTCAAATAGAAAGCTTTTGAAACGCAGATCTTAGTTCTTTGTGGAACTTGCTTTTCAGCCTCAATTTTAAAGATTGTTCTAGTCCTTTAAAATTGTACGGCACTTGAAGGGGGGAAATTTACTCTTTCGTTTGTAGACTTTGTATTTCCTTTTTTATGTTAGCGTTTAGATCAAAGATTGTGTATGTCAGTTATTCTGTATTAAAAATATGTTTAATAACTGCTGTAGAAATTTTTGAAATCTTACTAGTTTTTACTGTCAATAATGGATCAAAAGACTTCAGAGAAATAAAAATCCTTGAACTCTTAACTTCTCAATTTCTCAATTTTTACATTATATCTAACCTGACTGATCTTTCACACTTTTACTTTGTTGTAACTGATGTTATCGTTAAATAAAACATTTGAGTTAAAATTGAAATTGCTTCCTTTATTAAGAACGTTTTAAAATTTATAAATTAGCCAAGAAATAATGCCTTTTTCCTATCAAGCTAGTTTGTCCAAACAAAATGTAATCAAATTAGCTGGATCTTGGAAGGTTAAGAGTGGGAGAAATAGAGATGACCATCTGACCCTGTTGGGTCTAAGTACAGTAAACCAGAGGTACTTAACCTGAGGTTTCATGCATGGCTTTCAGAGTGTCCTGAATCTTCTGTATACAAAATTGTGAATTTTAAATGATTTGGCAGGAGCTATCCTGTTCCTCTGATTGTGAAGTATTTTGACCCAAAAAAGGTTGAGGAGTACTGATTTAGACAATCAGACTTAAGTGGCCCTGGCTTTGAAGAAAAAGCAACAGGAAAGATTTTTATAATGCTGGGCAAGAAAAATGTGAATGTATGCCAGCATGTTGGAGTAGAATCCTCTTAAAAGGGTAACATTGCATATGAACCAGTAGCTTTTAGCCAGTGCATTATTTGAGGTGAAGGAGCTCATTTATCTGTTACAATACAATTTGTTTTTATTTAGAAAATAGTTGGCAAGCTTTTTACAGCTTGCTTTGCCAATGAATACATGGAAATTTTTAAAAATCTTGTTTGACATATTACCGTGAAATTTTTTTTCTAGACCATATATTCAAGGAGTTTTGAATGCTTGTAATTTTAATCCCCAAATTCATTCAGGGATGAAAGATAGAAAAATATAGATGGTTTAATTGAGTGAAGAAGCTTAAATTCTGTAGAGGTTAAAGATACCAGGCTTGTTTGACTTGTGGTTCCTGCTAAATCATTGCTGTATATAGGAAAATTAATCAGCATCTTCAGTATATCTTAAAAGTTAAGGTAACATGAAATAAGGGAAAGTGAGCTTTTGCTGAACTGCTTAGACCCTACTTAGAAAAGAGGGGGAAAAAACCCATATATTTGAATTTCATCTGTACTTAAAATTTTGAGATCAAGACTGAATTGTATCAGTTTATAGGGTCATAATTTCTTTAATAATCATTTTTTAAAAGGGTTAGGGTAATTGTTTATATACATGTTAATAGAAAGAAAAGTATGCTTTTTCATGGGTCTAAAAATAAAGTGGACCCTAATGACTAATGCAGTTATGGAATACCTAAGTAATGTCAGTACTTGCTTTTATAATTTCAGTTGTTTGGGTAAAATCTCTAAAATACTAATATATTTGTGAGAACATGGTTGAAGGTAAAATGACTTGAGTAGAAACTTTTTGACTGATACTATCAAAACTTCATTAGGCACCTTACATTTTTTTCTTTATTTTCAGTAATCTATGCCAGCAATTATGACAATGTTAGCAGACCATGCAGCTCGCCAGCTGCTCGATTTCAGCCAAAAACTGGATATCAACCTTTTAGACAATGTGGTGAATTGCTTATACCATGGAGAAGGAGCCCAGGTAAAGTAGCTGATCAAAATATTACTGAAATGTAACAAAGTTGTTGGCTTTAGAATAAAACTTTCAATTACTACCTTTTTAAAAAAGTATTCTATAGTTTGTATTAAATTGGAATTATATGTTAACTCAGGTGGTCTGGAGAAAGAAGTTGCATTATATTTGGAAATGGCTTAGAATGGGATGTTTTGAAATATTATTATTATACTTGTTCTGTCCTTAACTTAAGAAAACTTTACCCCATTTAATAAAAAATAGAATCCAATGTATTAAGTGTTTTATAGATATTAAAGGTTGTGTGCACCTTATATTAAATATATTTGGAGTTAATATTATTCTATTTTTGAAATATTTAAATTACAAAAGTACTTCACAGGTAAAACTTGTTTTAAAAAACTAACAATACCAAGCATCTTTACATTGAATTTTAGCACTTGTAAAAGTGGTACTGTTATATAGTAGGGAATTATCTTACACATCATCGGTGTTTTGGTCAGTTTAAAGTTTGGGGATTTTTTTAAAATTGAGAGATATATGAGACAGGAATGTTTGTAAATTTTGTATGTTACAAGAAATTGGGCAATCTTGAGTCTTCACCTTGTGGACCTAATAATGAAGAGTTTTAAATGAGTCAAAGTTTCTGTTCTTAGATTAAAAAAAATTTAAGGTGATGTGACAAATACCTATTACTACAATTTCATTGCTCAAAAGTGCATTTCTGGTAGAGTTCAGCTAGTGCAGATGAAGTTGTTTGTATCTTCAAGATAATAATTTATATTTGCATAGTTCAACCTTGAGTGCTTTTATACTTTTTAGAAACCTGAAAGGCAGATATAGTAGTATCTTTTATAGATATTTTAAAAAGCCATGATACAGATATTAGCAAATGCATAAATATTTCTGATCCCTTCTAAAATCTAACATTGGTTTCACTATGATATAATAAAGAGAAAATTTAAAAGAAAGAAGGGCCATGAAAGTTGTATGAGTGGGAAAAAACTAGTGATTTTTGTAAGCTTATTAGTGCAATTTTATGCTCCTAAGGCTTTTGATCAGTGTTCTTGCCTCCAAAAGCATTCCTGAAAAAGTTTCATTCTTGTCCATGTTTACTACTCATACTACACATGTAGTTATCTCATTACACATTCAGCATGGACCTGTAGGCTTCATTTCATCCCAACAAGGGTATATGGAAAGCAGCTGCTTTTGGAAGAAAGTAAGGTTGAAATGCATGAAGTAAGATTGGGCTCAAATTTGACTGTATTAGAAGTACAAATTTGTAAGCCATTAGGAAGATGAGCGTTTAATTTTATCACATCATTAAACTACCACTGCTGTTTATTCTCTGTTCTTTTTCAACCTGATTCACGTCTAAAAGTATGATGACTAAACAGACCCACCTTCTAGGTTTACAACTGAAGTAGCAGTCATATGAAGAATATGCTGAAAGTACAACTTTTAGTATGTTTCACAGTGTTGAGATTTAACGATCTGTTTTTAACTTGACTTTAATAAAGAGTAGATTTAGAAAAGTATAAAGGCAAAATTAACTTTCCCAAAAGTAAGAATTTAATGTCTAGTTAGATCTCTCATAGGACAAATAAATTGCATAAAGATACTTGTTATAGATAAGGAAACAGGCTTAGAGCTTAAAGTCAATTAAGAGCCCCTTTTAGAAAAGTTGTATCTTTAAACTTCCTTGTTCAGTCAATTTTTTGAACACCACCTCTTTGGAGGTTTGTTTTAAATAAAATGTAGAAGGCTGTAGTGGAAAACATGTTTTCGCCGTTAGATGTCATATTTTTTTTCCAGTAAGTTTTCCAGTCATTCCTCTGTAGAGTCTCATCTACAAAGTGTTGCCTACCTTTTAAGAGACTAATGGATTTGTATTGAGGTTTTGTAAAGAACCTGTAATCGGTGCTTGATAGTTAGAAGGCATTCTGTTTAAAGGGTACTTTTGAAAGTATGATTTAGCATATGTGATGTAAGCTCATTATTTTAAAATATAGTTTGGTGGGCTTTTTCTGTTTGTTTTTGGTCTGTCACTAAATATGTACTTAAAGCAGCTAGAAATTATGCTAATTAAGTTTTCAAACTCACCTATATATAGCCTAACTTTTTTAAAAGGACTATATAACTTTGGAGGGGAAGAAATTATTAGAAGGGTGGCTTTTAATCTGTAGATAGAACTTTTGCCAAAATTGGTAGTATAGTAGAATATTTAATATTGTAACATTAGAACTACCTTCTGTTATAAACATTTTTTCTATTTTTAGGAAGTAGGCCGCTAGGAAAAAAAATGGAAGAGTTGGGTGTTTTCTCCAATATTGTGTTAAGTGTCCTGAACTCTTTTTTTCTATTGCTTAGCAACTAAAATACTTTCACCATTCAGTTAGTAACACAGGGAGATGCCAGATTTTCTCTCTTTAGTTTCTTTTGTATCCTTTTTAACCCCTCCTGGAGTTCTAAGTTAATAAAAGAATATATTATGTAAGGACAGTGGGATTCCGACAAATTAAAGACACTAAGATGCAAATATTAGAAGTAACTTCAGAGAGAAAAATTACAACGAAAAGGATGACTTAAAAGGAAGGAACAAGAACAAGGTTTTTAGAGACTGAAATAAATGGGGACAGTTGTGGGAAGTATTTGTTTGTGTATAGAATGCTTGTCTCTTCAGAAAATCTGATAAAGTTGTATCTAGACCAAATAATTTTCACTAGGCATGGATCTTTGATATACTTTATCCTCTTAATGTTTGTTACTATTGTATATGCAAGTCTCTAGTTAGAAATGAGTATCTAGTTACATATTCTTAGGGAGAAAATCAAAACTAGTAAAATGGGCTTTGGCCCTAGATAACTCACTTCACTATGCTCTCTCTTGTTGGTTATTATATAACACAACTATAAACCTTTAAAGTTATCAGTCCCTTAATGAAATCAAATTTAAAATATATAATTGTATTTCAAGAACTTACACTCCAGCTCTAAGTACAGACCCTTAGGGTGGAACCTAGGCACCTGATTTTTCTTTCAAGTTCCACAGTGTTTCTGGTGTTATTGTTAGGGTACAGAACAACTACCTCATTTAGTGGGTGTGCATTTGTTGACGTTTTCTTTTAAACAGTAAGCAGTGTTTATTGATGGTTGATTAATAGGGGAAAAAATCATGAATGATAATTATATCTGTTATCCGAGGAAAAGAATTCTTAACATCAAAGCCACAAGAGAAGTACGATTTTTTTTTTGTAAATTGGAATAAAAGCCTTCTTAAAGATTATGTGTTGTCTGTGTCACAGATAGTTTAAATAATAATGCTTTCTTCCCCATTTTTTTGTACTTTCTTGTTTATAACCCATAGAATCAAAACCTTGATCAGGTGGTCTAAAAGAAGGATAATTGACTAATTTTAAAACCTACAAACTTTTGCTTACAACATGTGATAGAAATAGGTACAAGATAGGATTCGGTTGAGCTACAAAATAGCCTGTAAAGGTGAAAAAGATTAAGCTATTGTTTCTCGAAAAAAAATCGATAGGATTATCAGCCTTTGATAAAATGTAGTGTTCATATCATATGAAAAACTAACAGTTAAAATGAAGAAGCTAGATAAAGTCAAGATGGCTAGATCTTCAAAACTATCAATTGTCAATCATACCTCAGTAAAACTGAGGGAAGAAAACTGTCAAATGCAAAAAGCAAATTGCAGAAGGATTTCTGTAGTATACTACATATATAATACTTAGTAACCACACAACCGTATTTGTGAAATTTATACACATGTTGTGAAAATACAGACAGGAAAACACTAAATTCATAAAAGTTAATTATCTCTAAAGAAAGTTACAAAGTTCCGTAAGTTTTAGATCTTAACTTTAAAAAAAAAGACAAAGTGCAGCAAAATCTTAACATTTGTTAATTCTAGATGGTGGTTTCATAGGTTTAAATATTTCTGTGTTTGCATTATAGAAATACAAAAGCAAAAAAAATTCAAAATAAGTTAGGATGTAATATATGAAATCAAGATTTTCAGAGATAAAAGTATATTTACAAAAAATTGAAGAGACTTTTAAAAAGGTTTACAGGTCTTAATGTTTTATATTGTCTACATGTATCTGAGGTTTGTAGACGTACTTAGACCTAACTTTTATCAGTCTTCCCATGAAATAAAATTTTACAGTTTGTTAGAGGTATCTTGGTGACTCTTACACACCAAAGTATATACCATTACATACATAATTTATCTAAGTATATGTGAATGTTATATGTTGCTTTTGGTTAGTTGTGTGCTGTGAGTACTTTGATTATGTCAGAGTAGATCTTTGTTACAATTGATTGAATTTAAGTTCACTTTTGAGAATAACAAATAAAGCAGATAATTAAAAAACTTGTTTCAAAGGAATGCTCCCATTTTTAATTGATGTTTAAGAGTGATGATGGACACATTTATTTCTATAAGGACTAATTCTTGAGTGTTTCTGAAAGTTGATAGGATCATTGTTCTATTATGATTTGTCTTTGCTCAATATAATTCAAAAGAACAAGTTAGCTTAAAATTCTTTTTGTGTATTTTAGCAAAGAATGGCTCAAGAAGTACTGACGCATTTAAAGGAGCATCCTGATGCATGGACAAGAGTCGACACAATTTTGGAATTTTCACAGAATATGAACACGAAAGTAAGCAAGTGGTGGTTTTAAAATCCATTATTTCTTCTTTTCTTCCAGTCATAAACTTTGAGGAAGGTATCTCATTTTTAGTATTAGCATTTGTTATCTCAAATCATTTAATAATGTTAACTTATTTCAAAATTTAGTGTTAAATATAGAATTAATTCTTGCAAATAGTCCTAAGAATTATGAATGAAGTTTTGTAATTGGGACTAGTATGCAAGGTGGCTTTTTTGTTGTTTGGGGTTTTTGTTTTTGTTTTTTCTTTTTAGAATATGTGTACAGATCTAAATAAATTCTGAATGTTATTCAGAGATGAAACATGACATCAGAGGAATTATTTTGGGCAAGTAATCAATATAATACAGGCTAGGCACCTCCAAAACCAAGTTGCGTGGGCAGCCTAAGACCCTACTCCATGGTACCAATGCTTTTAATGGGACAGCACTCAGTTTTTATTTGCAATTGAAAATGTTATCATTTGGGTCCTTTTTTCTTAAGTTTGAACAGAAGGGTTGATCAAAATGTGTTTTTACTGTTTAGGCTTGATGATTCACACTTTTCTTTAAACTGCCTTAAAGTAATAAAATACCGTGCATGGCATTCTGTTCAAATATACACAAGGTTTCCACTTGATATACATTGTGTTAAAACAGAAAATGGCCATGTTCACTTCTGTTTCTGAAATCAGACTGTGTTAATTAACAGTTTTAAAATACTAATTAGTTTTGACATCTTAAATTTTAGGGCAAAAATACAGTCCAGAACTTCCTCAAAGTGCTAACCTTAAGTAACATAACAGTGTTTGCCTGTTTGCTTGCCTGGTAAATTTTGCTTTTTATACTGACAGACATTACTAATGTTTAAGTTGATTTATCAACAGTATTTTTAAAAACTCAAATTTGTCTTGTGAAAAATGAGATGATTAGAGGAACAGAAAGAAAGCAACAGGTAAAGAATTCTTCAATTTACATAAATTACAAATGATTTGGTGCTAAATTTATGCACTATGACATTTGGCTTTTATGCAATCATTTTTTTTTTCTTTAAAGATGTTAACACTACCTGATATTAATCATAATGTTCCATTATGTTGATTGCTTGTAATAGGAAGAAAAGGGGTGTCTTCCTGTGCAACTGACACAGCTAGGCTTTGACGGCAGGCCTCCACAAGGTCTACCCTTTTGATTCCCTTTAACTGAATTCTGTTCATCAATTGTTTTTGTTTCATGGGCGGTGGGAGGGGAAATGGGAATTCAATGCATAAAATAAGTATTTCTAAGGGCTCAGTAGAAATTTCTACCATAGGGATCATTTCATGCATTTATTTTTTCATTTAGTCTTTGCTGTTATCTGTCCCTCATCTTCATAACTCAGCAGTGGATTTCTCAAGTCCTGAAATGTAAAGCAGAAAAGTAATACTTCAGAATGATTGGATTATTTATGTGTATTTCCGAAGTAGTTATTTATTACTGGCCCTCAGATTTGGCTGTCACTTCAAATTTTTTTAATCAAAATACTCCTTTTCAAAGAAATGTGGATTTTCTTCATATGTAGTGTCTTAATGTATAGGAGGGTTTGGGTTTTTAGGATATTATGATGGTGATCTGTATATTCCTTTGAACTAACTTGTGAAAAGCTTTTATTGGGCTTCCTGCCTCAGCCCTGTTGGCAGAAAGAGGAAAATATGAATTGTATCTTCAGCAAGCTTGTGCTACTTTTTTACAGTTGGAGAAAGGACTAGAGGTTAGTAAATAGGTAATTTAGGTAACAAAGTATCAGACATAAAGGAAGAAGTAAGTAAATGAATGCAGCAATGAAGGGGGGAATATTCTTCAGTTAAAAACGGTAAGCTGAAAATGCATTGGCTAAATATATGGTGAAGTTATCATTAAGATTACTTTTCAACTGGTGTTTTTATGGTGGGTTTTATTTCCTAGTTTTTTTAAAGATCTTTTTAGTTGGTTGAGAATTAGCAAGGGGACATACCATGTCGTAAGAAGTGCATTATTTTGACTTAACTAAAACTTTTAACACTGATTTCATGCCTATAAAATTAATTTAAAGCAAGTTTAGTGTAGTATGTTTTTAAGAGTTAGTTTAGAATTTCAGTCGATGAGAAACGGTGCTTTTTTAAAATTTATTGACATTTTTCTGAGACCTAGACCTATAAAGAGATGTAAATGAACAGAATAGAAAGCTTCACCATTTGCTGCTGATTATGAAACTTTTAATGGCATCAAATTTATAATTTGTAATTTCAGAATTTTGCTTTGGCCTTTTTATTTTTGAAGTCTTTTTAAGGAATGTTCTGCAAATGTAGGATTTTAGTTTGAAATGGCAGAAATTTTCTTAAAAGTATGAAATGTTGAAAATGAAAGAAAACAGCAAAAACATTTACTGTTTGAGCACAATGTAGTTTGGGACAGTCTATATTGTGCTTGGATAAAGAGTGCATTCACATGATCCCTTTGGTTGAAATACTAATGCTCCTATTTTATTGTGTGATGACTAACCATTTTAAAGATGAACTCTTATTCTCAGCCAAAACTTGCAATCTGAGGTTATATGTCTATATATGAATGAGTTTACCTTTCAGGTATTGTAGCTGATTCTTCCCTAATTCAACCAGATGAAACATACCACAACAATTTTGACCCTTTTCTTCCTCCTGTCTATCCACACTAATTGGTCATGGTAATAATTTTGGGTCGTGACTTCTATAGCCTTATAAATTGTTATAAATATTGTTGACTATTTAGAGTGAGTAATCAGCAGGAGGGACAAAATGGCTTGAAAGTGGTATTTGTATTTATTAACTTAATTATATTTTTAGTTATCGCTTTTATATTTGGAAGGAATACCTGAAAGGTAGATACAGATTGCAACATGCATTTGTGTATTATTTTGACTGTGCACAAAAGTTTATCTTTAAATTAGTAGAAATAGCAACTATAAGGGTGGGGTTAAAATTTAAAATTAAACCCGTGGGCTGTCTTGCTGCTCCTTAAGTAACACACCAGTGATATTTGTAAACACTTTTCTGTAGAAGGTATCTGTGACAATACTTTAATACTTGGCCAAGAGCTTACAACTTCTAGAAGATGGTAGGAAGCTTGAGAGCATCCAAGCTGCTAAATTCTTAGGAGCCTGGTCGTGTTAAAGTACGTGAGCCTATAAGCAGTCATTTATGCTGTGAATTCATATCTGGCTGCTGCTTTTCCTCCTACAGACTAAGCCCATTTGGCTGCTAAAGGGCTTTTTATTTGGTTCCTCCTCCTGGTGTGAGCATGTATAAACAGCAGGACGTTAAATAGAGTAGTAAACAATGAAATGAGGAAAATGCATGAAAACTCAGTATATGGGTGAATAGATCCTTGTTTAATATATGTAATAAAACTTGGTAGCATAATGTTTTTGAAACTTTAGCTGTAAATGTGTGAATGTCTGTCCATTTGTGAATCCTGAAAGTTGCCAGTCTTACAGCAATATATTCACATCCTTCTATTCTCCAATTTTCAGTATTATGGACTACAAATTTTGGAAAATGTGATAAAAACAAGGTGGAAGATTCTTCCAAGGAACCAGTGCGAAGGTAGGAAAATGTAAAGAATTGTAAATTCAGAATTTATTATTCCTGGCATTTTTATTATAGTTGAGTATTGGACAGAGAGAATGTGTTGAATCTTTAGTAATTTATTATGTTGTGATGGATTACTGCTTTCATCATGTGGTAAGGCAGGTTTTATTTATATTTGGTGGCAAGGGAAGAATAAGGTGGTTTTTTGTGGAAAAGCAGAGACCAGACTGGTCAGACTTTCTACAGTAAATATTGTGGTGGAAAATTTGTTTCAACTCATAGTTAATCTGGACCATGTTTGAAGTGAATGAAATTTGAATATGTGCTCTTATGCATTGCTTTAAGCTTATCAGACAGTAAGAAGGTAATGAGTTGTAATACATGGAATAACAAATTAAAAGCAGAGCAGAGGTAAAACCACGTTTTAAAAATCACAAGGCTTTACCTTTTGAAATTCTGGTCATACTTTATAGGAGGTTCACTTCTGAAATAAGGAAAGATAAAAAATGAAGATATGGTGATGCCTGGTATTCATGTTTTAACTTTTTCCCTTATGTACTATCTCGGCAAAAGTAGTCACAGTTTAAGAAACCTGGGGCAAGTTTAGTCTCTTGGAATTCCTTAATGCGGTTACTTCCAGTTTTCACATATAGCCTTATTATCTACTTTTTATTACTTGTTTAATCTCTGAAACATGTAAAAGGAAGTGTGGACTTTATAATGGGAATCATACTACTTCGGGTGGTGTTTTCTTCTATTAAATTATGTCCCCTTTGACTATTGCTCTTTAAGATGTTGTCTTTCACCTGCTTTCTCATGTCATTTTTATGGTGGGATAGTGACCTGGATTTACCCAGTCTGACCTACATCTTGACATCTTTGTAGCATGTTCAGAGGTGAATGGGACAATTTTTAATGGCAATACACCTAATACACCTTAAGCTGGATTAAGAATGGTAGTACAGGAAGAAATACTGCTCTCAAAAAAGATTCCTGTTTCTTTAAATGTTTTATTTTGGTTTGAAACCATTTTAGATCACATTTTGTGACCTCAGAAATTAGTAAGTACAGTTTGACTGTGTGGCCCAAATAGACAAATGGTTCATCACTACTTGTTGGGACCTTAGGAGCAGTCCTGGTTCCTTTACTACTATTGTTTTATATTTGTTGTTTGAGCCTCAAATTAAACTTCAGTTCCTTTTTGTTGGTACCATACCAACAAAAAAATGTTTAATTTTCTACTTCAGTACCATTTTACCATAGTAAGTCCCTCTTTAATTTCTAAACACCTAGACCTCTGCTTCCTGTGATGTAAGGATTGTGCTAGATGATCCTCCCAAGATACTTTCCAATAAAATTAAATGATTTAAAATAATACTAGCTTATCAAAGTCATGGTTGTATTTGTTACTGAAAAAAATTAGAGGATAAAGTTCTCCCTGAGGAATTGACATTTTTTGCTTTCTACATGAATGGGAGTGGTATTTTTTAGTTTTTATCATAAAATCAAAAGCTATGTATTTCTTTTAAATATCGAATATACACATATTCTAGGTGGCATATGATTTTAATTTTGACAGTATAGTCATCTTGTTTGGAAAAAAGATGGGGGAGAGGTGGTGGTGGTTTTATTCTGTGTTGGTGAAATACTTCATTTCTCTTAAAGCAGTACTTTAAAAAAAAAAACATCAGAATTACCTTTCCCCCTGCATTTTCCTTTGGCACTAGTGATAAGATTAAGTGAGAAAGGGAGGAGGGTATAGCTCAAGTGGTAGAGCACATGCTTAACATACAGAAGGTCCCCAGTACCTCCTCTAAAAAAAAATAAGATAAATAAGTAAACCTAATTACCTCCCCCCAAAATTAAAAAAAAAAAAGATTAAGTGGACTGTAAACTTCTCTAAAAGTACCTGAAGTTAGTATCACACACTGACTTGGTTAGTGGTTGTCACTGACAGTGAAGTCATTACATGGAGGGAAAATGTAATTTCTAGTGTCTTTCAGAGGCTCATTATTAAAAGAGCAAGTAAAATGGCTCCCAGAGAATGTTAGTGAACTCTAGCTTTAGATATGCAACAGCAACTTTGCATGATGCGTTTAATGACTTGTGTTTTTAAGGTAATTGATCTCACTTATAAAACTTTGGAAAACATACTCAGTACTGTATTTTAAAATTCTTTCCAACTTTGTCAATACTGGGAAGCTTCTACAATCTTAAGATTTTTTTATCTCACAAAATAAACTAACATTTCTGAGTGTTAATTTTCCTTCGTCTTTAGTAGTATTGGAAATACATTAGTATAACCTCCAAACTATTATGCATTCTTTTTGTTTGTAATTGTCATATCTTTTAAAGTATAGCTAGTATTTGTCCAATTTTCTTAGCATATATGTGGGACATATATTGTGTATCTGCCTTGTACAAAGCACTATTAGATATTAAGACTATGTAAATATATCCCTGCATCAAAGTGTTAAAGGTGGGAAGATAAAATGTAGGTTAAAAATAATGAGAGCATTAAATTAGGTGTATATGTGAGTGCTACATATGCTAAAAGGGAATAATCAGGTTGGGCCCTGTAGATAAGCTCATTCATGAAAAGTGGAAATGCTTGATTTTGATGTATTTTAAAGGAAGGATAGATTTGGCTCTACAAACAGCAAGCCAGAACAAGTTTTATACATTTTTTTTTTTTTTTCAAATCTAACCTTTATTTTATCTGCTTTCAGGTTCTTGTCCATAAGCAAATGTTAAATTTTCATGTGTTCTTTTAGGGGAATGGCATTTTCAGCTTAGGGCTTTTATCTAAAGCCCTTTGCCAGGAAAATAACCTGACAATTCTAGACTGAGTCAGATGTCTCTTGCTGTGTGTTCCCTTAGTGAGTCCTGTACCAGTGGATCACAGAGCAAAATTTTAATGAACAAAAGACAGAGCTAATAGTCAAATAAGGACATTAAAAAAAAACATTTAATTAAAAGATACTTTAATAAAAATAGAGTAAGGGAGATATAACATTTATAATCATTTTAATGAATTTAATTTATGTAATACAAAATTTACTGCATTGCTCTGGTTTTTATCATTTAGTTTTAGGTCAGAAAATGTTTCTTTCTGTTTGGTCACCCCAACCTGTACCCACTGTAACCTTTATCCTATTTGGCTGTTGCTATTTTTCTTTTCCTTGTCCCTCCAAATATAAACAATGCTACCAGGGATCAGAGAATGTCTTTATTGCATTCTTACTCCTTGGTATATAGGTGTTCAGTTAATAATTATTTAATTAATGAATTGCTTATTATTACTTCAGTGACTGGCAGTCACTGTTTGGAATTCATTCCTCTAAGAGCCTAATGACTTCCCAATATTTTTTGCTTTTACGTGTATTTATAGTTGATATCTTAGAGGTTCAGTTTTAAAGTGAGTGTTTACATAGATGAGTTGTTGTAACTCAAGACAATTATTTTTGACTTAAGAAAGACAAGAAATTTTAAAAATGAAGTAGAATAATTTCCAAATAGGGAGTGGTTACTAGTCACTGAAGTAATTAAAGGTACACTAAGACTTGTCAGTGGTATTGATTCTGTCTTGTCTGCAGTATACATCAACTTGCATTATGCAGGTAACTTCCTTCCTTTTAAAAATAATTTTTGTATTTGGTTTAGAAAATTTAAACCATAATGAAAGGGCAAGGGAGACCTTTGTCTCTCCCTGAAAAAAAAAATCTTTGTAAAGGAATCTCTTTTTTTTTAACCAAAGGATTATGTTTTAATCTGTTAAGTGATAAAGCCATACTATCTTGATTGTCCTGCATGGTTTTTGGTATATGATATAAGTGGTAATGTATGTGAAGTCTTCTATATATCTAGGTGCTGACCGTGGATAAACACAGTGTGTGTTGCCAGCCTTTTTCCACAAATATTCCCATTTCTTTCCGTTTCACCAAATAACCATATAGTAGTCTCAAATTACCTTGACAGTTCTGCAGTAGCATCCTAACTGGGCTCATTAACCACTCATGTGTATATGTTGTGTCCCTTGTAATATATTCACTACAAAGAATTAAACATGATATTTTTAAAACAGAACTAACTAATCAGGTCACTCCCATGCTTTAAATCTTCCGTTGTACTGAATATCATGTTTAACATGTTGCCTTTAAGCAATAGTGGCTTTTAAAAATTATTTGCTTTGGCCCTTTTTTAAGTTGTATTGAGGTATATTTGACATACACAATAAATTGCATGTGTTAAAGTATACAATTTGATTTTGACTTGTGTACACCCATGAAATCACCAGTATAATCAAGACCTTCATCTTTGTGGTTGCCTTCTTTACATCCCCAGCTCCCAATCTGCTTTCTCTCACTCACTTGATTAGCTAGAAGTAGAATGACTACATCACATGGTAGGTGTATGTTTAACTGCCCAAGTGTTTTTTTAAAATGGTTGTATCCCTTTACGTTCTTAGTAGCAGTATATGAATATGCTTCACATTCTCACCAAAGCTTGGCATGGTCAGTGTTTTTCATTCTAGCCACTATAGCACATATATAATGGCTTATCACTGGTTTTAATTTCTGTTTCCCTAATGACTAATTCTGTTGAGCTTCCTTCGCATTGTGTTTGGCTCTTAAACAAATCCTTGAGAAGTTTTTTTTTCCTCCCATAGAATGTAATGTTTGAAACATCAATATAATCTGAGATTTGACAGACAAGCCTATATTTGCCAGCTTTATACTATGATAGGATAATAAAAAGAATATAGTATTGGTTGGATTTATTTTATCTAATAAAACAAAGAGTATTTTTTCAAGATGTTCTTTTTACATTTCAGCACCATACATAATTGGCAGAAACTATTTTCCCACCACTGCTGGTTAAGGTAACAATTTGGTCCCTCCAGAGTTTCCTAATTTTGTGAAACTTCCATAAGAGGTCCTTACTTGAAGCCTATAACAATGCCTAATCCTTACTTCGCATCCACATAGGAGACAGGAACTATCTATAAACTTTATAAAAGGGGGGTGGATTTTAATATAATTGTTTTTTGTTATAGGGAAAGTGTATAATTCATTCTTGGTAAGTAATTCACAGTATTGTGCAACCATCATTACTGTCATCTCCAGAATTTTTTCATCCTCCCAATTGAAACTACCCATTAAACATTAACTCTCCAGTACACTCTCTCCCCTGTCCTTTTTAGCCATTATTATACTTTTTGTCTCTGAATTTGCCTATTCTAGGTAATTCCTAAGTGCAATCATACAGTGTTTTGTCTCATTCATTTCAAATGGCCTGTTTCTAGGGTTCATCCATGTTGCAGCATCTGTCAGAATTTTATTCCTTTTTAAGGCTGAATAATACTTCATTAGAGGTCTTGTTCAGTATTGGTTTGAGGCCATAAATCCATTTAAGAATAATTTTAAGGATTTTAGAAACTACTTTTAAAAACTACTAAACATGTAGGCAGTAAGTTACAGTCTAATTCTAGCCTATCTAATGGTTACGAACTGTTTTTTAGCTATTTCTCATTTTGCTGTTCTCACAAGTATTTCATTGAGTGAGGAGTAGGAACATTATTCTGAATTCCTTTGGACAATAAGGGAAAGAGGAACAAACAGCTTTATTTTAGTGACTTACCTTTCTGATGATCACTGGTGGTGGTTTACATGGATAGATGTTTAATACTGTGGCATGAGAAAAGAGCCTTTCTTTTGATTATACATGGCTTTGATGGAGGAATCTGATTATAGAGTAAACAAACATTTAAAGTAATTAGAAGGGTGGGAAGGGATGAATTGGGAGTTCGAGATTTCAGAAACTAATACAAAATAGACAAACAAGTTTATACTGTATAGTACAAGGAACTAAATTTAGTATCTTATAGTAACTTACGGTGGAAAACTATGAAAATGAATATTTGTATGTTCCTATATGACTGAAACATTGTGCTATACACCAGAAACTGACACAACATGGTAAACTGACTATACTTCAATAAAAATATATTTTTAAAAATTAAAAATAAATAAAGTAATTTGATTGTATACTTTTAAGAATTGCACAGTGATTGGGACTGAATTGAATTCAGTTTTGCCTATCTATAGCTTTATGTTTGTAATAGTGTGTTAAGGCTTTCCATTTTCTGTGGTGTAGGAGAATTAGCCACTATGGAAGAAAAGGATAGGTATGTGCAACTTTTTAACTCATATTTTACAGTTTGTCTAGGAATGCATTTTCCTCTTTAATAGGTAGAATCCTGTATTTGATTAAAAATTTAATGTATGGCAGTGTCACTGACTAGCTAAGATGCTCATGTATAACCTTATGATTTAAATTTAGAAAATGCCTTTGTCTCCGTGGGATATGGCACTATCAATATATTGTAGTCAGTAAGTTCTGATTTTAAAGGGTTTTAGTGAAATTTGTTTATGAAGATCAAATTCTGTTATACATTTCTTTTACCCTATCATTAAGTATCCACATACTTGTAAGATATTCCTGGGGGTTAAGATTATTAATATTGCCAGGTAAATAACTTGCAAGATGATATGTAACTTCTAAGTCATGATGGGAGTTACTTAAATTTCACCTTTTTAGCTAACATAGAGTTGATACTATCCACTTACAAGATTGTACAGACTACTTGGCGTGCTTAGTTTTAATTTGAAATGGGAATGTCAAGGACATTTTTTTCTTGACGTTGAGAAATAGAGTTGGATTGTGAAAGATAAATGCATAAAACTCTTGGAAATGGGAAATCCATGTGTCATAAGCTGCTTTCCAGTTACTAGTTAGGCATTTTTGTACTAGTGTATCTTATTTTGAAGAAATTATATAGATGGCTGGCCCATTTTTTAAAAGTAATACTTTTCAATAAATAATTTGAAGGTTTACTTTAAAAACTTGGGAGGTGAATTTTTTCTTCCTATTTAGAAGAATGAGGCTATGGATATAAGTATGATAGATCATTGTATGAGTCCTTTGAAAAACTTAGCACAGTAACCACAGAAGAGCATAATTGTGCTTGTCAGTGGCACACAAAGTTTATGAATGAGAACTCTTCAGTGGAATATTGTTGGGTTTGTTTTTTTAACATGTATACTTTTAAGTTTTCCTGATTTCCAAGGAAGAGCTTAGAAGGCTGTTGCAAGAAATAAGTTTCTTCACATACATTTTTAAAATAATTGGAAACAGACCATTTCTGATTAGCATAGTATTTATTTGGTATGAAGTCTGGTAAAGGTAGTTCTTGTTTTGAGAAATTTGTTTCACATAAATGTCAGTTTTGCAACTGACAGACAGCTAATTCATTTGGCACAAAGAATAAGAGACACTAGGAATGAATTATTTTCTGTCGAATCTCAGATGGTTTTCTGTTAAATCTCAGAAGCTTTGCTACTTACAAACAGTTGACTTTTCTACTTTGATGTGTGACACTTTCTTTTTTAAATGTGCAGTTCACACTTGGAAAATTGTTCTTAATTGAGCTGCTTTTATTTTTTTAATTTTGGATAAACAATGAGAAGGAATTTGGAGGAGTTATATGGTACTTAATCAAATAAGCTTTGTACATAGCAGTAGGAGATTTTAGACAGACACTTTTATGTGTAGTACTCTATCAGAAAACTTGTTTATATATAGTTCCAGTTCTTTGAGTGAATGGAAGGTACTGATCATTGTAGAGTGACATTAAATTGAGACTTTATTGTCTCTGAGAACTGTATAATTATGACTACTTACCACGTTTTTCCTGTTTTCACCTTTTACTCTTTGCTCCATCAACAGGTGAATTTCAGAAGCCTCTGAAAAGAGGAAGAAGGGATTTAATTGATTTAATTGGTAATAGAAGAGTTGAAGGATCTGTTTGATCCTGTTTTCTTATTCTCTGAGGCTGAGAAAAGCCTCTAGATTTCAACTAGAGGCAGCAACTGTAGTTTTACTCTTGTTCCTTATGACAGATTTAGAAGAAAATTACTGAGTCTCTTATTATTTGGTATTGTCAGTCATTTAATCTGAGAGAGTAGGTTGTATTTTTGGTTTTGTTTTAAACTGTGTTTTTATCTGTTACTTATTTAGAGGTTTCAGAAGGGTGCTTTTTTGTTAGATTAGAATGGCCCTTTTCCTTAATTTTTAGGGGCCTTAATGATAGTAATTTATATGTAAAGAATAGAAGAGTCAGCAATGCCAGAATTATGTTTTGATTAGGTCTAGTGGGTATTAGGACATGAGGTTTTTGTGTGGATTTCCCTAAGTGGTATGATTTAGCACTACTTTTAAAATAAAATTGATTCCCCTAGTTTTTTTTTTTTAAATCACCTTATTGAATCTAGACCTGATTTTATTTTGTGTCCACAAAGCCCCTTATTTTTTAAAAAATAATTTGACTGTAGAACCATTGCCCAAAAAAGTACAAGATGTACTTTCACCTTTTAGTTTATCCTATTATTAACAACTTAGACAACCATAGTAAAATAATCACAACCAGAAAATTAACATTGGTTCAGTACTATTAGCTGAATCATAGACCTTAATTCAGATTTCACAAGCTTTCTCTCTAATGTCCTTTTTCTATTCTAAAATTTATTCAGTTGTGTCTTAAACTTTACTCTCCCTAATCTGTGACAGTTCTTAATTCCTGCTTGATATGTCTTTGACACTTTTGCTGAGTTTTAGTCAGTTATTTTGTAGTGTATTTCAGTTTAGGCTTGTCTGTTTTCTCATGATTAGATGTGAGATTCCATATTTTGGGCCAAGAATGCCACACAGGTGATATGTTCTCTGTCTGCCAAACCAGGGGGTACATGTATCAGTATGTTTAATTGTTCATTTATTATTAACTTTTACCAGTTATGTTGGTGCTTGCTGGTTTTCTGTTTACAAAATTACTTTTTTTTTTACTTTGAAAGTGATAAATAGCTTGGGAAGGTAATTTAACACTATGCCAGAAACACATTCCTCTTGAAAGTTTTGCCCATTTGTTTTATCATTCATTGGTGGTCTTGTCTGCAACAGTTAGTACTGTGGTCTTTGCCTAATGTAAAACTTTTTAAAATATAGGTACTGTAATATTGTGTGTGTTTGTATGAAACACTTAAGTTTTTGGCACCTGGCAGGCAGTTTTTTAAACAATTCTTACACTGAATATTGATAGTACTTAACATTGCATTTTCAGTTGGTAAATAACCCTTATTATGTGGCTTTATTATACTAATGAAATATTTCTGCAGTTAGGAAATTATTATTATTAATGTTTTTTAAGGTTTTGTTTTTATTTGGGATGTGAAAGGAAATGGCTGATTTCCCCATAATTAATAAAAATTATTTTTTAAATACCAATGAAGAGGAACCCTTAGGGTCAAAGAGTGAATTTAATACTTTAGCTCATGAAGATTACTATATTAAGGTAGTTTTACAATCAAATAAACATTTTGTTGCTCTCAAGTTGACTATTTCCTGCTGATTCTTAAACGGGGTTAATTTCTTAGCATATCCCTTCTAAGTCGATATTGAGTCCAGTTTTGCAGGTTTGTTAAATGAGACTTGAAACGCAGTTTCATGAACTTTTATCTGTATTTTTGAAATTTAGATACCTCTGAAAATTTTAGTCTTCATAAGTCATTTGGTGGCAAAGCCTAAGTTATGAAACAGGTGTGAGGGTAGTCTTTATCCTTTATAGTGGGAAATAATAATTCGTTGCAATAGAGAATCCTGCTTCAGACCCTTTGGGTATGGGAATGTAAGTGCACCACATTACTTTAAATTTTAAGGGGACCTATAGTAGATAACTCAGTAAATTCTCAGTGATGCAAAATAAAAGCAAAGGTGTGAAGTCTTAACTGTTTAAAGAATAGGTTATGCTATTAAGGTATCCTTCAGTAAAGAACATTACAAATAAAAACTTTCTCCTTTACTCTTTTTTCCTACATTGTAAGGCGAACACATTAAAATTACTTCTAGGATTAGCTTAATGCTGTGATTAAAATAAATCTGGAAAGGATTAACATCTGACTTTGATTTATAAATATTTTACATAAACTTATTTATAGTGCTTACATAGTTTACATATTCAGTGTTTTTATAGTTTTAACCCATAAAAGTAATACATGTTTTTATTTAAATGAATAACATGTTAGTCCTTTGTGGTATTTTTTTAAGTTAAAAACCACGGCTTGGTGTACTTAACTGTCTGGCATCAAGGAATATCTCAGAAGACAATAGTTTGTAATAGGTAAACCAATGTTTTTTAAAGGTTAATGAAAATTAAAAGGTTAACAAGAACTAAAACTTTAAAGGAGTAGTGCACTAAAATCGGCATATTTTTTAAATGCCACAATTTGTGGATTGAGGTGTGTTGTTTGACTTTACTCTGCCCTCCCCCACCCCCAGTTTGTATTTGTTTTTGCTTCCTAAAGATTTATTAGCATGCTATAAAGTGTTGAATAATTTTTTTTAATAGGCATAAAAAAATATGTTGTTGGCCTCATTATCAAGACGTCGTCTGACCCAACTTGTGTAGAGGTAAGAGCTTTTTTGGCGATTACTGTGAGAGTGTAATATTTAAATATATTAGATACTCAACTTAAACTTCTGTCACAGACAGAGAAGATATACATACATGCACATTTACAGTGGATCTGCAAACATTTTTCTCTTGGATGGGGTTGCCTACGTTTGTTATTTATCTATTTTAGGTCTTTGTTTAATCTAAACTTTTTTTCTTTTCTTAGAAGGAAAAGGTGTATATCGGGAAATTAAATATGATTCTTGTTCAGGTGAGTTTTTACTTGATACAGTGTTTCCCTGAGAAGAATTAAATACTTCAGTTAGGCTGATTAGTTGAACAAAATATCCTAACCTACTTTTATCGAGTAACTAAACTAACATCTTACAGAGTAGTGATAGTAGTGTTCACAATAACTACAATACTTAGCTACTGTCTGGTATTTAAAATTGATAATATGCTGTAGTAGGAAACATTGGATACTGTAAACCCTTCACTTCTGGGCTCCAATATGGATTGGACTCCTTAAAAATTTTCTCATCTGCCTCATAATGTGAACGCTTCCTTTCCATGTCAACTCTTTCAGTCTTACCTTACTCAGTCTTACTAATTCATTAAAAATTTACCTTTCAATTCAAGCATCCCTTTAATTAATCTCTGTACTTAGCCTGTTTTTAAACCTTCCATGTCTAACTTTAGAAATTTCATACTTACCTATCTTTTATAATATATCCCCCAAATTTCCTGAGAACATTAATTGGTATGTGGGAAAAAATAGGTTTTTCAATTTATTAAGTTACAGAAACATTTGGTTTTCCCAAACACTTGGCTTTTCACAAAGATGCACTTGCTTTTATACTGAGGACTTTGTTGTTAGCCTGTCTCTGGATGGGAGGAGGGAGGATTACAAAGATGTTAAGTTGCTTACCTCTTACTGACAGGTGGTACTGCAGAATATCTGGTTGGGAAATCCCTAGCATACATAAACAGTAGACTATAAAATCGAATGTAGTCCACCCATTAGGCTGTTTTAGTCTAAGGTGATTTTATCCCCAATTGTAACGCTTCCTTTTTTCCAAATTTATATGTCCAAACCCTACTATATTTCAAGGCTCAGATTCCAGCCAAAGATAATGTCTTTCCCTGCTCATCACCGTTTTATCACTTAGAGTGAGATCTTTGCATCTCCTAGGATAATTTGCACTTATGTAGTAAATACTGATACACATACACATCACAGACAGATTAGACCAATCAGGGTAACTGAGAGGAATGGGGCATTTGAGACAAAGGACTTTATCTGTGCTATACGTTCTACTCAATGTGTTCTGTAGAGATTGGCATATTTCCTGTCTTAATAAAACAGAGAGAAAATGAAAGGTGATTGATACTTGCTCCTGCTTTTGGTATCACACAATTTCTGTGAAGTTTGTCATTGACAAGTGCAATGAAATTAACATCTCCTATCTTATTTCAGATACTGAAACAGGAATGGCCAAAACACTGGCCAACTTTTATCAGTGACATTGTTGGAGCAAGTAGGACCAGTGAAAGTCTCTGTCAGAATAATATGGTGATTCTGAAACTCTTGAGTGAAGAAGTATTTGATTTCTCTAGTGGACAGATAACCCAAGTGAAAGCTAAGCATTTAAAAGACAGGCAAGTATTTTAGAATTTTAAAGTAATTTCTGAAAACAATTACAAGGAATTTGGAGGTAGATTATAAATTTTTAAGGAACTATCATTGTTAGAAGTTAATATACTTTTAATTCTTTTTGAGAACAAATTTAAATATCAAAGTGGCCCTAATATTCTAAATATGGAGGCTGAAAAGTATGTGTGAGGTTACAGCAAAATAACTTCATACATATCATGTGGAAGGAATATAGGTTGAGTTCCCAGAAACCTCTTTGGAATCCGTTTTATATGGTATCTACTTAATTGTAGGCCCACGGAAATGACTTATGTTCAAATGTCTACTGTATTATTTCTGCATTTTGTCAGTTCCCCTATAGTTAACACTAGGAACATGCCAGATTTTACTTTTTTCAACGTTGTAATAAGGATGTGTTCTAGTCATTCGGGAACAGAAATGTTTTACATTTGTGTATTCAAACTAGCTTCAGAATTTATAATTTTTTCATCTGTTTTGGTGTATAAGCACATCTAACACTACTCATTTTCAAATTTTTGATTCAGCTATCTTGATTTAAAAGACTAGATTGATTCAAATTCATATAAAGTGAATTGACAAACCTTCAAGAAATGAAATTACATGCTTTTGTGGGAGGGTATAGCTCAGTGGTAGAGCACATGCTTAGCATGCGTGAGGTCCTGGGTTCAGTCCTCAGTATTTCCATTAAAAGGAATAAATAAACCTAATCTTCCGCCCAAAGAAAACAATTTTTAAAAAAATTATGGGTTCTTTATAGGTGAGTTTTAAAACAGTAATATACATAGTTTTTATAACTTGATGAAGTTGATATCTGTGTTTACATAGAATTAACTCAAGTTTTTAATGACCAGGCTGCTGAAATGTTATTAGTATGTAACTAATTACAATGTTTATTTCTATGTGTCTTCTAAATCGATTACTTCTTTTTTTAGCATGTGCAATGAATTCTCACAAATTTTTCAACTGTGTCAGTTTGTGATGGTAAGTACTTTTAATTTCATTTTTAAAAATAATAATTGTAGGAAGATGACAATTTACAAGCATGTTTTCATTGCAGGAAAATTCCCAAAATGCTCCACTTGTACATGCAACTTTGGAAACATTGCTCAGATTTCTTAACTGGATTCCACTTGGGTATATTTTTGAAACCAAGTTAATCAGCACATTAATATATAAGGTATAGTGAATACATTTCAGTTTATTTATCAGTGGATAATTGCATGTATTTTCTTCATTCATAATGTTCTTTTGTGTAGAAAAACCATTCTATACTCCTAGCTATAATCAACCTTGTTTCTAAGAATGAGGAAGCTACTCAAAAGAACTTTTCTGTAGTTACAGCTTATAATTCTTAAGAACACTGTCGAAATCTACCATGCAGTCTTAACAAATTTCATGTGAACAACTAATAATTAATTTGGTTGGCCTTTAGTTGATTACATATGTCACAGTAGGGTAAGTTAAGGGGTATGTCTGCAGAATGGGAAATCTTTGTATTTTTTCCCACATAATTTTAAAGCAGTAGCATGTAATGCCTATATAAAGTCTTAAAATTGTTCATCCAGAGATAATCACTTAACCAACTGCTGCATTTCCAGATGTTTTCTAGTCAGATATAATGAATAAATTAGTATTTAATCAAGACCTTATAAAAGCAGGCTACTATGAACTTACATTTGGGGCTTTGTACAGGACTTGGTAAAGTGATATATTCTAATAGGAATTTACTCATTAGAGCTACCATTTTATTGATAGACAATTTATTTAAAATTACTTGCCTTTGTCAACAGTTGGTTTGCTTTTTACTACATGAAACATCCATGCACTTGTCCAAATATTTACTTTGGATAAATTTTTAATACATGTTAAGTACCAGGTCAATAGGTACATCGATTTTTAAGGCTTTTGATGCTTACCAAATTGCCGCCCACAAGTGGTAGGCTCTTTTTATACCTTCCCAACAATAAAATGTCAAAGAGCTAGTTTTCCCACACTTTCATTAATCCTAGGTGTATTGCCCATCTCCTAAAATCCTTAACAATTGTAGTCCCATTAGATTACGCAGAAAACATGATGTCCTTAAAAAGTCATATAATAGGTCAAGGGGAAACTTTTCTAAGCAACTTGATGCTTTACAGATGTCTTGAGGATACATCAAAAGAAAGTACAGTTAGCTCCTAAAGCATTTAATCCCTATTGGGTGGATAATGGAATTCCTTTAAAATGTATGTACCAAAAAGACATTATCACCTCTTTACCTGATCTTTTTCTCTATGTTCCTGATTTTTAAATTCTTTATTTTTTGTTTAATTGTTAATTTTAAATAAAGTGCTTCGGGCCATTTAATTTTATGCTTCCCCCTTTGTTTCAATTAAAATAGTTCCTGAATGTTCCAATGTTTCGAAATGTCTCTCTGAAGTGCCTCACTGAGATTGCTGGTGTGAGTGTAAGCCAGTATGAGGAACAGTTTGTAACGCTATTTACACTGACAATGATGCAGCTAAAACAGGTAATACAACACTCTTTTAAAAACTGACTAAACAATTTTAGTGCCTTAGAAAAAGGTGGGTTAGAGTTGAACCATTTCAGCACCTGTTAACATAAATAAATCAGCTATAATGCAACTGCATATTTATTATATATATAACATGAAGGGTAAGCTAGAAATTTTTATGAACATTTTGAAAGTTCCTTGAAAATTTCTGGGAGTGTCATGGTAATTTATTTCTACAGAATTTAGAATCATGGTAAACTGGGGTTAGTATCAGTTCTGCCTCTGACCTTATATCTCTTAAATGAAGGGATTAGCCTGTCCTTGTTTGACTAGGTATATATGAAATTATCTAGAAGGTTAATCATAGTACATTACTGTATATGTTTGTGATCTGATTCCGTTGAATATTTTTACACTTTTAATAATACTAAGATGGGAAAACCTCAAAGGATAATCTTTGAGGAAATCTTACTAGTAACATTAAAAAAATCAAAAGCTAGGGCAGAAAGGTACAAAGTGGGTATAATAGATCAAGGCTTTCTAGTGAACAGTAAACTGTTTAACTCCATGTTTTAAAATGAGTAAAAGTGTGGTGGAATTTGAGAACTTAAATGTAGTGTCTTGTCTTTAAAATGAAGACTAATGACTCATATGAATTTGCAGATGCTTCCTTTAAATACCAATATCCGACTTGCGTACTCAAATGGAAAGGATGATGAACAGAACTTTATTCAAAATCTCAGTTTGTTTCTCTGCACCTTTCTTAAAGAACACGGTCAACTTATAGAAAAAAGATCAAGTCTCAGGGAAACACTCATGGAGGTAGGCTTTGTGGAGCCTTTGGTTTCTGAAATTCTCTGCATAATGAAAACTTCAAAAGTATTCTGAAATTCATGGATCTTTTGACATGTCTTATCACCTAATAGTCTGTGCAGTAAAAATACATGTCGTCAATTCTGCATTACAATTAAAAGCCAAATTTCCTGATTTTGTATTCTACTTAATGCCAGTTCAATAATTTATAATGAAAATTAAATTCCTAATGGATATGTAGATGTGTTATTTATAAGATAAAAGTCTAAAGGCCTTATTTTAAAATTGAGGTGTAATTCACATAACATAAAACTATCCATTTTAAACTGTATAGTTCAGTGGTGTTTAGTATAGTCACAATGTTGTCAGTCATCTGTCTATTCCAAAACGTATTCATCGCCCACAAAGGATGATGCACGCATTGAAACAGTCACTCCCTTCATTCCCCTCTCTCCTCCAATCCCTAGCAACCACTGTTTAATGTCTCAATGGATTTACCTATTCTGAACCATTTCAAGTAACTGGAATTATAGTATATGGTCTTTAGTTTGGGGCTTCTTTCAGCTTAGCATATTACCATGTTACAGCATGTACCAGTCCTTCATCCTTATTATGGCTGAATAATAAATATACCATTGTATGGATATATATTGAGTTTTGTGTGTCGATTAATCAGTTGATGAACATATGGAGTGTTTTCTTTTTGAGGGGGCTATTAGTAACAAATGTCTTAATGGGGGGCTATTAGTAACAAATGTCTTAATGTTTATACCTTTTTAAGAAACTTAACATTGTTTGTTTGTTTGTTTGTTTGTTTGTTTATTTGCTTCTCTCTTTTATTGAAATATATTTTCTGGGCACTGCCTGCCTACCTAACTCAGCATGGCCTCTTTGGCACTGAAAGCTGGAGAATTAAAAAAGTCGGTAAAAAAAAAATATATTGACCAACAATATCGTAAGGTTCTTGAAGCATTCTAGGATATGTCAGAAGGCAGCACAGTTTGCTCCTAGAAAATTTCTACTGTCTATCTGATGAATAATGAAACTTCAGAGTTGTATAAAATACAACATTGATTATTTCCCATTAATGTAGCAAGTGGAAAGCAGTTTGAGGTTGGTTTAATAATGTCTAAGGATTATTTTACTAGTTTTGGTCTTTTGTGTAGGCCCTTCATTATATGTTGTTGGTATCAGAAGTAGAGGAAACTGAAATTTTTAAGATTTGTCTTGAATACTGGAATCACCTGGCAGCTGAACTCTATAGAGAGAGCCCGTTCTCAACATCTGCCTCTCCCTTGCTGTCTGGAAGTCAACATTTTGATGTTCCTCCCAGGAGACAGCTGTATTTGCCTGTGTTATCCAAGGTAACAATAAAGTGGGTAGTGAGTGTGCTTCCTGTGATATTTGAGGACTAAATGCAAATACTGGCTTTTATTTTTTGGCTAAATCTATCCAAATAAATGAGCTACAAAAAAAAATTCAGATTCTCCACGCATACTGAGAAGTTGGACATGAAAGAAAATGGTTTTAAGAGTTTTGGTCCTTAAAGGTGTAGTCCTTCTACAAGCACCAGCACCACCTGTGAGTTCGTTAGGAATGCAAGTGAGACGAAGGAAACTTAACAAGAGTGGATTTTTATCCGTGATAAATAAAGATTGAAAAATCATTATTGTAGAATTACATTTCAAGAATGTGCATCCTTTTATAGCATGGGAACAATTTTGTTTGGTATGTTGACTTTAAGTGCTTTGGGAAGGGGCTACATTTATTTGTTGTGGCTGATTCCAAAGATCTAAAAGATTTTTTTCTTCATTGTTGAATAGGTCCGTTTATTGATGGTTAGTCGAATGGCTAAACCAGAGGAAGTATTGGTTGTAGAAAATGATCAGGGAGAAGTTGTGAGAGAATTCATGAAGGATACAGATTCCATAAATTTGTATAAGAATATGAGAGAAACATTAGGTAAGTTAATAGATACTGTTAATTTAATCTAATCTTTGTAATTCTGTTCTGAGGTAGAAGTACTTTTTAATAAATGTGGCATGTTTAGGTTCTGAATCTGTTAATAGCCATCCTTATTAATGTGCTGTTCTTAGTAAACAGTCTTTTTGCCCATTAAGTTTTGCATTTTGAAACATCTGAAACTTTTTCTTCCTTGTAGTTTATCTTACTCACCTGGATTATGTAGATACAGAAAGAATAATGACTGAGAAGCTTCACAATCAAGTGAATGGTACGGAATGGTCTTGGAAAAATTTGAATACTTTGTGTTGGGCAATAGGTTCCATTAGTGGAGCAATGCATGAAGAGGATGAAAAGCGATTTCTTGTTACTGTTATAAAGGTATGCAAGTGATGTGTGTGGGCTGGAACCATTAGACAAGTGTATTTTATTACAAATGACTGAAATTTGTCTTGTTTTACAGGATCTATTAGGATTATGTGAACAGAAAAGAGGCAAAGATAATAAAGCTATTATTGCATCAAATATCATGTACATAGTAGGTCAATATCCACGATTTTTAAGAGCTCACTGGAAATTTTTGAAGACAGTAGTTAACAAGCTGTTTGAATTCATGCATGGTAAATCCTATTTAATACACTATTTTTGCTGAATATGAAAAGCAAAATTTTTCTTGAAAAATGTTTTTGATAATTGTTTTTGTTTTGTTAGAGACCCACGATGGAGTCCAGGACATGGCTTGTGATACTTTCATTAAAATAGCTCAAAAATGCCGTAGGCATTTTGTTCAGGTTCAGGTTGGAGAAGTAATGCCATTTATTGATGAGATTTTGAACAACATTAACACTATAATTTGTGATCTTCAGCCTCAGCAGGTACTGTAGAGGTCTAAGCACATTTTTCTTAGACAGTAACTGCTGTTTAATAAGAATTTGTTCATGGGAAAAGAACAAATGCCATTATTGGATTCACTTCATGTGTCTCTTTGGTTAAGTTTTGTAGTGAGGCAGAAATTCAACCAGAAGTTTGTTAGGCTGTTTTCCTATAATATAAATGATTTCTGACACTTGAACAAAATTAGTTTAAATAGGTATGTGGATTGTTTGTGTGTGGTTTTCCTTATTACGGTAGATAAAAGAAAATTTTTTCCTTTTAACATAGGTCCATACGTTTTATGAAGCTGTGGGGTACATGATTGGTGCACAGACAGACCAAACAGTACAAGAACATTTGATAGAAAAATACATGCTACTTCCTAATCAAGTTTGGGATAGCATAATCCAGCAAGCAACCAAAGTAAGTTTTATTCTTTTTTGTAAAAATGCTGGTGGTTGGAATTTTAAGAAAATGTTACTCACAAAGGTAGTAAATTTAGTACCTTTGACGTGTATATCTGATTCATAGGTGCTTTTAGGTGTGCTTTTGCACACTGAAAAAAGTAATACATTTTTATATTTTGATGGAAAATTGGGAATATTTTGCTCTATTCGTAGTAGTGAAGACTTTTGTACTAGTTTTACCATTTAGGATTATAAATGTGATGGTGGTTTAGAGTAATGTGGGTAATGTATTTTGCTTTAGATACAAGGATAATTCTCATGTGATAAATGGAATTTGTTTCTTACTTTTCACAGAATGTGGATATACTTAAAGATCCTGAAACAGTCAAGCAGCTTGGTAGCATATTGAAAACAAATGTGAGAGCCTGCAAAGCAGTTGGACACCCCTTTGTGATTCAGCTTGGAAGGATTTATTTAGATATGCTTAATGTATACAAGTGCCTCAGTGAAAATATTTCTGCAGCTATCCAAGCTAATGGTAAATGATTCTGAATTCTTGTGGAATGATGTATTAAGACAGGTCTACACTCACTGCTTTAGCATAAGCATTCAACATTTCTCACAGATTTAAATTAATCCCTTCCTTGTTTCAGGTGATCCTAGGCAATTTTTTTTAACTAGTCACATGCTCTTTTCCCTTATAACATTAGTCTTAGTTTATTTTCTCAGGAAATTCATCTGTATAGCCTTGTCTTTAAGTTTTCTAATGATAAATAGTATCTGAAGTACATGTAACTGCCAATGTAGAGTTTTGGTTGTCAAGTTGGATTCCACCTGATTATATTTTTTAGGTGAGATGGTTACAAAGCAACCGTTGATAAGAAGTATGCGAACAGTAAAAAGGGAAACTTTAAAGTTGATATCTGGTTGGGTGAGCCGGTCCAATGATCCACAGATGGTAAGTGAGATGTGCTGTTTGTTTTTAAGGTTGATGCTGCATTCTCTGGAATGTGCATATATCTCTGTATACATTTAGTTAATTTAGATGTGTCACATTTTATAACATTTTATTTATCAGAATTCTTGAGTACATTAAAGTAGTAAGATATATTCCATCTTACTAAGAAATTGCTGTTAGTTGGGAGGGATGGCATGCTGTAACAAAGCTGAGATGATTGGATCATTCTTATTTTTCCATGGATACAGTTAGGATGAAATTTTTGTTTTCCTCATGATCTTGAGAGCAGTTGACAAAGCTGTCATTAGATTGCCTCTTCAGTAGGAGTAGGCACTTTCCTAGTTTTGAAGGTTTGAATGTCTCTTTTGCTGTCTTATTCCCATTAGTCTTAAGTGGTCTTCAGAAACTAAACCCACTTCATATACTTCAGCTGGGGAAAAATCTGTTTTATGTTTTATTATCGTTACACCTTTCATTCTCTTGATCCTCGGAAAATTACAAGAAATCGTATCTTGTTTATCACTGTTGGGTGAAAATAGCATTGACAAGTGTGCTATTTACTTTCATAATTTTGAAATTTCAATATTGTTCCTGTTGACAAGGTAAATTTCAGGAAACTTGTTCAGAAAACAGTTGTGGAATTCCCATGATTCCCAGAAGGTTTTAAATATGCATTATGAGATCAGAACTGCATTTTAAAAATTAGAAAGTAAAAAGTAGGATGAATTGAGGGAATTGAGAAGTTCATAATTTACAATAGCATGGGCAGTAATTTCAGGAACATCAGAGGTAATGACAAGATGGGTCTCATATTTTATTTATAACTAAGATTTGTATTGTGATTTAGGGCTGTGAATTCAAAGATACTCAAATACTTTGGATCCGCTTTGTAGGAAAATAAACTATTTCAGTTAGGGTTAAGAGTAGAAATGTGAAAACGGGAAGGAAAGAAATAGGTTGAGGGAGATTAAGAGGTATAAACTTCTAATTGCTAAACAGATGAGTCACAGGTATGAAAATGCACAGTGTGGAGAATATAGCTCTAATATAACATGTTATTAATACATAATATTTCTATAGTCCATGTATTATATGATATACATTTTATATAACAATATACTAATATAATGCATAGTATTCTATAATGTAGACTATAAATGTAGTCTTTTTATGGTGATAGTTCATAACTAGTTATTGTGGTGATCATTTTGAAATACATAGAAATACCAAATTACTATCCTGTGTAACAGGAGCTAGCATAGTATTGTAGGTCAGTTGTACTTAAACATACAGCAAACTGAGAAGAAATCATTGCAGCAACATGGATGGACTTTCGGTTGCCAGTGGAGAAGGGGGTGGGAAGGGACAGACTGGGAGTTCGAAATCTGTAGATACTGACAGGTATATTTAGAATAGATAAACAAGATTATACTGTATAGCACAGGGAAATATATACAAGATCTTGTGGTAGCTCACAGTGGAAAAGAATGTGACAATGAATATATGCTCATGTATGACTGAGAAGTTGTGCTCTACACTGGAAATTGACACAACATTGTAAACTGACTATAACTCAATAAAATAAAAAAAAAATGGATGGACCTAGAGACATCATACTAAGTGAAGTCAGATAGAGAAAGACATATGTGATATCACTTATATGTGGAATCTTTAAAAAATGATAAAAATGAACTTCCTTACAAAGCAGAAAGAGACAGACAAGCAGAAAACAAACTTATGGTTACCAAAGTGGGGAGGAGGGATAAATTGGGAGTTTGCATTGGCAGATGCAAACTGCTATATAAAATAGGTGAACAAGGCCCCCTGTATAGCACAGGGAACTATATTCAATATCCTGTGATTACCTATAATGAAAAATAGTGCATGTGTGTGTGTATATATATATATATATATATATATATATATATATATATATATATGTTTAAAAATAACTGAATCACTATGCTGTACACCAGAAACTTAACACAACATTGTAAATCAACTATGCTTGAATTTAAAAAGAGAGATCAGATTTGTGGTTACCAGAGGAGGTGGAGTGGGTGGAGGGTGAATTGGATAAAAAGGAAGTCAAAAGGTAGAAGCTTTTATTTATATGATAAATAAGTACTAGGGATGTAACGTACAACATGATAAATACAGTTAACACTGCTGTGTGTTATATACGAAAGAGTAAATCCTAAGCGCTTTTGTCACACTCAAAAAAATCTTTTGTTTCTTTAATTTTGTATCTATATGAGATGATGTTCACTAAACTTGGTAATCATTTCATATATATAAGTAAACTTAACACAGCACTGTACATCAATCGTATCTCAATAAAACTGTAAGAAAGGAAAAAGTGAGAACTAGTTCTAGTTAAGAGAAACCCAAGTGGGTAAAAGGAAAAATAATTTTGTCCTTATCCTTCAAATCTTTCTAGACCTGTTTCGTGTAGTGGGACACTAGTAACTAGAAATCTTCAGTTAAATAAAACATTGGTTGTGTTTATTTTACGTATTTTAATAGAGAACCTAAAAGCATAGAAATTACACCCTAATAAGACTATTTATTGAGAAGCTTGGAAAACCACACGCAGTCTTTCTGGCATAGTCCAGTTCATTTTTTGAGAGTAAATGATAGTTATTGTTTCTATTTATTGAGATGTCACCCAGTATTCATTATGTTAAAAATCACTGAGTGGCGTCCTCTTTTGGTGTTAGATATGAGTACCTTGGTACAATATTGGTTAGGGGGACTCTTCTTTACTCTGAGGTTACCCATCCCACATAACAGTGTCCCAGAATCGTGGTTCTGCCACAGAACTTAGAGCTAGTCATTTGATTTCAGGCCTCAGTTTCCTATCATACAGATTTAAACTGCATAATGTTCATGGCCTTCTCAGCCGATTGTGATTTGTTGGTTTCTGTTAATAAAAAGTTTTAATATACAAAAAATTACAGTACAGGAGATGACATTGACCTAACTGTTTAATATGAGTTACCAAGTGCCTAAATTAAAATCAGATTATTTTTTAAACAGGTAGCTGAAAATTTTGTCCCTCCTCTGTTGGATGCAGTTCTCATTGATTATCAGAGAAATGTCCCAGCTGCTAGAGAACCAGAAGTGCTTAGTACTATGGCTATTATTGTCAACAAGTTAGGAGGACATATAACAGCTGAAATACCTCAAATATTTGATGCTGTTTTTGAATGCACATTGAATATGATAAATAAGGTATGTGTTTTTGCGTTTCAGTTATATAATGGAAAGTTCTGCAGTGTGTTCTTACCACTTTTAAAAGCATAAATGATGACTATCTTTGATTACAGCGTAAATTTTAGGCTCTGATACTATATATTTGAACTAGATCATAAAAATACTTGTTTTGTTATTTTTTTAATTTGCATGGAATTCTAAGAATTAAAAATAAGTTTGATATTTATTCAAATGGCAGCTAGCATTTATTGAAAACTTCCTGCATTTCAGTCATTGGCTTTAGTTGTATTAATTTGTTTTAAATAAATGAAAAGGGAGGATTACATTTTAGGTTGTTTTTTTTTTTTTAAGGTTTTTAAAATAACATTTATTTCTTGAAAGCTGATGTGTATAATAGGAAACCAAAAAACACAAAGAACAAAGTAGTCCATAATCACAAGCAGTTTACAGTTTGATGTGTCCTCTTAGGTCTTGTTTGTGTATCTCCTTAACTAAGCATCCATTTTTACATAATTAAGATCATTACAGTTACACTTTTTCACATATGATGAATATTTACCATTTCAGAGTCCCAAAACTATATTAGTATTTTGGTAACCAATATACTATACCAAATCAGTCTGGAAGGAAAAAAGGGTAATCCTGCCTTTCTTGGCAATAAAAATTTCAAAGACAAAAGTGGCAACAGCCCTCTAGATAGATACTGCCAGAATTATGATTAGTAATACATTCCCTTAATGCAACTAAAAATGAGTCATAAAGCAATGGAGTTCACAAAGTGTAATGCTTCTAAGAGGATTCATTATCCAACCCATACTATTAAAATATTAGCAAAGAGATGTTTCTTTTTTAAAAAAAATACTTTATTACTGTATTATTTAGTTAATTTGGTCAGGGGAGGTGATTACGTTTATTTTTAGAGGAGGTACTGAGGATTGAATCTAGGACCTCATGTAAATACACACTACCACTTGAACTGTACCCTCCCCCCAGCAAGGAGGTATGTTTTCCACTGAATTACTTAACAATGGATTCTTACAGTACAGCCAGAAGAGATGCACACACATCATTGGTTATCATCAAAATTTATATGGACACATCTGCATACATCCCTCCCTTGATACTACATTTTAGTTATTAAAGTGTAGTATATGCTTATTATAAGGAGTGGGAAAATACATTAACTAAGGAAAAAAATGTAGATGTTAAGTATACACATTTATACAATAGGTAACAGTTTTTCTAATCTGTGTTAGTGGTCTCAAAGTCGTTAAAAATAATAGTAATAGTCTCAGAGTTCCTAGAAAATGTGATGGTCTTTATGTGAGTTTTGATGAATATTCTTTAAAATAAGGTGCCCTTGTATTGCTTCATTTTAGGACTTTGAAGAATATCCTGAACACAGAACAAACTTTTTCCTACTACTTCAGGCTGTCAATTCTCATTGTTTCCCAGCATTTCTGGCTATTCCACCTGCACAGTTTAAACTTGTTTTGGATTCCATCATTTGGGCTTTCAAACATACTATGAGGAATGTAGCAGATACAGGTAAATACATAGAAGCAATGTTCTTTATTCATTTGCCTAGCAACCCAAAATCTATGTACAGACACCTAACAGATGTGTATAGTGGTAGACAAGTAGTTATCAATTTACTTGTCCTGGTTTGTTTGAGTGCATCAACTGCATAGATATGTCTAAGTCCTATAAACAGTTTAATCATCTGTTTCAGAGTGAGTCTGTAGGCAGAATTGAGTTATGGGGAGGTGGGCATAAGATTTAAGGCAGGGAGAGCATCACTTACCCATATCCTCACCAGTGTTTACTTTTCTCCAAATGCTTTTCGTCTGTGACACTAAGAGTCAACAAATGAAAAAGTAAAACATTTCTAGCAGGAGAGTTGATTTCTTTTACTTTTAAGTAGTAATTGGTTTATGTATTAGAAAAATCTGCTCAGTTGTGCTACTTTTGGAGTGGATGAGGAAGAATCAAACTAAACCTTCAGAAATAATGCTAATGTGGTAATGGTTAGATTATAGTCTGTAAGTAAGCAGTCACTGGTTCTAGTTTTAACTCCATTAGTGATTTAAGATAACCTAGGCAAATAATTGTTAGTCATTAGCAAAAAATGGGGGAATGGGCTTTGAATGAATTTGTTAATAGCTGAAGTACTATCATGAATGTCAGTATGTAATAACTTTGTTGATGTTATATGTATTTTAAGGCTTACAGATACTTTTTACACTCTTACAAAATGTTGCACAAGAAGAAGCTGCGGCTCAGAGTTTCTATCAGACTTATTTTTGTGATATTCTTCAGCATATCTTTTCTGTTGTGACAGACACCTCACATACTGCTGGTAAGGATTTACAGCCATAAAAATATTAAATGTTCTGGTTATTTCATCTTGGTGTTAATGCTGTCCTTCTTATCAACAGGTTTGACAATGCATGCATCTATCCTTGCATATATGTTTAATTTGGTTGAAGAAGGAAAAATAAGTACACCATTAAATCCTGGAAATCCAGTTAATAACCAAATGTTTATTCAGGAATATGTGGCTAATCTTCTTAAGTCTGCATTCCCTCATCTACAAGAGTAAATACACTTTTTAATAAACTTAAATTTTTAAGCTTTTTGTTTTTAAGTGATTTTTTTTTTTAATCATTGTGTTTTGAATTGCAGTGCTCAAGTAAAGCTCTTTGTGACAGGACTTTTCAGCTTAAATCAGGATATTCCTGCGTTCAAGGAACATCTTAGGGATTTCCTGGTACAGATAAAGGTATGTACTTTATTTGCGATTACAGAAGTATTGATACTAAATGTGATTGAACTGTTGCACTGACCACTTTTTGTAATGTGAAATGACTGGGCTTTTTAAATAATACAAAGTCTTAATGGTTTTAGACTGAATTACAGAAAGGAAAACTTAAGACCAGGACGAAGATAGGCTTGAAATGTTTTGGGCAACTTTTTATTAATATAATTCATTTTAGAAGGTCTAAATATCGCAGCATTGTGATTGAATCCCATAGATCATTTTAAAGGAGTGAAATTGAGGAAAGAAACACATTGGTAGTTCCTTTGGGAATTTTATACCCCTGTTATTATTAAGGAATCCATTATAGGGAACCATGATAATTAGATTATCAGCCTTTTTTTTTTTTTTTTTTTTTTAACTGCCTTTTTACAATGCTTTGTTGCAGCCTTTAGGACAGTGATAATATAGTTAAACTTGATCATTAGTCTGAGAAACATCTTGGTATTATTGCTTATGAAGTATATTTTGTATATGGCATCACACTATACCTCTTCTGTAATCTTACCTTTTTTTCTTCCAACTTTCTTTGGTTTTTAATTCAACTATAGAATTATAAAATAATATACTATAATTTAAAATCAGCAATTGATGGATAAATTATATCAGTTATGCAAACAGGGAGGTGCTTATCTACACACCCCCCAAAGGGAAGTAATTTTCTGAAATTGAAGTTTATTATGTTGACATTTCAACTGTCTTTTCACAGGAGTTTGCAGGTGAAGATACGTCTGATCTATTTTTGGAAGAAAGAGAAACAGCTCTGAGACAGGCTCAGGAAGAGAAACATAAACTTCAGATGTCTGTCCCTGGCATCCTTAATCCACACGAAATTCCAGAAGAAATGTGTGATTAAAATCAGAAGTCATGCTGATGGGGGTTTTTTTGTTTTTTTTTTTCCTTCCTCTCTGCAACTCTTGTTAGCAGAAGAAAACAGCATCTGGATATTTGTCGACCAAAATGATGCCAATTTGTAAATTAAAATGTCACCTAGTGGCCCTTTTTCTTATGTGTTTTTTGTATAAGAAATTTTCTGTGAAATATCCTTCCATTGTTTAAGCTTTTGTTTTGGTCATCTTTATTTAGTTTGCATGAAGTTGAAAATTAAGGCATTTTTAAAAATTTTACTTCATGCCCATTTTGTGGCTGGGATGGGGGGAGGAGGCAAATTCAATTTGAACATATACTTGTAAATTCTAATGCAAAATTATACAATTTTTCCTGTAAACAGTACCAATTTTTAATTAGGGGGCATTTTCTTCCTAGCCTGTATTTCAGTCTAGAAGAAAAGATAATGAGTAAAACAAATTGCGTTGTTAAAAGGATTATAGTGCTGCATTGTCTGAAGTTAGCACCTGTTGGACTGAATCGTTTGTCTAGACCACATGTATTACAAGTCTGTATGGCAAGTTTGCAGCAAGATCATGTGCATATCATCCCATTGTAAAGCGACTTCAAAAAATATGGGAACACAGTTAGATATTTTTACACAGTTCTTTTTGTTTTTGTGTGTGTGTGCTGTCGCTTGTCGACAACAGCTTTTTGTTTTCCTCAATGAGGAGTGTTGCTCATTTGTGAGCCTTCATTAACTCGAAGTGAAATGGTTAAAAATATTTATCCTGTTAGAATAGGCTGCATCTTTTTAACAACTCATTAAAAAACACAAAACAAAATTCTGGCTTTTGAGATGACTTATACTAATTTACATTGTTTACCAAGCTGTAGTGCTTTAAGAACACTACTTAAAAAGCAAAATAAACTTGGTTTACATTTATTTTCCCTTTATTGGCTCAACTTTATTCGTATATTAATGAAAGTTGTTATTTGTTTTTAGGTATTAGGTAACATTTTAAAATGAAGTTCAATACCAAGTATTTCTAAGTTTATTGAGTAAAGGCAGCACTTGGGTAAAATGAATGTGGTCTTGAGATACCGTCTGTTTCCAAGAAACAAATCATTCCTGTGAGAGGTTGGCACATGTTTTACCTTTATTTGCAGTTAAAAAGCATCTTTTCTCCTCTGGTTAGGAACTAAGAGTAATGAAGATTAAAAATCAGCCTTAATGAAAACCCATGTACAAGAAGCTACTGCACATATTCTTGAACATAACCCTGGGAAGTAGTCTCATTCCTGTAAGAAAGGTGGGAGGAAGGGGAGAATGTGTAGAGTGGCTACAAAACATGAAAAGAATAGAAAAAGGAAGCCAGCTTGGGTGAACCCATTTCCAGAGGATTAAACTAGCCTATAAACCTAGACTAAAACCTAAGGGTTTGAAATGCCTCATGTTCGTGGAGGATCAGCACCTTTTTATAACTGCCATACTCTAACTTTATAGGTTTGGCAAAACTGGCATTACTTCAGTAAAAAAATCATGCATAAGATCTTTCTTGAACAAATGGTAAGATTTTAATATTATTTAAAGAAAAATATTGAAACACTTGTTTTAAAACAGCTTTGAGGCAGGGATGGTATATAGGTCAGTGGTAGAGTGTGTGCCCAGCATGCATTCGGTCCTGAGTTCAATCTCCAGTACCTCAATTATAAATAAATAAACCTAATTACGCCCCACACAAAAACCATGTTTTTGAAAAATTAGCTTTATTAGGATCTTTGACCTTCTTACTAATGTTTGTTGAAAAATAATTTAAGAAGTTTATTGGATTAGTCAAGAGTTCAGGTCCAGATTGTTTTCTCTGAATCAGCTATAAGTTCATACTTACTTTAGAAGAGCTGTCGCCGTTTCCAACAGTGGTCATTATATAATTTCTTTATTCTGCAGCCTCATTGCCTACCTTGATATGTTCTGGATATTTGAAAAATGAAGCTTTGACCAGGAAACCAGGATTAGTCCAACTAATCTTTAGAAATGATTCACAACTGAGGACTCAGCCACTACCAAAAGTAAATGTAACACCTTTATTTAGATTAATGAGTAGTTACAGCTATAGGCAAAAAGAATCACTTTAAGATTTAAAATACATAAAGAATTTTCAAAACATTGAAACAGAAGCCTCAGATCTAGTTTTTTTGTTTTGATTTAAATTAGATCTTAGAGGTGTATTCTATTCCATAGTTCAATCCTTTGTTGAAGATTGTTTACAGGACAAGTCACTTAAACTTTGAAAAATACGATCATAAAACCAATTCCTGTGTCAGTTATGAGGATATCTCATCAACAATAGTATGCATTTTTTCCTTCACATTTTTTGTCTCTGGAAATTGGGGTGTAATGTAGCTTAAAACTTACAGTGGTTAGGCAGTACCACTGATACGCTCCCTGCTTATATTTGAGTGAGCTTAATTATAGCTGTATGCATTAGCTTAATCGCTATTTAAAAGTGTCCTACAAAGGATTGCTCAACAACAAAGTAAAATTACTGTATATGCAAAAGGTATACAAAGACAGCAGGACATAAATGTGATAGTAAGGGAGGAAATACTTGTTACTGGAAGGATGATCACGTCCATATTGCAAAGTGGCAACCAAATTTTTCTTGGGACCTACGCAAGGGAATTGCCCATAAGATAAAATGCAAAGAATTATCCACCAAAACAAACAGTGCAATTTTATTCATGAGAAGTTGATAAGTGAATAGATGAAATTTCAAAAAGGCTACTGTAACCAATTCATGCATTTTCCAGTAAGGACTATTCATATTGTTATATTTGACAGTGTTTTCCCAACTCTGGGTGGTACATAAAATAATGGTACATCTTGAAGTTGTTATCTTAGATTTAAAATAAAGCAGTAAGTAAACAGTTCAGTCTTCACAGGCTATCTTTAACCCCACATTGAGTCAAATCTATGGTAGACTTAAACCTAGGACGCAGACATTTCATAGTTTGATGCCAACAGACATACTGGGCTAGAGTTTGAAAAAAATACAATTTTAGAATACTGAGGGGAGTTAATTGGTCAGATTTTTGTGTATATATAGGATTTTCCTCCCAGAAAGTTTTCCAGCAGAATTCATTTATTCTGTAACAATGTGAAGGCTTAAGTCTATGGAAAAAAGTTTTTTAAGTTACCAGCCACATAAGTCAACTGATTTTGATGTAGTGATTAGATTAGGGTCTTAAGGACAAAATGCCTGGATTATAAAAAGCTACATAAACATATTTATAAATAGTGCTTTTGGTGATTAAGTACTTCTGTACAGTTTCTTACTACTTTTTGTGCTTTGCGTCTCTGATACATTCTGGGTAAACTTCAATAATTAACAGTAATTACATAATATGGCTAGTTAATGTCAGGTTTCCCCAACTGTTCCCAAGAATGTCTTTTCATAGCTTGTGTTTTTCCAGATTGGTATCAATTTAGGTTCATGCTTTTTGCATTTGTAGTTTATAATTTCAGTGATTTTTTTTAATTCTTAAAAAATGTTTGGTTACTATTCAGATCTGTTTTTTAAAGTATCTTCTCTTTTTTTCATGTTTATCTATGCATAGTTTATATTCCATATTACGACCATTGTTCCCATTGACAAAAGGCTTCCTCCCCACCTCCCCACTGGTAACTTTGGCTTCAGAGTCCATTTACCATTTTGATTTACAGTTTCATTCTGGGGGCACTAGGGAATAAATTCTTACTAGCTTGCAAAGTGGTTATATATTTAGAAACATTTTAATAAACATTTTAAGGTGTTTTTTGGCTCATGTAACAAAAAGTGGTAACAGCAATGATTTATTGTAGTTAGTTAATTTTGTTGTGCTCATATCAGTGAAATCCAGAGAACCAATACAGAACTTGGGAAGTGCAGCTTTATGATAACACTAAGGTTCTGGCAATTTAGAAATTTGTTTTTTTCTATCCAGCACCTGGATTATACCCCAAGGTCAAATACGGCTGTGGGAATTTCAGCTGTTACATCTGCATTCTAGGCAGCAGGGAGGGTAACAGCTTCCTCTTGTAAGACTCGGAACAAGTCACAGAACACATGAATACATCTCCATAGCCTCACCCAACAAGAGAAGCTGAGAAATACAATCTTAAGGCTGGATGCATTGCCACTCTGAATAAATCTAGCATTCTCCTAATGAGGAATGGGGAGAGTGAACTGAAGAAAATAGTCTCAATCACAAGTTCAGCAAAAATCAAGTGAAAGTAAGGGACAAAGGCAGTTGACTCCATGGGAAAAATAAAAAGTCTTTTCTCTAAGCACTGAGGTACTGGCAGTGTCAAAGAAATTGTTCATGTTACAGTGGCAGTTGCCTTTGTCATTCACCGTCCACAATTCTAAAAATCCATCTGTACAGGGTGGCAGACAAAACCGTTTACTCCTGGTCTCTGTTACTAATTACTATGTCATATCTGTTTTCTTGATAAGTAAAGAGAAACTACTGAAACACCCTGACTTCACAAAATGAAGGCTTTAACACCTAAAGGAGAGGAGAAACTACAGAAGCTGAGGGGAAGGGCCAGGTCTAAGAGTTGGGAAGGTTTGTATGGGAAAGCTGTTATTTCCATTGTGTAAAAGGGCTTTTGAAAAAATGGGTGCCTAAAATTCCAGAGTCCTTTCCTTGATCTGCTTCTGCCTGACCTATCACTGCTCTCACCTCTTTGTCAAGACACCCAAGGAAATTATTTTTTTTCCCGAAAGTTTGCTGACTGAACTAGACCTTTTTTTCCTGACGTGGAAGCACTTGCTCCTCTTTAAGTCTTCCTTTGTCCTCTCACCCTATGAGTATTTCTTTGAAGCTTATTGTAGATCAACTTACACTTAATTTGTTACATCTCTCTTCTTCTGTTAGCCTATTCGGATAAGTCCAGAGTTTCATGCAAGCTGGGATACACTTTTTTGTATTCTATCAGGACATACATAAGAGATCCAGCCTGAACAGTAACATTAACACTCTACGCTTGCTACCCTAAGTGAAATTCCTGACCCAGAATGCCCTCTCCCTACAACTGTAACAGGAAAAGAAACTCTAGGCCTCTCACACTTTGATCTCAAAGTCCTGAGATCAGACATTCAAAACGAGATCAGACTTACTCAACCTGCCCCATCAGGTAAGAGCAAACTATTCTTAAGTATGTTTTACCTTTTTATGATTCATCTGGTTCTTAAGCACAGAAGGTAATGGTGTACTTTCCACCTTGTTTTCCAGACTATTGGCAGTGAGAAACCTTTTCATTCCCGAGTCCACCGCAAGTCTCGGTCTTCATCAGAGACATTTGAAAAGGTGGAACCAGTGTCCTGAGGTTTGAAGTTGAACTACCAGCCCTTGAGGTTGCCTTAAGGATTACAAATAGTGTCTTTGTTTGTTTTTTGTTGGTTTGTTTTAAAGACTCTAAGAGCAGAAATAATTAGCCAGTTAGCCTATAGGAAGAAGCATTTCTGCTTCTGAAGGTGTTTGTTAATTAGTTCATGAGTAAGCTGTCAAGAGGTTGCATGTTTGAAATAGAAGAGACCATGTAACAACTACTTGGATCCATGCATAGCCAGACACACACACACACACACATACACACGCATAGACACACACACACACACACACACACACACACACACACAATCATCCTGATAGGTTTTAGTAGCTAGATTGCTCCCATATTCCTTTTTGGTCAGTTATCTTTGCTCCATGAGGTGATGTGCAGTAAATCGCCCTTCCCCATAGTATTTACACATGTACCCCACAGAGCCTTAGATGACTAGTTACATTGCTTGTGCTGGACTAGGCTCTGTTCCCCATCTCTTAGGTTAAAATCTCTGCTTGCTGACCTCCATGTCCAAAAAGAAAGGACTCTTTTAGAAACTTTTTTTGCTTTTAAACCATAGGGTTCATTTTTACCTCTCAGCAATTCAAGCTCTAACTCCAAAACTTCTATTAATTTAAAACACAAATTTTGTTTATATAATTGCATGAAGTTACAATACATATCTAGAGTTGGAAACGGTGTTAATTCATAAATTGTACCTGTTAATATTCAGCTAAGTTGTAAATTAATTCACTAGTTTGTTGTCATGTTTGCTTCACTCTTAGTTCCTCAGGGTGACCTCTGATGCAGTTTCATTTTGTTCTTTTGTCTCCATGAAGCAGCTACTGGAAGCTTATATTAGTTAAAGAAGCTTCCAGAATTTTTTCTGAATTCAGTCACAAAATAAATTGATGATTAATATTAATGAATTTCCTGGATTCAAAGGAATCATAACTTTTGAATAGCTACAGAGTTACCTAATAGTTGTAAAGTCACAATCTCAGGAAAGATTTATAGATTTTGGCAAGTCTGAACTGTGCTTTAAAATTCTCAGACTGCTTTTGCAAAATAAATTTGAGAATGTGCCTGAATTGTTGGTCCTCTGCCCCATTAAGGTGACTTGTTTCAGAATATCCATGGAATTTTGCAGGTAAGAATTTCAGAATGATCTTGAAAAAATAAGCATTCAAACACAGCATAGTCCACCTGTGCTTCTGTGAAAGCATATTGTTTTTCATGAAACTTCTGATATAGAAGCTGAAAGTTGAGAAGTTTGAAAAATTCTATTTCTCCTCAAATACTTAGAAAAAGTCTTTTTTTTTAATTCAAATAAACATGCATTCAAATTTTGGCGAAAAAAAATGTATTCCTCTGACAACTTTCTTGCTTCTCACTTTTGAACTTTTTGAAAAGGAAGAGAGGCAGAGACAGAGACAGAGATGATAGGACCAACAACCTTACCAAGAGCTTGTTACTAGCATGATAAAGGTACAGTCCCCCTCCTCCAAAAGTCTTTGCATTGCTCACAAGGAACTTAGGAGCTATGCTTTCTGGAATTGCCCCCTCGAAATTTTCACACTGTGAGACAACAGAATTGGATGAGAGGTATGATTTTCTTTAGTAAAGTGGAAGATGGGCTATTTGAAAGGGAAGTGAGAGAGTTAAACTGGCAAATGGCTGGAACATTCCGGGGCAGATACTGTTAACAGAGTCCATATTGAGTTGGTTCCCTTAAAGGTACTTAGAGTTCCCCTCTGACAAGCATTTGTGCACCTGAAAGAAGCAGGTAGTCCAATGTGAAGACTGTTGGTCTTCAACATCCAGCATGATTCAGGCCACACCTACTACCTTCTCAAGTGTGTTTTGCGCTTAAAGGAAAGTTTAACATGAAGTTCTTAAAGTTCAGACTTCAGGGCCCCTGTCTTGTGGGAGCTCCTTCCAAGGCCCTTCAGAGATCTTAGCTATGTGTGACATTTGTAGTATTTGTCGGTTTTTAAAATTTGTGTTTCTTATGATTTCTGTTCTCATTCTAAGTATGTATTCAATTTTGTACGTAATTTTTTTTTTTTTGCAGTTTTGTATTATTTTTCTTGAAGTGGGCTCCCCTAGTTGTGCAAACTTTTGGATAACACAGAACCTGAATCCACCCATATTTGCACCATTTTGTACTTACTTGTTTTCCTTTAGTCCCACTGTTACTTTGGGGGTGAGGCTACTCTTCTGACAACAGAAATTAAGTGAACCTGTGCATCCTAGATGCTGTGATTCTTGAAACTTCTTTTCCTTCTTAGTTCCCAGGAAAACTAGTGGTGGCTTCTGGCAGGAATCTCCTTCAAGAATCTTCTCTGGGAACCTGACCAGTTCAGGAGGAAGGAATTAAAGGTACTGGCACAAGTTCTCTGACTAAATCTTATCAGTCAGACCACTCTACAATGAAGATCACAGTAGACAAGTCCCACTCTTGGGCACAGCCTTCCAGTCAATTTCTTTATTCTTGTACTTTAAGTATGAATGGACAACTAAGGATTACCAGGCATCTGAAGGCAGCCTCAATATGAAAGAAAAAACAGAAACAAAACAAAACAAACAAAAACTCAAAAAAAACACAGACTATGAACAGGCAAGAAAAATAAACAGACAAGAAAACTATTACCAATAACCTCAGAGAAGTTAAGAGAAGATGTAGCAACCAAGAAATAAGAAGATAATATTATATTAAATGTAAATTTAGAGAACAAAAAAGAACTTTTACAAATTAAATAGCAGAAATAAAGAGCTTAAGAGTTGAAGGATAAGTTGAGGAAATCTCTCCAAAATAGAGTAAAAAGACAAATCACACAAAATAGTGATTTGACACTTGCATACACTATGAAGATCAACACAGTAAGTCTAGTAACCATCTGTCCCCAAACAGAGTTATTACAATATTATTGACCATACTCCTTATGCTGTATATTACATCCTCATCCTTATTTATTTTGTAACTGGAAGTTTGTATCTTTTAATCCCCTTCACCCATTTAGCCCCACTCCTACCTTTGTCCTCTCTGGCAACCCCCTCTTTGTTCTCTGAATCTCTGAGTCTGTTTTTGTTTTGTTATGTTTGTTCATTTGTTTTGCTTTTTATACTCCATCTTTGTAGTCCTGTAAATCATTGATCCATCTGGAATTTTAGTGTTTTAGTATAAGATGCTATTATTTTATTGTATTTATTTCAGTCTTTTGTTCATATTTTTATACATAGGTACAATCATAGTGTGTATACAATTTGTATAAAATTAAATGTTCTTTCATAGCCCAGAGAGTCTTAACCATCTTGGGGGAAAATGTAATGAAAGTTAGCAACTCTCCTTTCAGGCAAATGCATACATACCCCAAATTTGTATATAAGTTCAGGTCTCTAACTTGATATAGTTTTCCCACAAACAGTAGCTTATTATACACTGGGCTTTTTTACCTAGTGAAGGATATATCTTCCCTGTTGTCATGTATCAGTATATAAAGAATTTTCTCTTTATTTTTTATGGCTGCATTATAGTCTATTAGAGGAATATACCATAATTAATTAAAGGAGCTGAGCTGTACTGCTTGGGTTTGTAATTCAGCTCTAGCACTTACTAGCTTTGTGACCTCTCCAAACCCCAACTGCCTTATCTATAGGATGGAGAGAATCCCTGCTCATAAAGTACCTACCCATAATACTCACCCATAAGGTTATACCTACCCATCTGTGAAATGGGAATACTCCCTATCTCATAAGGTTGAGGATTAAATGAGTTAATACACATAAAGCATTTAGAACAGCGTTTGGCTCAGAAGTAAGTATTAATTTCTTGCTATTATCCTGAAGAAACTTGTGCATGTGTGAGTAGATAGAAATGATACATTTCTAGAAGCAAGATAGTTGTGTGTTTAAAACTTTCATGGATATAAGTAAGGGCTGAAATATGGCCTTCATTGCTGCAATGTGATAAAAGTTAATGATATAAATTCTTCCATAAACTCATTAGTTCAAGGTAATTGTGCTAAGGTACCATGATGATCATTGATAAACGGGTCTCTGTCCTTAGTGACATCTAAGAAACATTTGCAGCATTTCTGCCAGTTCAACTCATTTCACAACAGGAAGCCTGTCCTTTAGGAGGATCTCTGTTTAAATTAAAGGATCCTTATCCTTTAACTATGTAGTTGCTACTACTTCTAAATAAAGCTTTTACTTTGGCTTTATTTTTATTGCAGTTTTTTGTATTTATACATTGGATAATTTATAACAGTATATTAAAAACAAACACTCAGGATAAAAAAATAGCAAAGTTGGGAAAGTTTCCTAACAGTCCTTTAAAATATAAAGCTGAATCTCCTGGAAAACAAAAGGGAAATAGTATTAATGATGAATTGTAGCCTGAACCTGGAACACTGTACAAAATAAGAACAGTCCAGACTGTCTTTTGATATTGTGGAAAAATTAGTACAATAATAAAGCAATTAGTTATATTTCCAGAATGGAATAACAGCTTTATTATTTCAACAATATATATGAGTGGCTTATTATTGCAGATTACATAAATGTAGATACAATTTAAAATAGTTAAATGTAGTATTATTAATGGTTGAAAGTGCTAACCACATATTCCACCTAAATGGCAATTCTGTTGTAGCTCGTGATTTTAAAAATGTGCAATCAACAATGGGAAAATTTTTTTTAATTAAAAGAATACTGTAATACCATTCAGCAATAAAAAAAGAAAATACTAGTGATACATGCAACAAAATGGATGCATCTCAAAATCATTATGTAGATGAAAGAAGCCAGACACATGGGAGTATATATGTGCAATTGCATTTTTATGAAATTCATGAATAGATGAAACTAATGTAAGATAATAGTGATTATATGAGTATTACACAACTTTCAATACTCACCAAAATGAATACCTAATATGTGCATCTTTATGTTAATTAAAGTTTAACTGAAAAATACAGTAGCAGTTAAAAGATAATAGTGTGTTTCTGTACATGTACTCTGTATGCACAGTAAACCATTAGAAATGATGACTTCCAAGATTTTTTAAGTCGACGTTGATAAAAGCAAGGAAAGTTGTATATATTTATATTATATATGTTAATATATAAAATATATTTAGACATGCATATATAACGTAACTATCAATTGACTTTAACTCTATAGTTAAAATAATTGAAACAACATTTTCAGATATAAAATATTTTAAAAGACATACAAAAACTAGAGAATATATATGCAATGTATTATTATGATCTAGATTAACGGTTCTACTTTTTGCAAAACATACATCTACTGAAATGAGAAAACTTTCAGGAAAACACATCAAGGTGGTAAAATTTTGTCATTATTGATGAGATTTCAGGTGTTTGATATCACAGTATTGTAATAATTTACTTAAAACAAAATTATTTTACATTATTTATTGAGCTTCAAAGATAATTTAGTCACTTTCGTTGATCTTACGGAGATGACAGAAACATCAAACAACAGATCAAATTTTATTCATAGTATATTAAAAATGGGTTCAATAAGAAATCTTACATAAAATTTGGATTGAATTTTGTACAGACTGAGTCAGAATTAGGAAGAAAATCTGGAGTTTGAGCCAAAAGTCGAGAAAATTTTCTGGATATTTTAATTCAGCATTAATTCACTGTATTCAGTTATCTCTGGGTGACGTGATAAAAAATGTAAATCGAATAAATCACTTTAAATAGTGTTGGCTAAGTTTGATTTTCTATCACATCAAAAAATTCTTTAAATTATGTGGTTGAAAAGTAGGGAATCGAAATAATAAAAATAAGAATATTTGGTCTTTGATGGGCAGCTTGTGGTGCAAGAACTGAAAAAGCAGTTTGGAAAATGAATCAGGCCTCCTACATTTAACAGAAATTATGAAATTGGAGTAAGCCTTTGGAAAATAAAGTTTTCTTTAAACTTTTGGCTTTAACATACAGTATTCTAACAGATGTCAATTTTTTTTTGGCTTTACAAGAAGTTAGTTTCAGTTATTAAAACTGATAGATCAATCCAATAATTGATTAAAATGATTAAGTATATAAAACTAAAGTTAAGGAAACTAAGAAAGACAAGTGAAAGATATTATGGAAATGAAAAAGTATGCAATACAAAGCAAAACAAAATATTCAATTCTAAGATAATGATTAAATTATCCAAGAAATTATATGGACATATGTTTGTTTGATCATTAAAGCAAAATAAAAAATACAATGAACTTTCAAGATGAATCCTAAATGTTGGCCAGATTATAATTATGATATTCTGTGGATTGAAGCGGAACAAAAATTATTATTAAGTCAAGTAATTAACTATGGGATCCCAATAAACAACTTTATGACTTAATTGATAGTAGAGATGTTAAATATACATAAATTTCAGTGTAAAAGTTGTAAAGTTTTCAAAGTAATTTTTAATGTAGTTCAGCAGAAGCTGAGATATAAATTCTCAACGTTTTGAATACATCTACTGACTCAGTTTAATGGGAAAGTTGTTAAAGGAATCTGATGATTTTGTTAAATAACTGCAGGGCTACATTTAGCTAAGTGACAGTTGTATTAAAAAAAAAAAAGTAACACTGAGGGGAGAGTATAGGTCAGTGGTAGAGTGCATGCTTAGCATGTGAGAGTTCCTGTAAAATAAAAATAAACAAACTGAATCACCTCACCTGCTCCTCCAAAAAAGATAACATCAACAATTTCTAGAAATCAACCAAAAACCTGGTAGTTATAAGAACAATCTGATGAGCAATTTGTGCTCTAACTTCACAATGTTTATAATACATGTATTTTTAGTTTATTTAGGGAGTAAAAAGTAATATGTTTAATTACATATATATATTAATTTTGAATATCATTTCTGAGTTTCATAAAGATTGTATTTTTTTCTTTATTTTCCTTCACAAGCAATATATGAGAATGCTTGTTTCTCTTTTTTTAAAAAAGTGTGTTGGTGGCTAGGATGTTTTGAGAATTTTCAAGGACAGAAGGTAAGTCAGATAAAGAATACTGATTAACTTACTTTCATTTAGTGCTTTATCCATTTGGCTCAGCTGCAAAGGTACATTTTTTTTTAGATAGTGCATTTTCATCTTTCATATGCTTCTTTGCTATTTATTTCAGTTTGGTGGGGATCTTTCTAATCAGTTGAATATCTAATAGCGTGCACACGTCAAAAGTGAATTCACAGTGTCATGTTATCTTCTAAACTTCTCAGTGGACTGCAAGTTATTGTCATTCTTTGCTACCCAAAAGGGGGTCGGTGGTCTTGTGGTAGCCAGACCACCATGGCAGCATTATGAGCCAGAGCCCCTGGGATTCCTGAGAAGGTAAAGTTTAGGAAAATGCTCGGTGAGTAAATGTTTTTCAATTCTACAAATGCTGAGTCTGCTTATTCTGTGCTGGTTGGCTGTGTTAGTTGCTACACTTGCAATGATGAGTAAAATATCTAGGGCTCTCTCTTCCACCAGAGATACAGAAAAAAATATTGAAGTGGTCAGTACTATAATAATAGGAGTGTGCTCAAGTTGTGATGGGGTATGAAAGAGGGGCACCTAACCCAGAATTGACTGGGCATCTTGGTGAATGCAGAGAACACTGATTTGAGTAGCCTTAAAGAACCAGGGAGTCAGCTTCGTGGAGAAGGCAGAGAGGGCAAACGAGACAGAGAAAACAGCAAGAGTGAATGCCCCAAAGCACAGAGTGGTGTGATGTGTCTGCAGAACCCAGAAGTGAACAAACAGAGGCAGACAGTGGTTTTTCTCTCCCTTGTTAGCAATCTACTCTGTACAAAGGTAGGAGTTATTGGGGATACAATGATGACTAATAGTAACCTGCTGTAATATTTAATCCCCTCAAGAACCTTGTCAGATGTCATCATCCCTGTTGTACAGATGAAGGAATCTGGGCAGGGCAAGTTTTCACTTGTCCGTGGTGACAGAATTAAGGAGTGACAGAGCAGCTAGGATACAAATCCAGGCCTTCTGGTTTCCACCATTGTTAGGAAGGCACAACACAGTCCAGTGAAGGAGGACAGGGATTTGTAAATATCAGACAGGAATACAAATATGGCGTTATAATAATGCTTTAATGTCAGAGGGAGAATCCTGTCTGAAAGTAATGGCATTAGGTCTTTTAAGAATGATCTATTGCTCAATCTCAGTAGTAATCTTGAAAGTACAATTTAAAACAATGAGATAGCATTTCACACAAAGATTAAAAAGGTCTGGTAAAACCAAGTTTGAGGAGGATATGAAGAAACAGGAAATCTCATGCCTGCTGCTGGGAGTATAAATTATCACATCCACTTTGGAGAGCAATTTAGCAATATCTAGAAAAGTTTAAGAGGTATATATCCTCAATCCAGCAATTCCAATTCTGGATATATAATTCTGAGATTCCTTCACACACATATCCAAGAATGTTTATTGCACCATTGTCTCTAACACAAAAAACTGGAAATAAACTACATGTCCAACAGGAGAATGGACAAATTGTGATATAGTCATACAATGGGATATCATGTATAGTTATAATGAATAGACTGATATATTCCAAAAATATGTGGAGTGAAAATACCAATTTGCAAAGTACATATGGTATACCATCTATATTGCAAGTTTGAAAAATGCCAAATTTTTATGCTACATTTTTTTTCTTATTTTAATTGAAGTATAGTTAGTTACAATGTGTCAGTCTCTGGTACACAGCATAATATGTGCTGTACTTTTAAATTAATACAATCTTACGTATTAATATTATAAAGGTGTGTAGGTGTGGAAAAATGCCCAATTTAGATAAGAGATAATAATTCCTTGGGAAAGTGGGGGTGTAAAAGGGCTGTTGGGAATAGGGAGGCACAAGTTTTATTTAAGAAAAATGGAGCAAATATGGATGAAGGATTTAATAGAGCAGACTAGTTGATAAAATGGTGTTTGTGTTTTTGTTTATTGAAATATTTTACAAAAATTTTGCAAAAAAGAAAACTGGCAGCTTTATTATCAGTAAAGTGAAGGTGTTGTCTTATCAGTGTTTTCAGTTTAAAAACCCCTGTAACCCATTAGAAGGTTGTGAAATCAGTTTAGTATTTTTTAAATGACTACTTTTATTATTTAACATTTAACATTGTAAATTTAAGGTACACAACATGTTGATTTGATACATTTATATATTGTAATATGATTCCCATTGTAGTGAACACATCTTATAATTATCATTTCTTTTTTGTGGTTGGAATAATTAAGATCTAGTCTCTTAATAAGTTTGATGATTATATAACATCATTGTCTATGTCCACTATACTGTGCATTAGATCTCTAGTACTTATTTACTACTAGTTGCAAATTTGTACCCTTAACATCTCTCCTATCCTCCACCTTCCCAGGCCCTGGTTACTACTATTTTACTCTCTGTTTTTATGAGTTTGGCTTTTTTAGATTACTTGTAGGAATGATACATGGTATTTGCCTTTCTCTGTGCAGCTTATCTCACTTAGTATAATTTCCTCAAGGGCCATCCATGTTGTTGCAAAAGGTAGGATTTCCTTATCTATCATGGCTGAATAATATTCCATTATGTGTGTGTGTGTGGATTTATATATATCTATATAGATATCTATATCTCTATATCTATTGGTATGTCATCTTTATCCATTCATATGTTGATGGGCAATTAGGTTGTTTCCATATCTTGGCTGTTGTGAATAATGCTGCAGTAAACATGGGAGTGCATATATCTCTTTGATATCCAATTTTCATTTCCTTTGGGTGATTACTGAGAAGTAGAATTGCTGTGTCATGTGGTGGGTCTATTTTTGACTTTTTGAGGAATCCCACACTGTTTTCCTTAGTGATTGAACCAATTTACATCCCACCAGTAGGGTACAAAATTTCCCTTTTCTCCACATCTTCACCAACACTTGTTTTCTCTTGTCTTCTTGATGATAACCATTGAAAGATGTGTGAGGTGTTATCTCATTGTGGTTTTGATTTGCATTTCCCTGGTTATTTGGGATGTTGAGCATCTCTTCGTTCATCTCTCGGCCATTTGGATGTCTTCTTTGGAAAAATAACTACTTAGTTCTTCTGCCCATTTTTAAAGTGAATGTTTGTTTTTTTTTTTACTGATTTGGATAAGTTCTTTATATATTTTGGATACTAACCCCTTATCCAGTATACGGTTTGCAAAAAGTTTTTCCTGTTTTGTAGGTTACGTTTTCATTTTGTTGTTTCTCTTGCTGTGCAGAAGCTTTTAAGTTTGATGGAGTCTTCAGAAGTGTGGTCTTGCCTGCCTCTTTGTTTCCATTCATCCACCCAATCCCCCAAGACAAACACAAACAAGTGATGGCATTTGAGAAACATTTTTGGATAATCTTTTGAAAGCAGTTGCTTAAAGGAATATAAATTAAGCTTCTAATAGAATCAAAGGAAAAAAAGGAAAAATAGTCTCATATCTGTGGAGGCTCAAGAAAACTTTGGTTATGCTCACATGAAGAAAATATTTATTAAGGCTTCAATTAAAGAAAAGAATATACAGAGAATTGGGGGAGTCATAGGGTGAGAGCACAAAGGGTAGAATTAAATTAAGACAAAAGGTGAAGGAAAGAGGAGAGAGATGGAAGGAGATGGAACAGGTTGACCATACAGCAAATTCTAGGGCAAAGGTTAGTTTGTGGTAAAGTTTAATTCATGGAACATGCTCTGCAGTTCACTTGGGTTGTGGTAAATAAGTTAACACCTGTCATAAATGGTCTTCAGAATGTTGATCAGCAGTGAGATATACTTATTAAAGTTGGTCAGTTGTTCCATGCCCATACTGAAAGATACATGATTTTTATCTTGCAGTGGCTGGTGCCAGGACACCTCCTAGTAAGGTCAAGTGAAATAATACTGAAGTCTTGTTTGCTGAATCACAGATGAATTTTGACACATATTAGTCTGTCTTGGACACCAACCAAATGGAATTTCTAGAAGTACCTCACATAATAACCTTGTTTTGTAGCATGGATTGAGGGGCAGAATTACAGGTAGGTACCACATCTTGGTATAAAAGTGTAGTATATGTTAATTTTATATTCTGCTTTATTCTGAATTTAAGTTACCAAAGATAGCTCTGCTTCATACTGTATATAAATCATGACTTTATAGAAAATAGGTAAGATACATCAGTTAGTTCAGAACATTTATGCTGGAGGATTCTTCATAATTCAGAATCAGAGACTTTAAGGAAAGTACCCAGGAAAGCATCTCCCTTCTGAGACATTTCAGCTAACTGGTCATTTAGTCACTACACTCTTGCATGTTTAGCTAATGCATTAACCTACTGGCACTGTATAGCACAGGGACAAGTGGTGCTCCTGGATCACTACTTCAAACTGATGAGATTCCTGAGAAACATTTTCCATAAGCATGAACTGTTAAATCACCTGGAAAGGGCAGGGAGGAATAATTCTTTTACCTAAGGGAGGGCAGGGTAGTAAATACTGAGAACAATAATGCAATTTATCAATAGCAGTATGTTGACACTAGTTCACTAAACTGAGCTTTTTTCAATATACTACTTGAAGAGCATATGGAGTTTTTTCAAAATACCAGTATGTATCTATCTGCTATGTATCAGATACCTGAGATACAGATTAACAAGATATATTTCTTGCAGTTGACAAACTCTCACTTCACTGAGGGAAGGTGGATGTGGAAAAAGATATGCAACAAGGGATATGAACAAAATATTATGGAAGCTACATGAATTCTATCGGAGATATGTTTCCCAAAGGAAGTGACATATAACTGTGTCATAAGCTTGCAACTGAAAATGAGGAAACATTTTTTCATCACTACTAGAAAATTAATTTGCCTCATATTATTCTGATACACCAGCTGGTATAGTGAGATTTAGCAGTAGCCCTAGTGCATCAGTCTATGCACTATAATACTTAGGTTTTTCAAACAGCTGTGATGATGCAGTTTACACTCAAAGTTCCTTGCTTGACTTTTAATTTCAGGTTATTTTTCCCAGTTAGAAGTTTCCCCTAAAACTTACTGTTTCACAGTAATCTTAATTATTATTCCACCATCAGATGATTCAGAGTATTTGAAAGAAGAGTTTGAATGACAGATTCAGGCTCAAAATACAAAACAACAACAACAACAACAAAAACCCAAAAAGCCTTGCCAGATAAGGTAAATACGACAAACAATTAAACAAACAAAAATTCCATTTTTCACCCATCAGATGGGCAAAAATTTTAAAAGACTATATAGCCAGTATAGTCAAGATATAAGGAAATGGGAGCTCATTGCTGCTGACAGGAGTATAAAGTGATACCACCTTAATGTATTCATTAATTTGACAGATGTTAATGAGTGCTTACTGTGTGCTCAGGATACAACCAGGCACAAAACAAAGGTCCAGTTCTTATGGAGGAGAAGACAGATAATCAAATATTCGTAACACAGGTATAGTGGGTGACTGTGGGAATTTCACATAGGGTAGTCAGGGAAGGCTTCTCTGATAAGGTGAGCAGGAAGGAAGCACACCATGTGATTGATTACCAGGGGAAAGAGCATTCATGGCAGAGGGAGCAGTGAGTGCAAAGGTCGTAAAATGGAACATCCTTGGTGTATTAGAGCAAGATTCCTCAACCTCAGCACTACTGTCATTTTGGACAGGGTAGTTCTTTGTTGTGGGTACCTGACCAGTGCATTGTAAGCTATTTAGCAGCATCTCTGGCCTCCAACTACTAGATGCTAGTAAAATGGCCACCTCCTCTGTTGTGACAACCAAAAATGTCTCCTGACGCTGACAAATGTCCCCTGGGGATAAAATGTCTCCAGCTGAAAATCACTGTGTCAGAGGAACAACAAGAGGGTTAGTGGGGTAAGAGTGAAATGAGTGAGGAGGAAGTGGTGAAGAACTAAGGTCAGAGAGGGATGGAGGGTCAGATCATGCAGGGACTTAAAGGTCATAGTAAGAACTAGGCATTTTATTTCAGATAAAAACAGAAGCTATTGGAGGCTTTGATCAGAGAACTGGCATTATTCAAATTATAATCCAGGCTGGAAGTGATTGTGGCTTGTATTAGGTGGGAGTATTGTGAAGAGGCCAGATTGTGGATATATTTTGAAATACCAGCCAACAAGATTTGTATTGTAGATGGAAAATGAGAGAAAGGAGTCAAGATTTCTGGTCCAAACAATTAGTTAAATGAAGTTGCCATTTTACTGAAATGTGGATAGACCAGGAAAGGAACAGGTTTGGCAGAGATAACTGAAAGTTCAAATGGGGACCTGTTAAGTTTGAAATACTCACATGTTAAGTAGAGATTTCAAACCAGCATTTAGATTCAGGGCAGAGGATGGGTTGGAGATATGAATTTAGTAGTTGTTAAGTGGTATTTAAAATCATTGGTCTGAATGTGATCTAGAAAATAAATGAGAAGAGGTTGAGCCCTGAACCCTGGGCACTCCAGTGTTCAGAGATGAAAAAAAGCCAATAAGGAAGATTGAAAACTAACATCCAGGACACAGAGGGTCTATCTGAAGACAGTCAGAAGCAATAACTTCATTTTTAAGAATTTATCCTAAGAAAATAAATGAAACCGTACACAGAGATGTACGTATTACTGTGTTGCTTAAGAGGAAAAACTTGGGGGTGGGGAGGGTGTATCTCAGAGGTAGAATGCATGCTTAGCATGCACGAGGTCCTGGGTTCAATTCCCAGTCCCTCCACTAAACAAACAAACAAACAAACAAACAAACAAACCTAATTACCTCCCCACAAGAAAAAAAAAAAAAAAAGGAAAAACTTGGGAGACGATTTAAATTTTCATCAGATAGATCCAGTTTAATGAAATTATTGTGAATCTATACAGTGAAATGCTATACTAAGGACAACAAAGCATTAAATAACTACACATGTTAATAAAAAATACTTATCTCATTTAAACATTTTAGTCTTACTTTAATAAAAAAGATTTACATGCCTATTAAAGAATGAAAAGACATGTATTAAGATATTGATAGTGTCTACGACTGGGTATTGGATAATGGTACTTAGTTTCTTCAGATTTTTCTGTAGCTTTTACAATGAGTAATATTACTTTTATTTATTTATTTATTTATTTTTAATGGAGGTACTGGGGATTGAACCCAGAATCTTGTGAATGCTAAGCATGCACTCTACCACTGAGATATACCCACCCCACCAATATTACTTTTGTAAACAGAAGAAAGGTTACAATAATCATAATTGCAAAATATTACAAGTAGGGTTAAAAAAAACCAATTGCACAAATATAGGGGGAGATTTGGCAGCAGGACATGTGAAAAAGACCTAAATATTTTAATTAGCTGTGGTTTAGAATTGCCAAATACTATGTGGCTACATCAACTGGAGTTATGTTGTCTACAACAAGAGATCATAACTTTATGCTACTCTGTGCTGCCAGACTGTATTTCTAGATACATATTTTATGAAAACATTGCTATTCTCTAGACAAGGCTTAATTTCTCAATCAGGATCATGTACAGACCTGAAATCATATTACATGTGAAAGAGGTCAAAGCGCTCTGGATGTCCTGGGCCAAAGAAAAGTCAGTCACAATGGAAACCAGACTCCCTGCTTCCAAATGTAGGCAGGAGTATGTTGAAGAAATGGGACTACACCTGACTAGTGTTTCTCACAGATAGGGTCAGACAAGGACCATCTGCATCAGAATTACTTGGAATTCTTGTGAAAATAGTTGATTTCTGGCCCCAACTCAGGTCTACAGAATTAGAATTTCTGTGAAATAGGCAAGGAATATACTCTCCCAACCGCCAGCCCCCCAAAAGAAACAAGGCACTCTAAACTATTCTCATGAGAACCAAATTTAAAGAATTACTGCAAACAATTTGAGAGTAACTCACCAGACAGCAAAATTTGTGAGGCAATTTTTTCCTCTCTCTCAAATAATAGAAGATCACATTTAATTCCGTGCTTATTATGAGTCAAACACTGTTCTACACATTTCATCTGCATTAATTCATTTAATCCTTACAACCTTGCGGTAGGTACTATCATTAATCCTCTTTGCATAGTTAAACAGAGGCATGGAGAGATTAAGTAACATGATCAAGCATACGTAGTGGTGGTTATACAAAAAATTCTTTAGATGAAATGAACCCCCTCTGGTCTGTAACATCAGGACTGTAAACTAAGGATCAAACCCTGTGTATGTCTGGAATCTTTATACCTCAATTAGGCAACAATGCAGAGATTTCAGAGCAGTGGTTTTCAGACCAGAGTACAGATACTGGGTTATATGAATGCTTTCCAAAGGGCCATAGCAGCTTTAAGGGCATCAGTTTCCAGATCTTCAACTCTTATGTTCATTACAATGAGGCATTGCCCTAATGTAAAAACTTAGAGGCGGGTGGGGAACAAAAGGACAATTCAGATTGGTTTTGGGAAAGTCTCCTGTATGATTAGTTAAATCACCACATGCTTTTATAGGATCTTTTCTCTGTTACACATGTTTTTTTATTAAAAATTCAAGCACTGGTCTATAATCAGATAATACATACTTCGGAGATAACGGTGGGTTGGGTCCGAGGCCACTGCAATAAATAAGATATTGTAACAAAACAAGTTATACAAATTTTTTGTTTCCCAGTGCATATAAAAGGTATGTTTCCACTATACTGTAGTGCGCAGAAGCATTATGCCTAAAAAAAAGAAACAAAAAAAAAACTACATACCTTAATTCAAAAATAGCTGATTGCTAAAAAAATTGCTAACCATCACCTGAGCCTTCAGTGAGTGGTAATCCTGCTGCTGCTGGAGAGTCTTGGCTCGATGTTGATGGATGCTAACTGCTCTATCAGGTTGGTGGTTGCTGTGGTGGCACTGGCAATTTCTTACAGTAAGACAATAGTGAAGTTTGCCTCATGGATTGACTCTTCATCTCATGAATGATTTCTCTGTAGCATGTAATGCTGTTTGATAGCCTTTTACCCCCAGTAGAACTTCTTTCAAAATTGGAGTCAATCCTCTCAAACCCTGCTGCCACTTTATTAACTAAGTTTATATAATCTTCTGACCCCTTTGTTATTTCAACAATTAAGTCCGCCATCTCACAAGGGTGCAGTTTGTGGCACCCCAAAGAAGTAATTTAACAGTAACATCGAAGATCACTCGTCACAGATCATCATTACAAATGTAATAATGAAAAAGTCTGGAATATTGTGAGAATTACCTTAATGTGACACAGAGACATGAAGTGAGCAAGTGGCATTGGAAAAATGGTGCCAGTAGACGTGCTTGATGCAGTGTTGCCATAAACCTTCAATTTGTTAAAAAAAAAAAAAAAAAGGCAGTATCTGCAAAGCGCAATAAAAATAAGGTACGCCTGTGTGTAGACTGGGCTGGACAGTGACTTGTATCTTTCATTCCCAACAACTGTCAAAGAATGAATAGCTCTTGAGTGACCCTTGTACGCAAAGAAAGCATCAAATACAAAAGAATGGCTCCTCCCCCATGCTTAAAGGTATGCAGTTTTTTTCTAGCTACTCAATTACTTATTTCTAAGATAAACTGTTGGCTGGAAGGAAAATCACATTTGAAAAGCAGAAGCAGTATATTTGCTGGTGATGGTCTTTCAATTTGGGGGGATTATTGGATACAATAAATAAAAATCAAGGTTAAATATTTGATAGAATTCCTTTTAGGTAAGGTGTAAATAAGTCAAGAAGGTATTTACAACTTATTTGTCAAATCATATAACATCTTTATTCAAATTATAGTCAATTCTTATCTTATTTCATGTTATTAAATGCCTTATTTCCTACTTCCATTAACAAAATAAATTATCTGCTAGTTACCAGGCCAGTTAGATTTTAGCAATATATACTTTTCTGTTTCACTAAATAGGTAGGAAGAGTTTGATCAGGATCTCTGGCAAAATTACTGTATTTGTTTCTGATTTTTATATATATTCTTAATAGTCTGCAAAGCCTGATACCAATATTTGATACATGCAAACATATCCAGTAGTCCCCCCTTGTCCACACTTTTGCTTTCTGCAGTTTCAGTTGCCTGAAGTCAACTGTGGTCAAAAAATATTAAGTGGAAAATTCCAGATATAAACAAATGATTTTGCCTTTTATTTCAGGAAAAAACCCAGGTCATCTGATGGGAACCCCCTCAACTCTTGATCATCAAATGTACGCATGTGGGTACCCATCCCTTCCTTCTTCCTTATTATCAAAGGTCAATCTTTCCATCTATGCAATGCATTCCATCTCCTCTCACTTTCTTAGAAGACATAGCAACCACTCTGACTTTTCTGTCCTGGTATCATCACCCACTGTCTCTGGGACAAGTTGGCTCTCTGAGCCTTTTTATTCTCTTAGGAAACAGATCAATAGAACATTCCACAAAGGTGGTTGAGAATTAAAGGACTGCTGAAATTAGTGTCCGTTACATAGCATGCACAATAAAAGTTACCTACTATTATTTTTGTTTCTATTAGCATTTATACATAATAGTCTTCTTCCTCATCTAGTTACCCTACCTTCTCTTCAGAGCTCAAAGTCTTAAAATAGTTTTCTTTTGGAGGGGGTGGCAGAGAAGGTAATTAGGTTTATTTATTTATTTGCACCCTAGTGTATTTTATCTTTCCCATTTTTTAAATTATTCAAGTACAGTTGATTTACAGTTAGTTTCTGGTGTATAGCATAGTGATTCAGTTATATATTCTTTTTCATTACAGGTTACCACAGCCATTGAACATAGTTGCCTGTGCTATATAGGATGACCTTGTTTATCTATTCTGTACATAGTAGTTTGTATCTGCCAACCCCAAACTCCCAATTTATCCCTCCCTCCCTCCCCGCTTCCCCCTTTAGTAACTATAAGCTTATTTTCTGAGTCTCTGTTTTGTAAATAAGTTTGTTTGTGTCATTTTTTAAGATCCCACATATAAATGATACATGATATTTGTCTTTCTCTGACTTAGTATGATAATCTCTAGGTCCATCCATGTTGCTGCCAGTGACATTTTTTAAATGGAGGTACAGGGGATTGAACCCTCGTACATGGTAAGCACACATTCTACCACTGAGCTATACCCCCGCCCTCCAGGCTCTCTTTGGTCTTTTTATCTTCCCGTATTCCCTTCCCTCTCCCTGTAGGATCGCATGGCTTCATTTACCACTTGCAGCAGATACTGTAAACTCACTTAACCACTGCCAGCTAGCTTTTCCTTCTACCACAGAGGCTTAAAAGCAAAACGCTGGATTTCCCAGCTTTCTTTGAGGCTTAAAGGAGGCCATGTGACAGACTTTTGGGTAATGAGACCAAATGTAAAGTCAGCTGTAGGGATTTCTGATAAGTTTTTGCTTTCCTGATAAGAGGACACTTGAAGGAACTGGTTCTTTCCTTCTTCATGCCTGGAACTTGTAATGCTAAACATTTAGCATTATCTTTTCCCCGTCAGGCAGAGGAGGCATAGAAAGGATTATTTTCATATTAACATTTCTTGTCCAGAACTTTATTCTCAGCTTTATTTATTTTTTTTTTCCAGCTTTAGTTTTAAACAACTGCCTAATCAACAACTCCTTTTGGTTAACTCTCAGGTACCTCAAGCTGAGTACTTCTGAAAGTACCTGTCACTACTGACCACATTTCCCTCTGGTCCTCCTTTAAGAGATCTCTGTATCTTGGTGAATGGCATGGCACCACCATTATTCAGTTGTGCAAATCACAAATCTAGAGATACCATCTTCTCTCCCTATACCCATCAACCAAGTCTCGTTTTTTTTAACACCTCTAAAATATTCTTAGACTGGATTCTCTCCTCCATTTCTTTCCTATTGCCCTAGTCCAAGCTATCATCATCTTTCTGGATTAATAACCCTCAGCTGTCTCTACCTCCAATCTATTCTCTACAGATTAGTCAGAGTATTTAAAATACAAATCTGATTGTGTTGCTTCCACACTTAAAAACTTTCCATTGCTTCTGGGATCTAGGCCAAAATCTTAGTAAGATTTGCAGTGCTCTACTGTCTGGCACAGGCCCTCACCCCCAACTATGTTCTAGTTATACTGACTTTATTTCTGCTCTTAGAAACAGCCAAGGAATCTAACATTTTAGAGGTTTTGCATAAGCTGTTCCCTAGATCTGCATGCAATTTATATTAATTTTTATTTCTGCTGTAACATGTATTACCAAACATTTTGTGGTAACAAACATTTTAGTTCTGTAAGTTAGTAGTCCAATGTGGGTCTTACTGGGCTAAATCAAGGTGTCAGCAAGGCTGTTCCTTTCTGGAGGCGAAAGGGGAGAATCTGTTTCCTTCTCCTTTTTAGCTTCTGGAGGCCCCATCTTTCTTGGCTCATTGCCCCTTCCTCCATCTTTTTTTGGGGGGGGGGTGTAATTAGGTTTATTTATTTTTTTAATGGACGTACTGGGGATTGAACCCAGGACCTCATGCTTGCTAATAAGCATGTGCTCTACCACTGAGCTATACCCTCCCCCCACCTCCCTCCATCTTCAAAGCCAGGAATGTTGCATCTCTCTGGCCCTTCTTATGTAGTCATAGTTCCCTCTGAATAAAGTGAGAAAGAGTCTCTAATTTTAAACCCCATGTAATTAATTGAGCCTATATGAGTAGTTTAAAATAGGTTTCCCATCTTAAGATCCTTATCTGCAAAGTCCCTTTTGCTATGAAAAGTACCACATTCTGGGGATTAGGACACAGACATCTTTGGGGGTGGGGAACGTTATTCTGCCTACCACACAATTTTTAATGACTGCATTTGGCTACAAAAACCCCACTAGTGGCTTTAGGGTTTTATTTCTGTTAGATAACCAAATGTCTTACATAATAACGAGCAGGCAGTTGCCAGCACTGACTCAGCTTTTAAACAATGCCACCAAATACCCAGACCTCTTCTTTCTACTGTCATCTTCAATGCTTTGGCTTTTGCTTCTTGCCCATAGGCTTGTTTCAGGATCGCTGCAGCTTCTCCAGGTATCATAACTGTATTCAAGGCAGACAGAAGAGTAAAGTGGGGGTATAGAAGATACTGTCGTCAGTGCTCTGCCTATATTCCCTAGTTCTTACCATTTCACGCTCAGTGGCCAAACTTCCAACTACTAGCACCTGCATTTCTATGAGGGTTTTCTCTGGCTACCTGAGCAAAGAGAAGCCTGTTTTGCTGCCTACAAGCCCTCCCTCCTAACAACACTCAATGACTAAAGAGAGATATAAATACAAAGCTTGTCTGTCAGGTAGGATGGTTTTAAGGCACATGTTTTATACTGGTTTGTAATCTCCCAGTGGAATCAAGCTCCAGTTACCCTCAGGAGTAAAGAGCTTGATTAATCCTTTACTGATTAAACCCTACCTCCCTCCCATTTCCTGTCTCACTTTCCCACTATCCTACAGGTGTTTCTTAATTTGACACCAAAATAAACTATCTCTATTTGTGTCCTTTGTCTCAGGGCCTGCTTTGGGGGGAATCCAGCCCAAGACAGGCCATCATCACCTTTCTTCTTCTTCTTGTCTTTAAAGCAGACAGTAGGTGCTGTAGTGTAAAGTTGGTGCTCCAGGGGCTATCTTATAACTAGGGTGTGACAAGCCAATATGCAGAGGGTGGAAAGAATCAAAGAATTTGGGCCCATATCCTTGAGCCACTGTACCAGCCTTGGACTGTCTACTGTCCGTTACAAGAGAAAAATAACCCATATTTGTTTAAGCCATTCTTATTGAAAATATTTTTTACTTGCAGTCCAGTGCATCCTTAATACAAATAAATTAATCATAGGAAGAGCTATAGTGGAAATAAACAGAGTGCTGTGATAAAATACTAGAGGGGAGGGGAGTTATTTTTTGAGATGTTTAAGTTGAAACCTTGAGGATGAGAGTTAAGCTATTTCAAAATTAGAGAGCATGTCCGAGGAGGAAACAACATTCATCAAGACCCAGAGCAGGAAGTTGTTAGAAAGCATACCAGTGTGGTTGGAATGTAGTTAACAGTGACATTAAAAACTGGAGAGGCTGGGGAAGGCCCAAGTAGAGTTTATTCTAAACCTAACAGGAAACATTGAGAGGATTTAAGCCAGGAAGTGATACAGTCCAATTTATCATAGCAATTTGAGAACCAAACAGCAATTTGCTGAGTTTATGTACAAAGCACTGAACTAGGTGCTGTGGAGAGAATAAAACAGCATACCTGCATTCTAATAATGGCCCTAAGTTTCACAAGTCGATGAATGTGGGTGTGAGGGAGAAGAGTAAATTCTGCAGTAACTCTGGCTTTTCATAGTAACACCAGGCTTTAACCCAAAACGCCAGAGACAAAAATCTATGTTCAATAAATGCAATCAGAATGCTGAGAGGGGCAAATAATTCCCATGGCAATATTGACTTTCCAAAGTTGTCTATGTGGGCTGTTTTTCAGGCAAGTACCTAGGAATATACTACAAATACTACAAACTCGAGAATTAGAGATTTCAAAGTAGATTGTCTAATTTTACTTAAAGCATAATTCTACCACTAGATGGTGACATGTATACAAAATATTGACAGTCATCTTTAACAATCTCCTAGCTATAGATGATTGATTACTGGTTTGAAAATTGAGATTTTTAAGAGAAATTTAGGGGATATTTAACCAGAGATTATTCTTTTGGAATACACACCTTTCAAGTATATTAAAAGATCTCTATTGATACACACACCAAGTCAGAGTGAAGATTCTAGAGTTAGAGGTAGGCAACCTTGTTTTTATTGGCTTCTATACTGTTATCTGTTAACAAGCAGTTGAAATAGATAAAGCGTTGGTAAATTGCAACCCATAGGTTAAATCTGGCCAGTTTTACATTTCTGTATGGCCTGTGGGCTAAAAATGGCTTTTACATTTATATACAGTTGAAAAATTCAAAATACGAATACCAAATTTCAGTGTCCATTAAATAACAAATTTTATTGGAACAAGGCCACACTTACTCCATCATGTACCATCTATTGCTGTTTTTGTGCTAACGGAGTTCAGTCCTAGTGATGAGAGACTTGAACTGCCTATAACACCTAAAATATTTACTGTTTGGCTCTTCATAGAAAGTTTTTTGAGCCCTAAAGTGATGACTGAATGCCATGGTCATTTATGACAGTAATTCTCTAGGTTCTTAAAGCATTTCAAACTAAGCATCATTTCCACAGAATTTTTTAAAGTAGGAGGCAAGTGATTGTTAAGAAAATAATTCTTTAAAGATCAGAGTGTGTCTTCTATACATTCTAGTATTCCACATTTATATAGTAGTTCTCACTTTCAAGAACTGTTATGGGTTCTCTCTGGTCTTAAAATTATTTATTAAAAGAGTATCTGTTATCAGTTAGGAATGTGTTTGGTGACAAGTACTTGAAATCTAAGAGTGGCTTAAGGAAAAAAGGCTTTATTTTTCTTGCAGCTCAAGGATTCATCAAGGTTCTAGACCTTATTATCAACTTTATGGTTGGCTTTTACCCTGTTTGTGGTTTTACTGTTGTTTTTTTTTAACGGAGGTGCTGGGGATTGAACCCAGGACCTCGTACATGCTAAGCACTCTCTCTTCCACTGAGCTATATATCCTCCCCTCCTCATTGATTAAAAAAAAAAAAATCACAAACTGGATGCTATGTTGCGTTGAGTATCAAGACCATACTTGACAGAAAGAAAAAAGTTAAGGGGAATATCTAGTGAATTTGTCTTTTTAACTAGGAACGGGAAATTCTTTCCCAAAGACCCACTCTGCAGATTTCTGCTTACATTTCATTGGCAAGAACTCAACAATATGGCCAACCCTAAAGAAACCATACAATGATGTTTTAAACCAAACACAAATATTCCTTTAGGCATTCCTTTCGGAGACTGAGCTTCCTAATCTCAGCTGCCACCTGAAAAACAAACTTGGGTTTGGCAAGTTTCCCTGCAGGAAGAGAAGAGGGGTGGGTGGGAATGGATGCTGATGGACAATGCTGTTAAAAGATCTGCAAAAACCCAAGTTCTGCGGGAAATATAGTAAGACGATGGCACAATAGCTACAGCTCCCAAGGATCACCTGCTCTGATGGAACAAGTTAAAACAGATTTAGCAGAAACTTCATAGCATCAACTTCAAGCGGCAGAGAGGCAAAGAATACCGAGAAGGTGGTCCTGGCGTGGCGAGCTGGTGAGACTTAACCTTGAAAAACTTGTAAAAGAATTACTATAAGGCTTCATAGCTGCTCTGGCTACAGTTCTAAAAATATTATGTACACTACTTTTGGACTTCTCGGTCACATTTCTCTATAAACGTACTGGATATAGAAATCAGTGAGGAAGGTATCAGTGCAGCTGTGAGGAAAATTTCCCCGAAGCTAACTAGTTGTTAGCGAGGCACCAAATTTCAGCTGAGCGAGCGTCCCCTTTCCTCCACCTGTTCTTCATTTTCCGTTCACCGTCTTAATTTTGCTCTTCGCGGAGAAGCATAATAAGCTGTTTCAGGTGAAGATTAGTAGCTGGGCAATTCGTAGGGGGCCCTCTTGCGTAAAAAGGAAGCGATGCCAAGCAAACACCCTTCATGCCGCCATTTCTGGTCGCATCAAGGTGTCTCACAGCTCGAGGACAGATGAGCCGTATTGAGTAGGGGCTCGTGAGAAATGCGCCTGCAGGTTAAGCCGGCCCGGGGCTCTTCCATTCTGATAAAACCCCGCGCGGGTAGAGACGGCCGTGTGCTCCAACCTGCGCTGCGGCGTCGCCCCGGCCGGCTCCCCGCAGCCCTAGCCTCCCCAACTCCAAAACGCCGAGCACGGGGAGGGGGGAAACAAATCAGCACCAAGTCCCCCTCGGGGACCCGGAGGAAAAATGGCGAAGCACAGGGGAGGGGACAGGGCGGCGCGAGTGACCCAGCACTCGCTGGGCCTCGGAGCCCACGGAGTGGCCGTGGTGGGCGACGCCGCGCAACCGCGACCCGTTCGGTGCTCCGCCATCTTCTCCTACTCACCCGGACTCCCCCCGCGGCCGCGCTGGCTTCGCGTTTCCCTTCCGGCCGCTGACAGAGATCCGGGCTGGGCGGGGTGGGCGAGCGCGCGGAGGGGGTGGACCGAGGGCGGGGAGGCCGGACGGAAGAGGAAAGGGAGGGCGGCGAGCCAGCCGCGGCGGGGTGTGGGGCGTGCGGCGTGTGTGCGGAGGGAAAGGTGGGAGGGCGGGAGGCGAAGAGAGGGCGGGAGGCGGAGGAATGAGAGCGCTAGTCGCTTCTCGTCGGCTCCTTCGCCCGGACGGAAAGAGCCGAGCGCAGCCCGAACGCTCTATTAAAATGGCGGCGGCGTCGGCGGCGGCCGCGGCGTCTGGTCGGTGAAGTGACTCTGCTGCTTCTCTCCCCACCCGCCCCCTCCCCCTCCTCCCCTCCCCCCGTCCTTCCCCCCCTTCCCCGCCGCCGGCGCCTCCGCGCCCCTCCGGCCTGCGCACCTCCCCTCGCCCCCCTTCTCTCCCCCGCCCGCTCCGGGGACCGCCGGCCCCCTCCCCCATTCTCTTGCTCCCCGCCCCGTCCCCGCCGCCGCCCGCCCTCGTCGCCTCCCCGCCCGGCCGGCCGGCCCCCTCCTCCGCCTCTCTCCCCTCCCCCCCGCCGGTCGGGATCAGTCAGTGTGATCCGAAGCGGGGGAGGGGGGGGCGGCGGCCGAACGATGTGCGAGAACTGCGCAGACCTGGTGGAGGTGTTAAATGAAAGTAAGTAGCCGCGGTGGCGGCCTGTCTGGGTCCACGGTTTGGGGTCCCCGCGCCGCTCCCCGGCCTCCCTGGGCTGCCGCGGCCTGCCGGAGGCGACCGCCGAGCCGGGCTGCGTGCGGGCCTAGCGCCCCGGGAAGGTGCGCGGTGGCGCGGCCGCCGCTGCGTCTTGGGCCCAGCCCGACCCGGTTACCTGGGCGCCCGAGAAAGGGCTGCCGCGGAGCTCTGGCCAGGCCGGGTCTGAGCGGTCTCAGCTCTCGGAAAGTTTCCTCATTACAGGTGTCAATTAACGAAGGAACTAATGAACCTTCGCCGCCTACGCCCTCCGGAATAGGTGAGGGGAGGTGGGGTCCGAGGACGCGGCTCTCCTCTGCAGTCTGAACCCTTCGACCCTCCGGCCGCCCTGTTTGAATTTTCGGCGTGCTGCCGAGGCCTCTCTTACCTGCTAATTTTCATTAAACTCCCTGGGAGGTGGTCGGTGGTTCTCCCCTCCCTTGGGCGTGTGTGGGTATATTAAACCTTTCTGCCAGTCCTTAATTAGCTGAAAATGAGCTGTAATAGTGATGTTTGGAAACCTTATGCCTGTTTTTTATATTAGTTAATGTTGTTTCTTTTTTAGTGTGTACCATTCGTCGTTTTAATGATAAATTCTGTTATATTAAGGAGAGCACTGTACTACAGCTACCATCCCGGGATAGTCATGGCCTATCTTCTGGAATGAAAGGTCTTATACTTTTGATTATTAAAGGCTGTACCTTGATCTTTTTTAGTTAGATCCCTTTATTTTATTCCATACCCTTGTAAGATGGTATTCTAGCTTAAAGAAACAAGACATACTGCAAGTTAACTACTTCTGGGCCCAAAGGCCTAGTTGGACGAGGTGAATTAGATAAAAGATTAATTTACAAAAAGTTGATGGTTGAGAAGATGCTCATTTACGAACAGCTTTTGTGGATTTTGGATTTGAGTTTTGTGTGTCATATTTCGAAAGACTTCCAGATTACCTATTTTCTAATACGATTCTTTAAAACAAATTGAGTATAAAATGTATCGTCTTGTTTGTGTTTGAGTATTTGCTTTATGTGTTGAATTTCACTTTAATGGTCAAAGACAACAGTAAAAAGCAGAATAAAAGTGGAAGGGTTCTAGTTTACTTTCAGCTCTGTGTTTACTTCCTGACAGGTGGAAGCAGGCTTTTGCACAAATTCAAACTATACTTTCCAATATTTGTGTCATTCTAGATTATTCTAGAATTTTGTTATTTGTACTTATTTTGAGGTAGTTTTATTTTTGGTGTAGGTGGTTTATGATATGGTGATAAACTTAAGTCCTTAGTACTTATTTCAGTGAACCATACTTTAAATATCTCAGATGTAAGTTGTGTGATTATGGCCTTGTTATTCTGAAATTGGAAAATGAATAGCTTTGCTACCTAATATATTAGGAAAAACTGCTTATAATAATTTTGTTGGTGTTTAAAAATTTAAACTTTAACTATGAAAGTTACTTTTAAACATAATATCTAAAGAAACTAAACTTTGTTCATCTTTATTTTTTGAAAAGAGACATAAAGAAAGGTTCAGTTGAGGATTATTTGGAAAACCCCTAGAACTTTGTTTGGAAGCACTAAAAAATGCAGTGTATATATAGAGTTAGAAATGTGGAAAATTGAAGTAGAAGTTTTTGTTACCATAAATATGGTTAGTTGAACCAGGTTCACAAAATCTGCTCGTGCAGACCCTCTAAAAAACCTGTTTTAATGAACAGATAGCAAAGATTTTCTATTTGTGTATGCTTTTGGTCTCTGAAAATACTTAGTTTCTTAATATTTCTTATAAAGCTCAGTTTACAACTTTGCCTTTTAAGTACTAATCTGACAATGATGTTTCATTTAAAAAAAAATTACTTAAGCAGTTTTATTTGTAGCTTATACCAAGTTGTGGCAAGTTGCTTTCCCCCTCTTCATAGTTGTTTTACAATTGTTTTCATCTTTCCTTTGTTTAGTTCTTGTATCTCAAACATAAGACGCTTAAATTCCCTGAGAGCAGAGGGTATTACTACGTCTCATTATAGTAACATTTATCCATGGCTGGGTAGGAACCTGGTGGTTGGAACTTGATAAAACTTGTTGAATTAAAGTAGGTTATATTTAAGTCTTTCATGTAATCTCACTCAGAATAATTATGTGTTAAGTCTGTCCTTTTTTCCCCCCTTAGATTTACTAGAGATGAGCTTTATTCATCCTTGATTGGAAATTCAGAGTTAAAGTCCTAAAATAATAAGCTTAGAATTCATCTCGATATAACTCCTCATAGCAATAAACTAAGAGAATAAATAAAATTAGGATACTGTTTAGGTGGTGTGTTTCACATTAATATCAGAAAGATAGAATTATTTTTTAGCTAAAGGCATTTTTTAAAATTTAATTTTTTTGTTTTGTTTTGGGGGCAAGTTAATTAGGTTTATTTATTTTTTTATTTTAATGGAAGTACTAGGAATTGAACCCAGGACCTCTAGCATGCTAAGCATGCACTCTACTACTCAACTATACCCTCCACCCCAGAATTGTTTTTTAAAAACACAGAAAAGATATTTCTTGTCATATTTACAAACACTGATCAAACTTAAAGAAGTCTGCCTGGACACACCAATAAATGTATAACCTAAACATTTTGTGTTTTAAATGAAAAGGTAGACTTAATGTGGATAGTATAGCGTTATATCTGATATGCACAGAGTTTTGATAAGGGTAAGTGCTTCCAATGAAACATTTATTTTAAAATCTGGCAGAATGTAATATATTTAAAAATCAAAACTGATAACAAAAGCTAATAAATAGCTTCCTTTTGTTATCAGTTTTTGATGAGAGTGTAAAATTACCAGTTATACCTCTAGTCCTGCTGAGAATCTGAAGCTCTGGGCATGGAAACACAGGTATATAGACAATTTTGCTGGCAGGTTAAGGGCTCATTGATCATGGCTAAGGACTCCATAGAATCTTCTCATTCTTTTTTTTAGTATGGTCTTGACAGGTATCCTAGAACTTGAAATTACATTTCCAAATAGCATTTTGTTTTAGTGTTAGAATTACCAGTCTGAACAACAGTAACATTTGAGTTTTCGTATTCTTTTCAGTGCTTCTTTGTGGAAGACATTTTAAAAGCATGGAGTGTATTGAGTGAATTTTGCTACTATCACTTTGTGGGGTTGCATTCAGCTTAGAAGATGATTTTAAGTTTATATTCCTTTGTTCTGTTGAGTTTTATGTATTTGCTGCTTTTATAGGTTCTTTTGTGAACTAGTTTACTAAGTCTAAAGCATTTCTTGATGTTGATGAGAAGCTGGAGGCCTGAAGTTATGTTTTGAGTCATCCCCATAGCTAGCTTAGTAGTAAATTGAGGTCACTTTTTGCCTTGGTGAGGTAAATTTCACTGAGAGCAGAGGGAAAATGGCTTTAAACGTGCACCCATCTTTTAAACCATTTGTATGTTGTGGATTTTATTCTACGTGTGTGTTTAGTGAATTACACTTTACCAAATGTCTTAAATGGGAAATTCATTTCTTTCCTAACTATCCTTTGAGATGGACAGGAGCAAGTTATTAGTACCTCAATTTTAAAGGTGAAGAAATTGAACATCAGAAAGACTAAGCGGTTTGCTGAAGATCACCTGTCACCTGCTTAGTAGTCACACCGAGCTCGATATTCTGATATCAGTATTTGCAGAATAATCCTGTTTGCATTTTTTTTTTAAAAATACTTTATTGAGCAATTGTGTTGGGAACTTTATCAATTCTTTTAGATAGATACTCTGTCACCCTTTTTAGATAAGAGAACCAAGGCTTGGAGTTTACATAACTTGTTTAGGGTCACATTTTATTTGGTGGAGTCAGGATTTGAACAGAACTTAATCCCAGGTCAAGCTAAGAGCCTTTGCTTTTTAACAGTTGTGTTATGCTATATAAACTTTGTGATGTTCTATTCAAATAGAAGATATTATGGGTACACTGATTGGTAAAATAAGAAATTACTAAATTTTTATGTATTTTCACAAACTCGAGCATGATTCTTCGGTAATTTGTAGGAAGAATTTAGAGTGACGGTAGATGTAGCTGAATGGGAATCTATCGAAGTATCTTAATATTGTCAACAGTGACCTCTTGACACATTTCTAGGTTTTAAGATATAAGTATGTAGGTACGAAATAATCGTTTGTAATATAACTTTTTTAGGTAGACATTTAGTACTAAAATTTGAACTAATTTTTTTTGGGGGGGGGGTTACTGGAGGTCCTGGGGATTGAACCCAGGACTTTGTGCATGCTAAACATGTACTCTACCTCTGAGCTATACCCTCTACTCCCCTGAACTGATTCTTAAAATTAGAAATTTGATTTTACTACAAAACAAAGTCCCAAATTATGGTTTTTTACTTGTTAAATCTTGCTAAGTCTGTATTCTCTTAAAACAGGTAATATTTCAAATAATGTTTTTCAAAGATAATAGCATTCACAATTTCAACTCAGATATCTTTATAAAGTAACTGATAAGCCATCAAGCCCTACAGTGCGTAGATTATTAACATTCAGACTGTCAAATGGAAAGTAACCTTTAAAAATTATATAAAAATTAAAAAAATACACAGTTTATCTACATTATCAATGATAACAATTGATATCTACCTTTAGCAATATATTCATAGAACATGTTAATTTTTTATAAGTTTAATAATAGTAATATCTGTATATCTACAAGTGTTTCTTATGTGTAGATTGAATATATGTTAATAAGAATTGGTATTTTTCCAGAAAGAGAAAGTCAGAAACTTTTCAATAATGATTTGACTAGGGTGTGACAGACCATTGCCAAATGGGATGGGCTACCTTTCTCTTTTTCACTTACTTTAATTTTTCCTAATTATAAAGGTTTCATATTTTTATTGTAGATGTATTAAGAACTGTTGAAGTTTAAGTCACCCATAATCTTACCATCCAGTGGTGATTCCTGTTGATGCTTTGAAGTATTTTTCCATTTTATTTTTGTGTGCACATTTACGTTTTTAAAATTGAGATAAATGTGCTTTAATGTCTAACTTGTTTCACCTAACATTGATCATTTCCCTTAACTTTTAAAAAAACATATTTTTGTCTGTATAATATTCCAATTTGTGTACAACTTTATATTTCCCTATTGTATGTTTGTTTCCAGTTCTTCCATATTATAAATAATGCTGCAAATGAACATCCTGGTATATAAATCTTGTAATTACATCACTGGTTCTTTGAGACAGATTTCTAGAACTGATTGCTGTTTCAAAAATATAGATATTTTGGAGGGGAGCGTGTAGCTCAGTGGTTGAGTGCCTGCTTAGCATGCATGAGCTCCTGGGTTCACTCCCCAATACCTCCATTAAAATAAATAAATCTAATTACACTCCCCCAAATATGTATATATATGGGTATTTTTGTTTATATTGTCTAATTACTTTCCAGGAAAGACACACTGTTTCCATTCTTTCAGCAGCACTCTTACTTGTGTTGAATGTTTTGGCAAAAAAAATGTAATAACAGTTACTAGTAAGTTTAAACACTCATATTTTTATTGGCTATTTGCATTTCTTATTTAATGCATTGCCTGTTTTCTTTTCCCACTCTTTAGGTTTTAATGTTTTGTATTATAAATACATTGTTCACTTTTTAAGTTTATCAATCCTAGCTTATATTCATCACGTACTTTTTTTTCCTGCTTTTTTGTTTGCTTTTTCATTTTGGTATTTTTGATTATAGATTTTTCAGAGATGCAGCTTCTTCAGAGTGTCTAAAACACTATATGTGATTATCATATTGCCTGCTTAACCCGTCATAGCTTTTCATTGCCTGAAGAATTAAGTCCTAATTTCATAGCCTGGCATATACTGTGTATCATAGCACAGTTTGGCTCAAACCCACCTTTCTAGCTTCACCTTTCACTTTTTTGGTGAAGCTTTCCCAATCTTTCCCAAATCTTTTCCAGTCTCTTGTAAAATGACTTTATTCCCTTTAGTTTAGAATACATACTTAGGTTATAGTTACCATCTCCCCCCCCTTTTTTTTTTAAACAACAGCCTCCCTTGCTGGATGGTGAATTTCTTAGTCAGGGGCTGTGTTTTGTTTATTCTTTTCCTAGTCCTAATACAGTGTCTTGTAGAGAGTAGGTGCTCAGTAAACATTGCAGTTAATGAAAAGTTTTTGTAGAAGAATGTGATTACCTAGGTAAATCAGTGTTTTTGGGCCTATAGTAGTAGTGATTTAGATATGAGTTTCTGGATGAATTATGCTATAGCTGCAAATTGTATATTGCTTTTTTATAAATCAGTAAGTATATGCTTACAAAAAAATGTCCACCCTGTGTTCTAAAGTAATAGGCAGTGCAAAAAGGCAAAAACTTTTCTACATAGTTGGTGAGATTTGGGTCTGTGGGATAAAATTTGGCTAAATGACTTTTATTCAGGACTTTATATACCAGGAAAATGATTGGACTTTTAATCTTTTAATATGATTAACTACTGTTAATGTTATTTTTCTCTCAAATTCCATAGAAATTAAAAACAGTCTCCAAATATATGTTACTCAGTTGAGAATTGATATAGTATAAACCTGGCTTCCTCCTGCACTTTCTTTGCTGTGATGGATTCAGGTATCCCTTTCTGTCCTGGCCATAACCTCTTCTAGAGACCTTATCTAGCTTACATCCCTGAAAGGCCTTCTCTCTAGCCATTTATTGCTGATTGGATTCCACATAGACTCCTGGCCTGGTGGATTGGTGGGGCTGTTGTCCATCAATCAGGTTTCTCCTGTCAGAATGTTTGAACTAAAGAGCCAGGTAGCTGTGAGAAGCTAAACTAGAGTGAGTGCTTTGGCAAGCTGATGCAAAGGAGCAGAAACATGGAGCAAGTGGAGGAGGCTGTTCGCAAAAGAGAACTGGGGCAAATTTATGGAAAGAGTTGACATTGAAACTCTATAAAGAGATAGAAGGCAATACTCTGGTGGCTTTCTAAGGGTCAACCTAGAGCTCATTTTGAACTGTCTCCCCTGTACATACCATTTGAATTAATTTGCAACCAAAAGAGTTTTGATTCCAGTGTTGCCCCATTGAGCTTTCCTGTATTGGAGATTAGGTGTAATCTTTAGGTGTGAGTGCTTCATTATAATCCGGCTTACTGTCTTGCAACATGTTGGGCAAGTGTCATCTGTAGTGTCTGGTGACAGGAAAAAACTTAGGAACCCCTGTTGTTGCTTACTCATCTCCTTACCCGGGTGTTCTTTTCAAAAGAATGAAAATAGCTTTGTTCTTTCTCATTTTAAAGGGATACTTGCTTTTATAGAAAAAAATCAGATAGTACAGAAAATAATAAAGAAGAAAATTAAGGTAACCTGAAACTCTGCTCACCAAAGAAATCGTTCAGGTTTTGGTGAAAATCTCTTAAATCATTCTTTTCTCTCTTTCCTTAGACACACTATTTTATGTAAATAAACTAATTACATGTTATTCTATATCGTTTTTATTAATAAGATGTAGGTGCCTTTCAATGGTAATAGGCATTTATATTATCATTTTCAGTGGCTTCAGTGTAGTATTCCATTATTTGGTCATACTGTAACTTAACCAGTCCTCTATTGATGGGCATTTGGGTATTATATAACTTTGTGTAATTGTTTATCACCTTGAATATATATATAGTCTCTGAAATCAGATGCTGAGTAGCTCACACTGGCAATATGTTAAAATTTAAAAAATTATCCTTCTAACATCAGAGCATGAGTGTAGAGGCTTCATAATCTTAAAGTGTTTATTTTGACTCCTAAGTCTGTTGGGGCTGTTTTAGCAATGCACTGATTCTAAACCACCATAAGACAAAATAGGCAGGTACTTTTTATTCTGGGTAACTTTGCTCCCAGACTCATGAACCTTATTCTGATTATTGAGAAAGGCTCAGAAGCCAGTGGTGAATGTAGAAGTGTAAGAGCTCAGAATAAATTGAGACTTAAGAAAATGCTTAAGACAATAGGACTTTTCAGGTTGTGTTCAAAGTAAGATAAATAAGGATACAGTGGATGCACTGCTTGGTAGAGTGGTATAACAGAGGGTGGTGGTCAGCAGAATGTTGTTTATTCACCCAATACTTTGTTACCATTTTGCTTTCTAAGAGGATCCCTAAACCCTCATGATAAAGCATATATTAAAAGGGACCTCCAGATTGATGAGGAATAAGAGAGCTTTGTTAGTGGTGATAAGAGTCAAAAATATTCAGGTCTGGGCAGATTCCTTCCAGTGAAGGTGATAGAACTATGGTTGTGTGTGATTATAAACCTTTACCTTTTAAGTTTCCTGAAAAACAGAAATTGGCAAGTATTTTCTTAGGTTAGCTCCCCCAACCCCTCATCAGTTTGGGAACTCTAAGAGAAACTTGACCACTATTAATCAGTAAAGAATGAAAGGATAGTGAAAAATTGATGTGGCACTTGTAAATAACTTATGTTAAATCAGTCTCATTTTTTTTTCTTTGATCTAGAAATCAAAATGTGGAGATGATATTTTGATTACATCAAGGCACTTGACAGAATCAGAAGCTGTCCTTGTGGGAAAAATGAGATGTGGGGTTTTTTGTTTTTTGTTTTTTGGTTTTTGGTTTTTGTTTTTTGTTTTTTTTTTGGGTCAACTTGGAGTACATCACTAGTGGCACCCCACAGGATCTTGTCCGTAATTCTTTTCGAGATTTTCAGCAATGGTCTTTGGTTTATAAATGATTCCTTGGAATGAAATTGTTCCTGTTTCAGTGGAGTGAACACGACTTTGGAATCTCTTTCCTTGTTTTGGAATGAAAAACTCATTTCGATTTGTTTTGCAAATTGGGGTTCACGTAAGATTTCTTCTGAGTAGAGAAGGGTATAGCAGCTTTATAAATAGCTTGAAAGCTGTTGACAATACTGATGCTCAAAAGCCAACACAACGTGAAACTCTCTTCAAGTATTCTAAGTATCATGCCCAGATTACAGGAGGTAGTAGTGCATTGCTCATGCAGTTGGAACACTGTGTTGAATTATCTATAACACGATGGTAACCCACTTCTAAGTTATTTGAATACTGTGCAATTTCACATTTCTTCTCGGGACCTCACAAAAATCTGAGAAATCATGAGAAATACGATGATTTGGCCAAGGTTACACAGCTAATAAGTAGTAGAGCTAGGACTACTAGACTTTAGTTCTTATTTCTACTCAGTATACTTTATACTGTTTTTGTTTTTTATTTCCTTTTTTTTTTTTTTTTAAGAGGAGTTTGACTATGGGAGTTGGGAATCTCATGAAAAACTGTTAAAGGAATTATAGGGAGATTAATTCTGGCTAAAATGAGTTAGGCAAGGTTTCAAGGAAAATGGATAGTTGAACTGGGCCTTTACCTGGAACAGTTGCTAGGAATGAGGGGAGTAGAATAGTTTACCATGATTTGTGGGACTCTGCATGACACATAGCCACTGCTAACCTCATTCCTTGCTTGCTTTGCTTTCTTTCAGTAATGTTCTTTATTGCCTCTGAGCCTTTATTTATGCCTGGAGCTTAAATCACCTTTCTATGCCTTTGTTTTTTTCAGAGTGGCTTTTTTTGAACATCCAATCAAGAGTAGTTCTGATTCTTACCCTTCATAGCACTTATCATAGTTTATTTTCTTGTTTAATGTCTTTTTGTTATGTAAGACTACAATACAAGTTCTGTGGTTGCAACTATCTTATATTAACTAAGTTTCACTGTGCCTGCACACACTAGGGTCACTACATATCTGTTAAAATATCTGAAAAATCTTAAGATCACTGTTGGGGGGTAATGGAACAGAAGATGAGGATAGGCTGAAGGTGGTGGTTTTTCCTGTTTTCTCAGTTTTTTGGGGGATATTTCAAATACTGTCAATCCCTGCTTTTGTGATGTCTTGCTCACCACCTCCCTTCATAAAAACGTGCTTCATTGATTTTTATTTTTTAAAAAACCTTACTTTATCAAGTTTTTTTTTTTTTAATGCTTGAGTGTCCATTGATATTAACACCTATGGATTGAAAATTTAAGATTGGGAGTTAACTTTTTGAACCCAAGTTAGAACTCTGTTGCAAGGACTAGAAAGAAGAAACATCCTATTTGGCAGAAACAAAGTGGATTTTTTTTTTAAAGCTATAACTAAGCAGTCCAGATATGGATTATCTTTGGGTGTGGTCTATTCTTAATCTACAGATTTGTAACATCATTTTCTGTGGCTTGCTTTGCTCTGCTTTTGACCTTAGTTTGTCCCTTATAGTAGCGGAAATGGCTACTGCGCACTATCTTTATACCACACCATTTGAAAGTCACATATTTATACTATGCAGAGAAGAAAAGAGACTCTTCTGAAACCTGTACGAAAACAAAGCAGCTTCTTTTTCCAAAACCTTGCTAGCAGATGGCACTTTGTAGATCATTGGCCCATATATCATTTGCCTTATTCCTAAAATAGAGTTCAAAGAGGATGGATTTTGCTTGGCTTAAACTAATGACCTATTCCTGAAGCTGATCCCACTCAAACCTCATAGCTAAAAAAAAAAGTTAGGTGTTTCCCAAGAAGAAATTTGGCATGTTGCGGTTATGAAGAAGGAAAGATTGTTTTTGGACAGCAAGCACACAGCTATCTAGTACATGGTGCTATATTGAGAGGCCCCCCCCCCTTTTTTTTGCAGTTGTCTGATTTTATTTCACAGTCAGCGGTTAGTTCTCATCCACATTGACTGTAAATTTTTGAAAGTGGTGACAGGCACCTAGATAACCAACATATAGAGTTCATTCATTGAGTCTTTATCCTTTTGTGTTTTCTGGATAACCGCACACACATACAGTATGGGACATTCCTTGTTCCTTTGGCCCATACTGCTTTGATGTTAATGTGCACATCTAGAAATCCCATCTCCTTCATGGCAGATTTCAGGATCTCTTTCAGTGTTTGAAAGGCACACCTCTTGAAGCTCATTCTGTGGATGCACTTGTGCGTGTTGATTGTGTAGTCTCTGGTCCCTAACCAGGATGGCTGAATGGCCCTGGTTCCCTCCACCCTTCTCTGTGGGAGCCATTCTGCTGGGCCCAGGTTGGAAAATTGAAAGCCATTTCTTAGCATATTTACTGAATTGATTAATATTTTTGTGTCTTACCTTAACTCTTTATGTTTAAATACCTTTTTTCAGTATATAACAAATATAGTGAATGTTTAATATGTGTAAAGCATTGTGCTGGACTCTGTCAGGTGTAGAAATAAATTCATTTAGATGTCTGTTTACCGTTAAGGTTAGAGTACAATACAGATGAGGCTGTAGGATGGTAGTTGAGAGAGTGAACTCTGTAACTGGACAGACCTCAGTTCAATTCCTGTTTCTGTCATTTATTAAATCTCTAGCTTTGTTTAAGTTCCCTAATCTCTTAGTGCCTTTTTTCTTGGAAATGAGGCTGATAATGCCTTAAATACATACTTCACAGGGATTTTGTGAAGATTAAATAAGATAATGCATATCAACTCTTAACACAGTGCCAGCCTATGAAATATACAAAAACCAATGGTATGGGAAGAAAACTGGTAAATTCCATTAAAATATATACAGCTGAAGTGCAGTGGGAGCAATGTAGTCTTCAGAGATCGGAGAAGGCTTCATGAAATTGATAGAATTTAAGTTGATCTTTGAGCAATTTTTGAATGATTGGAATTGGAGAAATGGTTATTTTTTGTTTTTAACATTTTTTTTTGAGTTATAGTCATTTTACAATGTTGTGTCAAATTCCAATGTAGAGCACAATTTTTCAGTTATACAGATAGATATACATAACATGAACATTCATATATTCATTGTCACATTTTTTTTTCACTGTGAGAGAAATGGTTATTTAAGGAAAAATAATTTTGTGATAATAGTAAACATAGTTGGTCTTTCTTGAAACTTCACAAAGAGTTGCCTCTGGTTTTATTTATTTCCTTCTACTTCCTCCAGGGTCTTGCTCTTCAGCTCTTTTTCTTCTTCAGTGTCTTAAGCTCTCAAGCTTCACAGGTCACCAGTGTCCTCCTGTTTATCAAAGAAAATGGAGAGATTTTCTTTGACCAGGGTTTTCTCTTTCTGTTTCACTTTTTTTTTCCTGCTTATGGATGTAATGTATATGATCATTGTAGAAAGCTTCGGGAATACACAAGTAAAAACATTCATAATTACATTGTTAAAACTTTGGTATATATCATTCCAGCTAATTTTCTGTGAATATAAAAAATTGAGGTCACATGTACTGTCTATGAGCATTTTCTCATATCCTTGTGTGTATCTATCTGAGAACAGAATTTAGTGGCAGCCTACTTTTACTGTTTTGAATGTAACACATATTTAACTAGTGTTTTTCTGTGAATAAAAAAAAGTTAAGTATCCTTTAGCATAGAAATCTGGGTCATGTCCAGGATCAAAAGGTAAAAACTTCTAAGACTTCTCATTGCTAAATTGTCTTCCAGAAGGCTTATACTAATTTATAACTCCAACAGCAGTATTTGAGAGTGCCTGTTTATTTGGATTAGATATTTTTGAAAATCCATATAGTAGGGAAAAAAAGGATATAGTCACTATCCTAAACTGTTTGGTTCTTGCAAGAGTTCAGATATTGAGGATTATTGCATTATTTGTATTGACATTTGATTCCTGAGTTTTAATAATGAATAGTTTGTTGTTATTTAGAAAGACTTCTCCCACTCTGAGATCAGATATGCAATTTATTTTTTTTCTAGTTTTTATGATTTAATTTTTAATTCACCTGGAATTTATTTTGGTGTAAGTTATGAAGTGGATTTAACATTAGTTTTCCAAGTGGATCTAACATTAGTTTTCCAAAGTATTACTCATTGATCTTAGCATCCATCTTTTTTCCTCACTGTTTTGATATGCCACCTCTGTCTTATACAGAATTCTTTTTTTTTTTAAATATACAATTCTTGAATATATTCCTGGAGGTTTGTCTGTAAGGTTTTTATTGTTTAATTAATCATTTGGCTTTAATTTAGTCGCTTGATGTATTTTAGTACCTAATGCTATTAAACCAAATAGCTAGTGAAGAATGCTATTAAACCCAACAGCTAATGAAGAGTTATTTATTCCTTGAAATAAAACTTCAGATCCTTTGGTGTTGCCCTTTTCTTCCCTCAGTTCTATTGTGATTTTTATTGAAGTTACATGATGTTTATCAGAGCATGAGTTGACATCTTACGGTATGGATTCTGCCCCTTCAGGAAGCATACTGTGTTTTCCCATTCATGTAATCTTCTCTGTTTCTCTGAAATTTTGTAGATTTTTTTCTTTTATGTGGATTCTGCACATTTCCTTAACATTTATTTCTAAGGATTTAAAATTTTTGTTCTTACTGTAAGTGGATTTTCACACACATTTATCATTATTTATTTTACTTTATTTTTGGTTTTATTGAATTACATACCTTGGAAGTCACCCATTGAAACTGTACAACTCAGTGGCTTTCAGTGTATTCACAGAATTACTCTGTCTTCACTACAGTCAATTTTAGAACATTCATCACCTCAAAAAGAAGCCCTGCATCTTTTAACTATCACTCTAATTCCCTGTTGTCCCAGCCCTAAGCAACAATCTTCCTTCTCTATGTATTTGCCTATTTGAACCTTTTATATAAATGGAATTATATTGTCTTTGGTGACTGACTGACTTTCAGTTAGCACATTTTTAGGATTCATCCATGTTGGAGCATGTATCAATACTTCATTCCTTCTGTGGCTGAATAATATGCCATTGTATGAACATACCACATTTTGTTAATCCACTCATCAGTTGATGGACATTTGGATTGTTTTCTATCTTCTGGCTATTGTGAGTAATGCTTCTCTGAGCATTTGTGTAAAAGTTTTTCATGGACTTAATTTGCATTTCCTACAGGTATATATTTAGGAGTGGAATTACTGGGTCAAATGATAACTCATTTTTACTTTTTCAGAAAACTGTCAGACTATTTTCCAAAGTGCTTCAAAATATTATATTCCTTTCAGCAGTGTATGAGGGTTCCAACATCTTCGCCAACACTTGTTATTTTGACTGTTCTAGCCATCCTAGTGAGTGTAAAGTGATATCTCGTTGTGGTTTTGATTTACATTTCCCTGCTGAATAATGATGATGAGTATCTTTTCATATACTCATTTGTCATTTATATATACCTTCTTTGGAGGAATACCCGTTCAGATCCCTTGCTCACTTTTTAATTGGGTTACTTATTTTTTATTACTGAATTATAAGAGTCCTTTATATATTCTAGACATAAGTCCCTTATCAAATAAATGATTAGCAGTTTTTTTTCTCCCATACTGAGGATTGTCTTTTCACTTTGTCAGTAGTGTTCTTTGAAGCACAGAAGTTTTTAATGTTGACAAAGTTCAATTTATTTCTTTTCTTGCTTCTGCTTTTGGTGTCATATCTATTGTCAGAATCCATTGCTGAATCCAAAAGCATGAAGATTTACCCCCCTGTGTTTTCTTCTATGAGTTTTATAGTTTTGGTTCTTGTATTTAGATCTTTGATCCATTTTGAGTCAATTTTTTGTACATGATGTGAGCTAAGGGTCCGACTTCATTCTTTTGCATGAGGCTATTCAGTTGTTTTAGCACTATTTGTAGAAAAAGACATTTCCCATTGAGTGGTCTTGGCACCTTTGTTGGAAATCAGTTGACCATGGATACCTGGATTTGTTTCTGGACTCTCATTTTGGTTCCGTTGATTTATATATCTGTCCTTCTGCCAGTACTACACTGTCTTGATTACTGTAGCTTTGTAGTAAGATTTGAAATTGGAAAGTATGAATCTTTGTTCTTTTTGAAAATTGTTTGGCTGTTCTGGGTCTCCTGAGTTTCTATGTGAATTTTAGGATCAGCTTGCCAATTTCTACGAATAAGCCAGCTGGGATTCTGATAGGGTGTGGTAAATTTATAGATAAAGCTGAAGAGTATTACTATTTTAATAATATTAGGTCTTTTGATCCATGAACATGGGATGTCTTTCCCTGTATTTAGACCATCTTTAACATTTTTCAACAGTGCTTTGTGGTTTACAGTGTGTAAGTTTTGCATCTCTTCTTATTAAATACATTCCCAAGAATTTGTCTTTTTGATGCTATTTCAAATGACATTGTTTTCTAAGTTTAATTTTTGCATTGCTTGTTGCTAGTGTATAGAAGTACAGTTGATCTTGTATATTGATCTTGTATCTTGCACTCTTGTTAAACTTGTTTATTAATTTTCTTTAGTGGAGTCTTTAGGATTTATACAAGATCATGTCACCTGTGAATAGAGTTTCACTTCTTTTCAATTGGGATACCTTTTATTTCATGTAATTCTTTATTAATAAAGCTGTATCTTCATTTGGCTCCATCAGTGGTTCTCAAAGTTTGATATGTGGACCCTGGATGTTCCAGAGAGCCTTTCAAGGGGTCTGAGAGGTAAGAAATCATTCACAGTGCAAGGGTGTGGTGGATAAAACTCCTGGTCACATTGCAGAAAATAAGGCAGTGGCACTAAGTAGTTAATGTAATCTTTACTGCCACACACATGCTATTTAAAAAAAAAAATCAGTTGATGCCTTTGAAGCAATGAAAATTTTATTAAATCTCAGAAGCTTGTGTACATGTCTTTAATATTCTGTGATGAAATGAGAAACGCATATAAGCATTTCTTCTGTATACTGCAGTATGATGGTTGTATTAGGAAAGTGCAATCATGTGATTGAGTTATAAGTTGAACCAACTGCTTTTTTCATGAAACACCATTTTTATTTGAAAGAATGATTTACTCAGAGATTATCCAGATTTGGGTATTTGGCGGGCATTTTCTGGAATGAATGAGGCAAGCATGTCACTTCAAAGAAGACTGGCAGGGAAATGTACACAAAATGTTATCATTACTCACAGAGAAAAAAATGTGACAGTGAGTGTGTATATGTCCATGAATAACTGAAAAATTGTGCTGAACACTGGAATTTGACACAACATTGTAAAATGATTATAAATGAATAAAAAATGTTAAAAAAAAAAAAAAAAAGAAGAAGACTGGCAGTATTAGTTGCCAGTAATAAAACTGAGCTTTCAAGAAAAATTTACAGTTTGGAAAACTTGTACTGTCACTGTGAATTTGACAGCTGCCCAGTATACAAATTTTTAATGAATTTGATGGGAATATTGATGATAGAATTTTTTGTATTGTCTATTCAGAGAACAAAATGGATGAATTTTAATGTAACAGTACCAATAAGGTTATAGATTGCACATTGCAGCTTATCCATAAGAAGATAACACTCTGAGTTTTGGTATAACAAAGAAGAATACCCAAAATTATCTGACAAGGCTATTAAAATACTCTTTCCATTTCCATGTTCAGATCTTTTAAGGACTGTATTTTTTTTTTTTTTAGTGCTTCACCAAAAGTATATGGCAACACATAGAATGCAGAAGTAATTAATGAGAATCCAACTGTTTTCTATTAAGCCAGATCCTAAAGATATTTTCAAAAATTTAAAACAGCACTGGTCAAATCACTGATTTGTTAAAATGGAAAATGTAATAATTTGTCATAAACTGATGAGCAAATAATTAAACGTTTTTGAGTTTTAATTTAGAACACAATAAATATTGATAAACATAAATCACCTTTTTTTTAATCTTCAGTTTTTAAGTGTGTAAAGTAGATTGAAAAACAAAATTTGAGGACTGCTGAGCTGCATAATCTTAAAATTTTCCCATTCCTCTTCGTTATTCAGGGTTTTGTTACTCTAATCTCTTAAGAATGGAGATTACTCAAGGTTTAGTCCTTTGCTGTGTATATTATGAAGAAGTCGAATTAAGGATTCAATTTATTCCCATGACTTCATTATCTTTCAGACACTTTGAGAGTGTTTCTAACCCTGACCAATTTTCTAAGTGTCAGTCTAATGTTCTTAATTTAGGTCCAGAGGTTTCTTCTTAAATATCATTCTTTGTCCTCAGATTCAACAAAAGTAAAACTGAGTCCTTCATCTTGTACTCATTTATTTTCTTGCTTGCTTTTTTACCTGAATCTTGGTTAACTGTGAATTTCTCACAGTGGAAGTTACTTCAGTATTTGTTCTACTTTCCAGACCTTAGAATAGTACCTCTGAAACTTTAATGTATATATGAATCGCCTGGAGATTTTCTTTAAAATTCAGATTAACTCAAGCAGTTTGAAGTTTTTCTTGAGATTGTTCCTTCTAATAGCTTCCAGATGATGCTGATGATGTTGGTCCTTAGAACACACTTTGAGTAGCAGAGCCTTAGAATACTTTAATTCTATTTATTCTGCTCCTGTCTTTTATACTCCTATTGTAGTCTTTTTTAATTACTTATATTTTTAAAGTTCTAGAAGACATTATTATTATAAAGTCAATATTCATTTAGATTTACCCACATTTACCCTTTCTTTTATTCTCCATTCTCTATTACATCTCTGGGCTTTCATCAGGGATCATTTTTCTTTTAGCATTTCCTATAGTGTGATTCTCCTGTGGATGATCTTTTCCAGCATTTATTTGTCTTTTAAAATGAAGATAAAATGTTTTCAGGCAAACAAACACTGAAATAGGGTTTTGAATTAGATTAGCAGGTACTATTTATTGCTTCTTTCAATAAGTCATTCCACTTTTTAGTATTTAATTTTTTTTGGAAGGGGGAATTAGGTTTATTTATTTATGTTTAGAGAGGGTACTGGGGATTGAACCCAGGACCTCATGCATGCTAAGCATGTACTCTACCACTTGAGCTATACCCTTCCCCAGGTTATTCCATTAAAAAAATTTTTTTTGGCTTAAATAGTTAATACTGAGAAGTCAGCCATCAGTTTTACTATTGCTTCTTTAAAGGTAAGTTTTTTATTTATCTGTCTGATTTTAAGACTCTTGTCTTAGGTCTTCAGTTTTACTGTGATAAGTCTACATCTGTTTTTGTATTTATTTGCTTGGGAGTCATTCTTGAATCTGGTTTGAGTTTTGAAAAATTAGTTTTGTGTTCATTATCTCTTCAAATGTAGGTCCTGCCTCATGCTTTCATAGTCTTTTGGAACTCCAGATATCTTTCATCATCTTCCTTGTCTCTTTAGCTCTCTTCTATATTTTCCATCCTTTTGTCTTTTGTGTCTCTCTACTTCAGACTAGATACTTATTTTTGACCTATCTTCTTTACCTTAATCCTCTCTTAAATTCTATGTAATCTAATATTAAAGCCATCTTTTGAGATCTTCATTCCAGTTACTGTATATTTTAACTGTAAAGCTTTTAGTTCTCGCATTTCAGTATTTTAAAACTTTGCTGAAATTATTTTTTTTCTTTTTCTTTCTTTCTTTCTTTTTTTTTTTTTTTTAATGGAGGTACAGGAGATTGAATCCAGGACCTCATGTGTGCTAAGCATGTGCTCTGCCACTGAGCTATATCTCTCCCCCTGAAATTCTTGATCTAAACATCTAATATCTTGAACATATTTACTACTGTAAAGTTCAGGTCTGATAACTACAATATCTGATTTTTTGTCTTACTATTCTTTTTTTTTCACTCTTTGTTTTTGATTCTGTGGTTTATGGTCTTGTTTTTTGGTATGCTTGGTAATTTTTTGATTTTATTATAGAAAAACTAAAACACACAGAGTCATGTGTAGAAGTATAAGAAAGTTCATGGCAATGATAGTTATGAACCAGCAACCCAATCAGTAATTGCCAACTTAGACAATTTTGTTTCGTTTCTATCCTATCCATTCTCTTTCCCCCACCCATTGGGTGACTTTCAAGTAAATTCAGATATCATATGTTACCTGCATATAAATTTCAATATAGTTCTAAAAGACATAGTTTAGAAATACATAACCATAATATCCTTAAAACTATAAAATTGAGTAATTTCTTAATACAAAATATCTAGTGGTCAAATGTCCCTCATACTCTAAGTTAAAAAAAATTGTTTTTAGAATTTGTATCAAGATTCAGATGAGATCTACTGAAGTTGCTGATTTAAAAAAAAAAATTGGAATCATTGATGTGTAATTTGTATACAATAAGCTGCATCTATCTTCAGTGTATGATTCCATTCATCTTGACAAAATGTGTACACCTATGTAAGCACCACCACAATTGAATATTATCACCAATGTACCATCCTTGTAACTGCTGATGTGCTTTTTTCCCCAGCTTTATTGAGATATAATTGACATATAACATTGTGTAAGTTTAAGATGTATAACATGATGAGTTGTTGCATGTATATATTACAAAATGATTACCCCAATAAAATTAGTTAAAATATCCATCACCTCACATAATTACCTTTTTTGGGGGTGTGGTGAAAACATTAAGATTTATTCTCTTCGCAGCTTTAAAGTATGTAATGCAGTGTTGTTAATTATGGTCACCATGCTGTCATCATGGTCCCAAGAACTTACTCATCTTATAATTGCAAGTTGGTACCCTTTGACCAATATCTTCCCATTTCTCCCACCCCCTACCCCTCTGGCAATTACCATTTTATTCTTTTTTATGAGTTCAGCTTTTTTTAGATTTCACATGTAATTGGGACCATACAGTATTTATCTTTCTCTGACTAACTTCACTTAGCATAATTTCCTCAAGGTTCATCCATGTTGTCACAGATGGCTAAATTTATTCCATTGTGTATATGTATCACATCTCCCTTATCCATTCATCCCTGGACACTTAGGTTGCTTCTGTTCCTTGGCTCTTTATTGTACATAATGCTGCATTGAACATGGGCATATGGATATCTCTTTGAGATAGTAATCCACTTCCTTTGGATATTTTGAGATAGTAATCCATTTCATTTGGATATGTACCCATAGGTGGGAGTGTAAGATTATGTGGTGGTTCTATTTTGCATTTTTTCAGGAATTTTTCATACTGTTTTGCACTGTGGCTGTACCAATTTATATTCTCACTTAACAGTGCATCAGGGTTCCCTTTTCTCTACATCGTCACAAATACTTGTTATCATTTGTCTTTTTGATAATGGCCATTCTAACACATGGTGAGGTGATAGCTCATTGTAGTTAATTTGTATTTACCTAATGATTAGTGATGTTGAACATCTTTTATGCATATATTGACTATCTATGTTGTCTTTGGAAGAATGTCTATTAAGGTCCTTTGGAATTTTTTAATTGTTTTTGTTTTGCTATTGAGGTGTATGCGTTTCTTATGTATTTTGGTTATCAAAAACCTTTTAAATATTTTGGAAATCAACCCTTTATATGTGGTTTGCAAATATTTTCTTCCATTTCATAGATTGATTGTTTCTTTTGCTGTGCAGAAGCTTCTTAAGTTTGACGTAGTACTACCTGTATATTTTTGTTTTTGTTGCTTGTGCTCTTGGTTGTTATAGCAAAAAAATCATTGCCAAGACCAATGTCAAGGACTTTTTCCACTGTGTGTTTGGTTTCAGGTCTTAACTTTGAATCTTTAATCCATTTTGAGTTAATTTTTGTGTATGGTGTTAAGTAAGGGTCCAGTTTCATTCTGTGGATAGCTCAACACTATGTATTGAAGAGACCCTTTCCCTATTGAATGTTCTTGGCTCACTTGCCAAATTTATTAGTAACCATATATTTCTGACCTTTTCATTCTGTTCCATTGGTCTCTGTGTCTTTTTATGCCAGTACTGTACAGTTTTGATTATTATTATTTTGTAATGTAATTTGAAATCAGGAAATGTGATGCCTCCAGCTTTGTTCTTTCTCAGGATTGCTTTGGCTGTTTGGAGTCTTTTGTGGTTTCATGTGAATTTTAGGATTCTTTTTTCTATTTCTGTGAAAAATGCAATTGGAATTTTGGAGGATTGCATTGAATCTTTAAATGGTTTTGGGTAGTATGGACATTCTAGCAATATTCTTCTGATAATGAACACAAAGTATCTTTCCATTTATTTGTGTCTTTAATTTCTTTCATCATTGTCTTAAGTTTTCAATGTACAGATCTTTTTCACCTTCTTGCTTAAGTTTATTCGTAAGCATTTTATTGTTGATGTTGTAAATGGGATTGTCTTCTTTCTTTTTTGGATAGCTCATTGTTAGTGTATTAAAATGTAACTGACTTTTGTATGTTGTTACTGTATTCTGCAACTTTACTGGACTTATGTATTCTAACAGTTTTTTGTTTTGGGGACAGTCTTTAGGACTTTCTCCACATGAGATCATGTCATCTGCGAACATGATACTCATCCAAGGGATGAATCCCACTTGATGATGGCTTATAATCCTTTTAGTTTGCTGTTGAATTTGGTTTGTTAATATTTTGTTGAAAAACTTTTGCGTGTATGTTCATCAGGGATATTGGCCTGTAGTTTTTTTTTTTTTTTTTCCTTATATCCTTATTGGGCTTTGCTATCAGAATAATTCTGACCTTTACTGTGAAAATGAGTTTGGGAGTGTTCCCTTTTCAGTTTTTTTGAAGAATCTGAAAAGGCTTGGTGTTAATTATTCTTTATATGTTTGATAGAATTCACCAGTGAAATCATCTGATCTTTGGCTTTTCTTTGTTGGGAAGTTTTTGATTACTAATTTGGTTCTCTAACTCATTATTGGTCTGTTCACATTTTCTGTTTCTTTTTCTAGGTTGTCTAATTTGTCATCTTATAATTATTTATAGTAGTCTCTAATACCTCACTTGTCTCGTCTTTCATTTCTGATTTAACTTTTCTCTTTTTTTCTTAATCTAGCTAAAGATTTGTCCTTATTTTTATCATCTCACAGAACCAGCTGTTAGTTTCATTGATTTTTTTTTCTTCTCTATTTTCCTAGTTTTTATTTCATTTATTTCTGCTCTGATATTTGTTATTTCCTCCTTTCTGCTAACTTTGGGCTTAGTTTGTTCTTTCTCTAGTTTCTTGAGGTATAAAGTTAGGTTGTTTTTTTGAGAGGGGTCCCCCCCCCTTACTGTACCATTTATCACTGTAAGTTTCCCTCTTAGGACTATGTTTTCTGTGTTCCATAAGTTTTGGTATATTGTGTTTCCACTTCTGTTTGTCTCAAGATATTTTTTGATTTCTCTTTTGACTACTTTGGTTGTTCAGAAGTGTGTTGTTTAATATCCATGTATTTGGATTTTCCAGCTTTCCTTCTGTTACTGATTTCTGTTTTATATCACTGTGCTTGGGAAAGATACTTGATATGATTTCTGTGTTCTTAAATTTGCTAAGACTTGTTTTGTGACCTAACTTATGACCTGGAGAATGCTTCATGTGCACTTTAAGAGAATATGTGTTCTGCTGATGTTGAGTGGAATGTTCTGTTAGGCCCATTTGTTGTATAGTTCTAGTTCAGTGTTTCCTTATTTTCTGTCTGATATATCTATTGCTGAAAGTAGGATATTGAAGTTCATTAATATTATTGTATTACTCTTTCTCTCTTCAGATCTGGTAGTATTGGCTTAATATATTTAGATACACTGATGTTGGCTGTATGTATATTTACTATTTTTGTATCCTCTTAATGAACTGACCCATTTATTATTGTATAATGACTTTCTTTGTCTCTTGTTACAGTCTTTAGTTTAAAGTCTATTTTGTGGGATATAAATGTAGCTACCTCTTCTTTCTGTTTGCATTTGCTTGGAATGTGTTTTTCCATCTCCACTTTGAGTCTGTGTGTGTACTTAAAGTTGTAATGAGTATCTTTCAGGCCACATTTAGTTGGATCTTTTTTTTTTTTAATCCATGCAGCCAGGCAGTGCCTTTGATTGGAGAATTTAATTTATTCACATTTAGAGTGATTATTGATAGGTAAGGGCTGGCTACGGCCATTTTATTGTTTACTGGCTGTTTTTTAATTTCATTTTTCCTTTCTTTCTCTCACTGTTTTTTGTGAACTGATGATTTTCCTAGTGGTATGCTTTGATTTCTTTTCCTGTCTTTTGTATATTTACTATAGGTTTTTGCTTTGAGATTACCATGAAACTTATGTAAAACATCTTATAACGGTCCATTTTAAGCTGATAACAACTTCGATACATGCAATGACTCTGTCCTTCTGTCTCAGAGTCCCAATTTTTGTTTTTGATGTCACAGTTTACGTCTTTTTATATTGAATATCCATTAACAAATTATTTTAGCTGTACTTATTTTTAGTAGTTTGTTTTCTAGCCTTTATGCTAGAGTTAACTGATTGACATACCACCATATTACAGTAAGACTATCCTAAATTTGATTGTATACTACCTTTATAATGTGTTACATTTTCATGTACTAATTAGCATCCTTTCATTTCAATTTGAAGAATTTCTGCCTAATTATTTTAAGGCTGGTGTACTGATGATAAACCCTATCAGCTTTTGTTTGTTTGGGAAAGTCTTTCTCCTTCATTTTTGAAGGACAACTTTTCTGGGTAAGGTATTCCTGATTGGCTTTTTCTTTTGGCACTTTGAATATATTATCCCATTCTTTCTGGGCTTGTAAGATTTCTGATGAGAAATCCACGAATAGCCTTGTGAGGGGGTTCCTTTGTGAGGATTTTTTTTTCCCCTCTCTTTTAGGTAGTTTCATTATAATGTGTATTGGAGAAGTTTTTTGTTTTTTTTTTTTTTTGAGTTAAAATTTTTTGGGGAACTGTGAGCTTCATGAACTTGGATGTCCAAATATCTTTACAAATTTGGAGAGTTTTCAGCTATTTCTTTAAACTTTTGCTCCTTTTCTCTTTTTTCCTTCTGGAATTTCAGTAATGCATAGATTGTTTCTCTTAATTGTATTCCATAGATTCTGTGGGCTTCCTTTACTCTTTTTCATTTTTTTTTCTTTGTTCTCCTCTGAGTGGTTAGTTTGAATTGACCTGTCTTCTAGAATCTTTCTTCTGCTTTCTCAAGTCTACTGTTGAGTATCCCTGTCATATTTTTATTTCATTCATTGTATTATTCAGCTCCAGAATTTCTACTTGGTTCTCTTCTGTGGTTTCTCTTTTTTTAACTTCTCATATTATTTGTGTACTTTTTATTTCACTAATTGTCTTTCTATGTTTTCTTGTAGCTCACTGAGCTTCCTGAAAATACTATTTTGAATTATTTATTGGACAGATTGCAGATCTCCATTTCTTTGGGGTTGATTACTGGAAAACTATTGTGTTCCTTTTGTGATTTAATGTGATCTTTATTTTTAATGTTCCATGATGTCTTGATTTGCTGTTTCAGCATTTGTAGTCATCTCCTCTAGTTTTTACTGACTGGCTTTGGGAGAGACATATCTTTTGTTAGCCCTGTTAGGGATTCTGAGGGTTCCTCAGACCTTTTCTATGGCTATGCTTGCTCTTCATTTCTTGTTCTCTTTGGAGGCTTAATTCTTAAGGTTGTATGCCCTCTCCTGATCACGGACAGCTGGATTGAATGCTAATAGCCCCCCATTTGCTTTCTCTACAGTAGTGCTGAATTCTCAAGTTTGTGTGCTTTCTCCCATTTACTCATTAACTGTTTGTGAAGGCTTGCTCATGCTGCCCTTAGGAGTGCAGGTAGGAAGCCATCCACAGGTGGATGTATGTGTGAGTGAGGTACATGGAGAGTTGGGAGTGCCTCTTTGGAATTTGGGGTATCCTCAGATAAGATTTCTCCTGGTACTGTGCTGTGCTGTCTTGGGGGGAAGGGTGTTACAGATAAAGTGAAACTGCTCCTTTACTCTCTTCAGTGTTTCCAGTCTTGGATTGTGTGTGTGTGTGTGTGCTGGAACTTCTCTGATGTACTCTCAGACTTCGACAAAGGCACTGACTTGTTATTCATGGGTGATTGTCATATTAGTGTTCTTTGGAAGGATTATAGTGGAAAACTTCTATTTTGATATCCTCACTCTCTACTGGTGTATGTTACACGACCCAAACTAAGATTTGTTTTCTGTATATTTTTGTTAAAATGGAAATAAACTTTATGTACTATTTGTATCTGGCATTTTTTCGGCTTATATCATTGTAAGTTCTGTGTTGCTTATTAGTGTGTCAGTATGTTGGTTTTTATAGCTGAATAGAATTCCATGTGTAGATAGGATTTTTTTTTTAATCAGTCCACTCTTTGGACACTTGGTTTGTTTCTGATTTGAAGCCTTTTGAAAAATTTGTTTTGCTTAATTTGCTTTTTGTTTTTGTTTTTGGTTTCCTGCTTGGACTAATTCTATAGATTCTGCCTGCCCTGCCACTTGCACCTCTGATGTGTTCTTTTAAAAAATATGTATATGTGTGTGTGTGTATATGTATTAATATATGTGTTACATTATTATATATACATACACACACATAATCCTTTTTTTTTTTTTTTCTTATTTTAAGGATAGCTTTCTAGGAGTCATTCCTCAGTTAGGATACCTTAGTGGTTTGCTTCTTAAGACTGTTTTAATCTCTAGGTACCTCTTCCTCCTTTTTTTTCCCCTTACTGGTTATTTTTTGAAGAAACTGCTGAGTCCATGGATCATTTAGCCCACAGAGGTTTTTCATTCTGGATGTTGCTTATTGTATCCTTGTGGAATTATTTAACTTGTTTCTGTCTCCTCTATTTCTGTACTTTGATTATTAGATTTAGAAGCTTGATCAGATTTAGATTAGATTTCTTGGGAAGACTGTATTATATTCTTCCATCAGAGAGCAAATAATGTCATGTTGTTGCTTTTTTTGTAATACTGGCAGCCATCATCTAGATGTTTTATTTCATTAGCAGTTGCAAAATGGTGATATTCTAATCCTATCATTTTTCTTTATTAGCTGGACTCTCTGTACAAGGAGAAACTTCCTTTTATTAACTGTTTAGTACCTTGAACTACCATTATTACAAGAAGGCAGGATAAATGTCTGATTTTTCCCTTCTGTTTACCACTTTTCAAACAGTGAGTTCTTTAACATTTGATCAGTGATCAGTCTTTTTTTTTTTGAGGATCATCATTAAATTATGTAATTAAAAATGTTTTTACCTTTATTCATCTAACTTCCAGGGGATTATTTCATATCAGCTCATAAATAGCATCTTCCCCTCACCCCTCATCCCTTTTTCTGATGCATAGTTTTCCACTGTCAGGATGAATTTAACTTGTCTTATGTTCTAGACATTTGGGTTGCTTCCAGCTGTCTGGTATTACGAACAGTGCTGTGTTGAATATCATTGACCATTATTTTGGATGAGAAAAAATGTGTAGGAAAAGATGCTTAATAATAGAGGATCAGTATATTTTTGATAAATATTGTCATGTTGTTTTTACTGATGTATGAAAGTGCTTGAGTTTGTTTTCTCTTGCGTTTATAAACACTAGGTGTTATTTAAACTTCTTGCAAACTTGGTAAGAAAAATACAGCATTTCAGTAGTATGTTTGATCCACACATGTATCATTTTTTCTTCTTTTATTGGCCCATTTTTCCTTCATTTTTTCCCCTAACCTTTTTGTTTGAGCTTAGAGAGATTACCCTTTTGCAAGGACTTTTCCTAGTTTGTAGTTCTTTGAAGTTTGCCTTTTTGTTGTTTTTGCCTATAAACTTTAAACTTTATATATGATCAAATATATGATTCAGAACAATTTAAGAATGCCGTTCTTTATTTCTGCCATCTTCTATGTTGTTGCCTAGTATTTCTGTTGACTTTTAAAAGTCCCAAACTACAGATGGTCTCTGACTTAGGATGGTTTGGCTTACAATTTTTCAACTTTATGATGGTGAGAAATTAACATGCATTTGCTAGAAACCGTACCTTGAATTTTGAATTTTGGTCTTTCCTGGGCTAGCCATATGGGTATGATATTCTTGGGTGATGGTAGGCAGCAGTAGTAAGCTATAGCTCCCAGTCAACCTCACAATCATGAAGGTAAGTAACTGATACACTTAACAACCATTCTGTACCCATACAACCATTCTGTTTTTCTCACTTTCAGTATAGTACTTAAATCACATGAGATCTCCAACACTTTATTGTAAAACAGACTTTAAAAAAAAGACATAAATGAACTTATTTACAAAACAGAAACAGACTCAGACATAGAAAACAAACTTAGTTACCAGTGGGTACAGTGGGTAGGAAGGGATAAATGGGGAGCTCAAGGTTTGCAGATACTAACTACTGTATATAAAATAGATAAACAACAAGTTTCTTCTGTATAGCACAGAGAACTATATTCAATATCTTGTAGAACCTATAATGAAAAAGAATATGAAAAGGAATATATGTATGACTGAAGTATTACTCTGTACACCGGAAATTGACAAAACATTGTAAACTGACTATACTTCAATTAAAAAATAAGAAATAAATAAAACAAGCTTTGTGTTAAATGATTTTGCCCAACTGTAGGCTAATGTAAGTGTCCTGAACATGTTTAAGGTAGGCTAGGCTAAGCTATGGTGGTTGGTAGGTTAGGTGTGATAAATACATTTTCAGCTTAAGGTATTTTCAGCTTATAATGGATTTATTGGGACATAATCCCAATGTAAATTGAGGAGGATCTGTAATGAGTATTTTATTTTGTTAATTTTTCATCAGTTTGCTTATTTAAGTTTACCCACATGTTTATTTCTTTCTTTTCCCTTTTTTTCTTCCTTCTTGCTCTTAGATTCATTTCCTTTTTCCTTTTTTTCCCCCTTTGAGGTACCTCTTAATCTTTTTTAAGTTTAATTTTCTATTCATGGCCTGTCAGTGGTATACATATGTATTTCTCCAAAATTTTATTTCACCCTTTCTCTTGAGGTTTATCCTGGGTATCAAATTCTAGATTGAGGTTTACCTGGGTGTAAAATTCTGGATTAGCCCTTATTTTAATGTTTTGAAGGTTTTAGTCTATTCTTTTGATCAGAAGTCTGCCTCTCAATCTGTATTATTGTTACTCTGTGTAGTTTTTTACTAAACCTTTCATGACAAATTTCAAATATGTACAAAAGAATAATACACTTAGGATATAAAAGGTAAATTTTGTCAGTAGTTCATCTAAGTTCATAACTATGTAGTATCTTTCCTTAATGTTTGTTTTATTAACCCTTTGACTAGTCTTTTAAATGTGCTTGTAACTCCAGATCTAGGAGTAGATCATTTAACGCTTGACCTTCAAGGCGGCAGATTTTAAAGTATTTATGACTTGTGGCTGTTGATAGAATTTTCTGTCTGCATCTTGTTACATTAGTGAATCAAGCCTTAGGCTGCTTCAACAACTTTATTTGATCTTCCCGTTGCCTTATTTAGCAATTAATCTAGTACATTATGTTTCTCAGTTTTCTCTATCTTTGCAGGTGATGATCCTCTGACTAGGATTCCATCACCTGTGGGCTTCTTTGTCATCACCCCTTCTTCCTATCCTTTTCCTACTGCGCTTCTTGCTTCCCCCTTTCCTAACTCCTGTCTTTCAGCTAAATTGTTCCTTCTTTTAGGAAATTTTTCTTAACTCTTTGTAAGACTGTGTTTTCATGTCCTGCTTTTTAGGTTAAAAAAAAAAAAAAGACTTGAAAAGAGTTGATGGGTTGTATTAAAAAAAAAAGTTCTCTTCAGTTAGGTGTGGTTGAAACAGAAAGATTTGGAAAATTAAAAATCTGTAAACTGTTCTGCATTTAGATTGCTTTTCAGGTTGAGTAAGTGTTCAAACCTACTGTAATAGAAAGCTAGAATGGAAACTGTAGCCAGTGAACTGCTTTTGTTTCTTTTTAAATGTAAGATAAGATGCAGACCTTCAGTCAGTGGACTGAAACCCTAAGGAAAGGCCCTATATCAAAAGATAGGTGAATATGTATTAATAAGTTTTAAAATCAAACATTAGTCTAGTAATTTCTGTATACCCAGGTAACAACTCGAGCTGGGAGTGCTGGCCAGTACGTTTCCTGGAGCTGTTTTTACTTTAGCCATTTCACCCATCTGGATTGACCTTAGTAGCTAACCTTAGTGCTGGCTAAGGTTCTTGATAGGGCCCAGCTTCCTTGTAGTTCATGTTCTTTTGAGACTTTGCTGGTGGTACCTTTCTTACTGGCTTTTAAGAGATTATGTTAGGTTGTGTTCAGCACCTTTGTCCTGGTCATTGGTCATGAATTTTTTCATCCAATGAGTTGTGAGATTTTATATGGGAATACTTAACCTTTGCTTAGGGTAAGATCTGGGTCATACTTACCAATGGTTTCTCAGTAGACTCCTGGGTTTTGCCCCCTATCTTCTCATATTTCCTCTTGAGGTTGTACTTGCCATCATAAAATCCATTTCCAATCTTGAAGTTTTTATGAGCATTTTTAAAATCTAAGTGGTGAGACTCATTTACTTTTCACCCTATTTTCACCTTCTACCTCATGCTTTGTGTCAGTTAGGTACATTTCGTTTACTGTATTTCCTTTTCTTGCTTTTGGGGGATGACATCTCTGGTACCCTCCCTTGGGTATTACGCAGCCTTAATGTTTCCAATTCTACTTTGATCTCACCTGTTGGGAAATTTTTGGTGTTCTTTAAATCTGTGTCACAGTTCCCCCATCTTGCTTGCCCTCTTCCCTGGTCAGATGGTTAGCCCTTTAGAGTTGGAATACAGTTCTTCCTCTGTAGAGAACAGTGGATTTCTTGAAGTTGCCATCCTTCCTTCATTTATTTTACTGTGAACTTTAATGGATCTCTGATTTGTAAAGAAAAGTGGCTTCTGTGAAACTGCAGTCTGGGCTTCCATATCTCCTTTTTTAAATTAAAATTTGTTTTAAATTGTAAAAAACACAAATTTTCTCATCTTAGCCATTTTTAAGTGTACATTTCACTAGTGTTGAGAATACTCACTTTGTTATGAAACAGATCTTAAGAACTTTTTCATCTTAAACTCTGTACTCATTAAACTCACCATTTCCCTCTCCCCCTGACAGCCACCATTTTACTTTGTTTCTATGAATTTGATTACTCAGGATAGCTCATTGAAGTAGAATCATACAGTATTTGTCTTTTTGTGACTGGCTTATTAGCATGATGTCCTCAAGGCTCATTCCTGTTGTAGCATGTGACAGGATTTCCTTCCTTTTTTAGGGTGAATAATATTCTTTTCTATGTGTACACCAGTTTTTGTTTATTCATCTGTTATTGTACATTTGGGTTACTTCTGCCTTTTGCCTATTGTGAATAATGCTATGAACATAGGTGTACAAATATATCTTTGAGATTCTGCTTTGAATCCTTTTTTAATGTATATATGTATGTATTATATATATACCTAAAAATGGAATTGCCAAATCCTACGGTAATCTTTTAAAAATTTTTTGAGGAACTGCTGTACTCTTTCCCATAGCGTTTGCACCATTTAGTATTCCCACCAACAGTGCAGAAGGGTTCCGATTTCTCCTCATCCTTGTCTACACTTGTTTTATGATTTTTTTTTTAACATTTGCTGTCCTAATGGTTGTGAAGTGATACCTTATTGTAGTTTTTATTTGTGTACTTAGCTTTGAAATCATGAAGTATGAGTCTTCCAACTTTGTTCTTGTTTTTCAATATGGTTTTGGTTATTTGGGGGTCCCTTTAAATTCCTTATGGGCTTAAGGGGTGGAGTTTTCTATTTCTGCAAAAAACATTGGGATTTTGATAGGGATTGTACAGACTCTGTAGATCACTTTGGGCAGTTTTGACATTTAACAGTATTAAATCTTCCATGAATATGAGTTTTCTTTTCTATTTATTTGCATCTGGTTTCTTTCTGCAGCTTTTTGTAGTTATCAATTTGCAAGTCTTTCGCCTCCTTGGTTTACTTTATTCCTCAGTCTTTTATTCTTTTTGATGCTATTGTAACTGGAATTATGTTCATAATTTCTTTTCCAGACTGTTTATTGTTAGTATATAGAAATGCAGTGGATTTTTGTGTATTGATTTTGTGTCCTGTTACTTTACTGAATTCATTTATTCTGACAGTTTTGGGAGTGTGTGTATGTGGACTCCAGAGTTTTCTACATGTAAGATTATGACATCCATGAACAGAGATAATTTTCCTCTTCCTTTCCAATTTCTTCTTGCCTAATTGCTTGGGCTAGAACTTTCAAAACTATGTTGAATAGAAGTTGTGAAGGCAGCTACTTTGTCTTGTACCTAATCTTAGAAGAGAAGCTTTCAGTCTTTCACCATTGAGTATAATGTTCGCTATCTGTCTGGAGAGGTCTGGCCCTGATAAGATGATTTTCCCTTCCCTTTCTGGTTATGAGGTAGATAAAATGAAATAAGTAAGCTTGTGCTGGTGAGCAGTTAGGTTGCCATATTGGCCTCAGGTGGAATAGGTGTTTCTGACCATACATATGCTTTTTCCAGAATTGTGCCATTTGTGTTTTGTGTTAAGAGAAGGATTTGATTCATGTGTTCCCTCTGTTTTCAGGCTGGGAAAGGAAACTGGCAATGTGTACTATGGTCTCTTCTTGGTAAAATCATGCAAACCAAGAGCTTAGTAGTTCTCTTAACTCATTCCCCACTACATCTTACTCTGACATGGTTGCTAGGTTTTGTGGTCAGGATCTTCTGCCTGATGGGCATTACTGTCTCTGACATCCAGGGCCACAGGTGCCATTACCTTGTTACCCATTTGTTTGGCATATACTTTTTTTTTATTGATTTTTTTTTAAACTTTAGTTTTATTGTTTTGTTTGTGGGGAGGTAATTAAGTTTATTTACTTATTTTTTGTTTTTAATGGAGGTACTGGGGATTGAACCCAGGACCTCTTGCATGCTAAGCAGGCACTCTGTCAATTGAGCTATATCCTTCCCCCCTTGTTTGGCATATACTTTTGCCCTATGATTTTTCCTTCTCTCCCTGGCCAAGAGGATTTTTTTTTACCCTTCTAGTCAGTTGTATCAGAGAGGATTCTTCTAACCTCCTACTTGGACTTCAGGCATTTCTGGAGCTGAGTAGGTGAAGAATGTGGTTAAGTTGCAACATTGAGTGTATAGTCTGGTCTAGAACAAGGTGGTTTGTTTGTTTTTAATGAACATTAAGCCATACACAGTTGGTAAACAGAGGAGTGATATTAGTATAATGGAACATCTTACTGGTTCATATGGGATTTTCCTCCATCACATTAGTGTTTTACAGTGATTGATGCAGTTTCTTGTGATTTAAGAGAAGACTCTACTAATATATGAAAAAAACAGTAACAAAGCTGACAGTCCTCAGAAACGCCTTCTTTTTGTGCATATAGTGATAGGGGTCCTTGAAGGAAATAAAGCCAATGTTATCTCCTTTGTAGATATATGTGGAGAAGGTGAAGTAGGTGCAAAGTCATCAAAATGATGGCTTCATGAGAATGGTTATTTGATCTCTAATTTTTGGGGAATGATCTTTATTACAATTGAGTGTCCTCAGGCACCTTTATGTCAAAAGGTGAAGCATGAACCTCATGGTTCAAAGCTGCAGAAGGGTTGATTGACACTGGTTTGGTGCAAACTGTGATAGTCTTTTTTAAAAATTTTAAATCAGACTAGTTACTGGTTTTGTCAGTGCTCTGGTTATAAAGTTTCATAGGTTTTGAACACTCTTCTTCTAATGTTGCTTTATTGTTAGTCTCATTTTCTTTATTGCAAAATGAGCTGCTCAGCAGTGCCTGGCATGACATAGTAGGAAATGCTTGTACACAGGCAAATTCAGTGTTTTCGGTATGATACTCCTGGCTTTTCAGCTGATTTTCTAAAGCCCAGCTCTCTCTGGTTCAGCATCTCCAGAGAGGAGAAACAGTCTTTTGGAGATTGGTGGGGGCGGTGCAGTGCAGAGTGAGGAGGTGTTTGTTTCTTAATAAGATTTTAGTATTTTTTAGCCTCACCTGTATTCCTGCTTTCTGAGGTACTCAGTGTTTCCAGTTCCTGGACCTTTCTGAGATTTGGGGGGACAAAATTAGCCTCAAATTAGTCATTATTTAAATAAACCAAGATTTAATTTCTTTGGCGAAAACAAGAAAAAATTATCCAAAATATTTGTATTTGTAAGTACAAAGGCTTTTAAGTATTGGCTTTAAATTTGGTTTAGCATTATTTATTCATAATTAAATTTTTTTTCTACTTTATTTCAGTATCAGATATAGAAGTTGGTGATGGACTGCAGCTCAGAAAGGAACATACTCTCAAAATATTTGCTTATATCAATTCCTGGACACAGAGGTATGCATCTTTTAAGTATTTTGGAGACTAACTTTGTGAGTTGTATTTTAAATTAGCATAGTCATCAAATTTTCCTCAAGATGTTGGTTTATATACCTTTAATCATTAAATGACAGTTTATCAATATTGAATCTTCCTCTTCTCCTTACTCATGAGTCATTCTTGCTTTTGTTTTTAAAACATAAAAATCAGTTTCTTTCTTTACCCCTTCATTATTTAGAAGTATACGATTGCTTGAAATTATAAAAATAATGATGATTTTGGAAATTATAAAAATAATTATTTTCAGAGATTAAAAAATCATTATGGCATAGCAGGAGATGTGTAACAAATTTAATCCTTTAAAAAAAAATCAGTATTATGGTAGAGGGCACTTTGACCTTTCTGGAAGCCACTTGCTGTTTGTTCCTTTTCCATAATAATTAGTATATTAGGTTGATTTTTAAAAATAATACATATATTGAGAATATGGAGAATAAAATTTTAGGGAATACAATTATTAATATAACCAAAGTTTGTAAGAGATATTTGCAAATTTCTGTTTCTCAACATGATTTTGGCTGGTCATGGCTAAAAATTTTCACTTGTGTACCTATTTGTTTAAACTTTAGCCCTTCTGAAATTTTTATGAGTAATAATGTTTGAAGCACTGTGTGATTATGATTAATGAACATTTTAAATGCATAGTAACATAAATGAATGTCCTGAGGTACACACTCTAGATGATCATAGAGTTTATCAGGATAGTTTAATTTCAGATAGTTTGCCCCAAACTGTAGAGACCCTCTGCCTTTATCTCACGCTGTTCCAAAATGTCATGGTTAAGAGTGTGGCCTTGGAGCTCGATAGATGTGGCTTCTAGTCCTGCTTTATCACCTGTGTACTAGGTGATTGTGACAAGTTCCTTAACTTCTGTAAACTCTTACTTCCCCGTTTGTGAATGGAGAATAATAATAAAGCTACTACTATCTTAATGAGGTTGTGAAGAAACAAAGTACTTAGCACAGTATCTGACAAAAGAACTTAATAAATACCTACTTTATGATACAGATAAACTTGTTTATAAAACAAACAGATTCATAGGCATAGAAAACAAGTTTATGGTTACCAAAGGGGAAAGGGGAGAAAGGGATAAATTAGGAGATTGGGATTAGCAGATACAAACTACTGTGTATAAAATAGATAAACCAAGGTCTATAGCAGAGGGCACTATATCCAATACCTTGTAATAACCTGTAATGAAAAGGAATGAGAAAGAATATATACATACGTATAACTGAATCACTATGCTGTACAGCAAAAACTAACACGACATTATAAATCAACTATACTTCAATAAAAAATTTGTTTTAAATACCTATTTTAACTAAAGTAAAACTTATTTCAGAAAATATATATTGAAGGGTATGTAAGCTAAAGCATGAAAAGTAGAATTGGAAAACAGTTTGTAACACTTAACGATTCTTTTCACAATGTCAAAAAGTATTAACAGTTTTTAACTGATAGTAAGAAGTACCAAAAAATAGAATGTTATACTCTTAATTGTTCATTCTGATACAAGAGAGAAGTGACAATAAAATACCCAGCTGGATCACAGTGCTTTATAGTAAAACTTTTATGCCTGCCCTGCCCACCCTCCTCCTGTTTCTGTCCTGGGCATCAAAAAATACTGTTGCCTAGATTAAGATTGTGGTTCTTGTAGGGGATAAATAGCTACTAATAGAGCCCAGTTTACCTACAAAAGAAATTCTTAACCTGGTGGCCCATGACTATATGGACCATAGATGTACCATAAATGTACCTTAGTGCACAAATAGACCCATCACATTTCATACAAAATGTTCTTTATAGGTTTTCTGTGAGAAAAGTGTTAATTTTCATACGATTATCAAGGATCAAAAATCATTTTTCTAATATACTGACCAGAATATAGGTAAAGGAGAATGTTCACTTAAAAAACAGTAGTGGAATCTGAAAAATAATACAAATGAACTTATTTACGAAATAGAAACAGACTCACAGACATAGAAAACAAATTTAACAGTTACCAAAGGGGAAGCAGGGGAGGGATAAATTAGAAGTTTGAGATTAGCAGATACAAAGTACTATATATAAACTATATAAACAATAAGATCCTACTGTATAGCACAGGGAACTGTATTCAATATCTTGTAATAATCTATAATGGAAAAGAATCTGAAAAAGAATATATATGTATAACTGAATCACTTTACTGTACACCAGAAACTAACACAACATTGCTATTGTCTTTTTTCATTGTTGTAATAAAATTGTTATTAATTTAAATAAATAAATGTAATAATATCAGTTAGGTATTATATTTCCTTGATTATTTTTCTTTTTCTCCCCGTCATCTTACTTTGTCTATTCTACTTTCTGGGAGATTTTTCCAGTTTTACTTCTGGACCTTCTATTGAATTTTACAAGTTGCTGTAATGTTCTATTTTTTAGAACAGTTTTAGGCACTATTGCTTTTGAATAAGTTAATGTCTGTTCTGCACTTTTTAAGGCTCTGCTTTTTATTTTGGCATTAAGCAATTTGACCAGAGGGGTATAGATATTGACCACTATCCAAAGTAGTGCTTTTCAGAAATTAGGTCATAAGTAAAATAACTGTTGCTAAAGTTGGATACTGTGTATTAACAGTCCTTTCATGTGCTCATCAGTACCAGGCCAGGGAAAATGTTAGATCCATTGGAATATTTGTTGTTAGATGGAATTATGGAATCCAGGTTAAAGTAATTTAATTTTCACATATAGGTTCCTCATGAATAAATGTTTAGTTAGTATTTTGATTATATTACTTGAAGCTACATATTTTATGCTAATCATTTAGAAATTTTTATCATTACGTGTTCTTAAATGTAAGTATACTCTACTCAGATAGGCAACATAGAACTCTGCTTGGGTAATAGTCTTATCGGGCATAGTGATAGAGGTAGGGCTGAAAAGATAGGATAAGCTCAGAGAGTGGAAGGGTATTATGATACTGGTGTACAGAGTTTACCACTGAGCTGTACCCTCCCCACCTTGGTGTACAGAATATAGAAAATAAACTGGTAAGAAAAGGCCGATAATAAAAAAAAGTCCATTATCACCTATCTCCTTGGCCTCATTTCTATTTTCAGCTCTTTCAGATACTGGTTTTGATATTAACTTCTGTGTTGTGAAATAGTGTTATTAAATTGCTGTTGCTTCATCTGTCAATTTTAGGTATAATCTCTGAATTTCCTTTTCTGTTACATAAAGATTTTACCATTTTACTCTTCCCCATCCTCTCAGTATAGTTATATCACTTCTCAGGATAGGTCTAAAAACAAAAATAATTCCTCACTGATTAGCCAAAAAGGTTCTCTGGTTTATTTTATATCTTAAAGGCTATAAATTGTTCTTTTTCTTTTGTTATAATTCTTTATTTCCTAGAGTTTACTGGCTTGTTTTCCATTTGATTAATTTTCTAGGTGTCGATCACTAATTCTTCCCAAACTCTCCAACCCTTCTTAGTACTAGTGTTTACATTTTTGTATACATTGCTAAGTGATCTGTTATTTCCCTCCCTTTCCCTTTGGCCTTAATCTTCCTAATCTAATCTGTATTGATTTCTCACTAGGGTTACTAAAACAGCTATCTTCTCTTTAGATCATCCTTGAAATTCCTTTTGCTTTTCTTTTGGATCTCTAGTTTCCTGGATTCCATGCCATCTTCATTGGTTTACTTCTTTGTTTGGATGACATCTTTTTAGAGAAAAGGTACATGGAAGGCAAATGGTTTTTAGACCTTTCTGGCCTAAAAAATAGTCTCTTGTACTCTTATTGATAACTTTTGTTGTGTACAGAATTCTAGATAGAAAATTTTCTCTCAGAATTTTGAAAGTGTTGTTTCATTGTATTTTAGCTTCTAATACTACTTTCAAGAAGTATTAGTTATTTTTATTCCTGAGCTTTTCCTTGTCACTCTTCAAACTCTCCCTGAAAGCTTTTAGGGTCTGTATCCCTCATCGGCTTCAGAAATTTCATGATGATAATGTGTTTTGGTGGGTTTTCAGTTCTGAATTTTTTTTTTATTTTATAATTTGCTCACCTCCATATTTGTCTATTCTGTCTTCTTGAAAACATTATCAGTCAGATATTCTATTTCCTTGATTGTTTTTCTTTTTCTCCCTATCATCTAACTTTGTCTATTCTACTTTCTGGGAGATTTTTCCAGTTTTATTTCTGGATCTTCTGTTGAATTTTACAGGTTACTGTTACTTTAATTGGTTTTTAAATTGTGGATGATACATATATATGCAAAAGCTATATAATTATATTTGTACACATTAAAGGGCTCTATTTGGTAATTGGAATGCATTTTTAAAATAATAGTTTGTTCTTGTTTCAGTAATCTAGTATTTTTCATGTCTCTGAAGATATAAATTAATTAAAACCTTTTTTCTTCCTGCATTTTATCTTCTTCTTCTGAATTTCTTTTTTCTGTTTGTTTTGATCTATCTTTGGTGATGTAGCTTTTTCTTGAAAGTCCTTGGCTATCCTTTTATGATTATGAGGGGATCACTGAAAAATGGATTGGAAGTTCTGTGTGAATGGGGCATCTCAGATGTTGGCCTGTATTGCATGACGGTAAAATGGTGAACAGACTTTCTTACTAAGGATAAATGGGCTTTTCTCTTAGATCACATTTTCTGAATCTTTGGCCATGAGATATGTTAGTTAGGTGGTTGGACAGGGGAGGATACTTTGGGAGGTTCACCATTCAACTTAATTCTCTCGCTTTCAGTTTCTTGTATCATTTCTACCTTCCTAAGTGTATGGTGTTTCTGCGTTTATCTTGTTCACATTATGTACAGGAAGAACTTGTTTCCCTGGGTCAAGTAGATAGTATCCTTGCTACCTGGAATGGGAACCTGCAGGTTTTAATGGAACCTTTGATTTGGTCCTATTTTCTACTGAGCTTCATTTCTGCCTTCAGAGGTATCTGAAGCTCTTTAGTCCTGAGCTTTCTGATGTTCTATGGGGAGAATCTTTCTTTTTGCTGATTATATTCATCTGTAGCCCCTTCAAAGTTTATTCTACACTGTCACTTATTATTCTTCCCTTTTCTTTTTTAAAAAATTTTTTTGTTTTGGGTTTTTTCCAAGGGGAGGGGAGGTAATTAGGTTTGTTTATTTACTTATTTATTTAATGGAGGTACTGGGGATTGAACCCAGGACCTTGTGCATGCTAGGCGCACACTCTTAGCACTGAGCTCTGCCCTCCGCTTGTTCTTCCCTTTTCTATCATCCAAAATTTCTTGCTGTCTGTCATCTTTTCTTCCATTATCTCTTTTACGACTTTTTTTTCTTTAGTATATTTGTAGTACAGTTTAGAACAGAGAAGAAATAAGTGTGTAAAATCAAATTGGGCTTAACTGAAAGTGATGTTTTTTATTTAAAAAAACAACACTTTCCACCCCCCCTTGCATTATGGGTTTGAATATAGAGAGAAATGCTGTATTGAGAATTCAAATACTTAGACTTCTCAGAGTTGAATATACAATAAAATGTATAATTTAAGTAATACATAATTATTTTAAAGGTAAATGTGTATCTTCACTTAAACTCTCAGCTCTCCTTGAGCTTCTGTATTTTGGGTCTGTAAAGATCTAGATCCACTTTACCTCTTAATTTGTTTGTGTATCATTTTTGTCTTTTAAGATTAGTTTCCTAGTCAGTTGTCAAGCAGTTTAATGTCCATTTCTTGACAGTGCATTTCTGGAGTAAATTTGACTGCCCTTTTTGGCTTTTGTAATCCAAAATCTGACTTGAAGGTCACTTTTGAGGGGAAGTTCAGATTCCATTTTCACTGAGGAAAGGTAGTCAAATATATGATCCTTCACTTTGAACTTGGTTTTTCCTAAATGTAAAGGAAGAAGCTGTTCATCAGAAAATCTTTGTTGTGTAATATGTTAATTTTTCTTCTTGTAGAATTGATACTATAGAATTTTAAAACTAGAGGAGGACTTAGAGATAAAACCTTTTCATTTTGCAACTGAGAACACAGTCCTGATGTATCATTTATATATTTCTGTGTAACAGAGTACTCTAAAAATAATGCCTAAAACAACAAACATTTATTGTCCTCAGAGATACATTTATTATCTCAATTATAAACATTTATTATTTATCATTGTATAGATAAAAACTTGGGAATGGTTTAGCTGGTTGGTTCTGGCTTGGATTTCTCATAAGATTGTAGTCAAGATTTGGCCAAGTTATGGTCATCTTTGGATGACCATTTGTGGGGCTGGAGAATCTGCTTCCAAGCTGACTCACTTCCACGGTTGGCAAGTTGGTGCTGGATAGTAGTGGGAGGCCTTAGTTTTTTCTCATGTGGACCTTACCATGGCCTTCTTGAAGTGTCTTACAAGACTGATAGCCTCTGCCAGATAGCTGACTTCCTCCCGATAGCTGGCTTCCTCCAGAGCAAGTGATCCAAAAGAGAGCAAGGTAGAAGTGGTAATGTCTTTTACGACCTAGTCTCTTAGGTCACACACTGTCATTTCTTCCACATTCCATTCATTAGAAGCTAGTCATAAAGTCTGATCCACATTCAAGAGGAGGAAAGTTGGGCCTCAGCATTTAAAGGGAAGAGTATTAAAGAATTTGTGGCCATACTTCAAATCTGCCACACTTGGGGAAATGAGATTATTCTTTTATGGTTATACAGGAAGTTGGTAATCTATTGGTACAGTGTAGATGTACCTTTTTTGATAATATATAATTAGGTGCAGATTGTAATTAGTAATCACTTAACTGTTATCTGTCATTGGATACATTATAACCTGGTACTTGTGTATCATTTACTTACTGATTCACCAGACTCTTGGTAACCCACAATATGCCAGGCATTATGCTACTAATTGAGCATGTCTAAAGAGAACTAGATTTGTATGTAATAATTACTGACTCTTACTGTTTTCATTTATTTTTATTTTTTACTGGAGCTGAAGTAAAAGAATTATGTGTGTTCCTAAACACTTTTGATCTGCCAAGTAGGGTAGCTTCCAAGTAGCCTTGAAGCAAATTACTAATCTTTAAATGTAGTTTTTTTTACTAGTTAACCACAAAATCCCTTATGTAAAATAACCCGTTAGGTTTACTAATAAGGTATTTTATTAAAGCCAGTTTCCTGATATTTATTAAATATGTATTGAGTACTTAGAGAAGCAAAGGTAAAGCCATATTTCTTTTTTGGGGGGAGGGCAATTAGGTTTATTTGTTTTATTTATTTTTTTAATAGAGGTACTGGGGATTGAACCCAGGACATTGTGCATGCTAAACATGCACTCTACCACTGAGCTATACCCTCCCCCTGATATAGCCACAGTTCCTGTCTTGAAGGATCGATAGATACATAAAGCTGAAGATAATAGCTGTCAACCTAACATGGTGACTGTTTACAAGTGATAGTTTTTGGTGTGATGCTATCTTTATAAGTTACTATGGTGCTATAGGAAATAAAAATCATTTGAAAAAAAGTATTTTAGTATTTACTTACTTGATTTTTTTAATGTTGCTCATTAGAAAGATATATTTATTTCCTCTCTAGGAAGCATTGATTTATTGAAAAATTTTTTTTCTTATAGGCAATGTCTATGCTGCTTCAAAGAATATAAACATTTGGAGATTTTTAACCAAGTAGTGTGTGCACTTATTAACTTAGTGATTGCCCAAGTTCAAGTGCTCCGGGACCAGCTATGTAAACATTGTACTACTATTAACATAGAGTCCACGTGGCAAGATGAGAGTAATCAAGCAGAAGAACCACTGAATATAGAAAGAGAGTGTAATGAAGGAAGTACAGAAAGACAAAAAATAGAAAAAAAATCAAGCTCTACAAGAATTTGTAACCTGACTGAGGAGGAATCTTCGAAGAGCTCTGATCCTTTTAGTTTATGGAGTACAGATGAGAAGGAAAAACTCTTACTATGTGTGGCAAAAATTTTTCAAATTCAGTTTCCCTTATATACTGCTTACAAGCATAATACTCATCCTACAATAGAGGTATGTAAAAATAAGCATTGTGAATTTTAAGTATACTAAGTCATGGTTATGTTCGTATTATCTCACTTCTGAATAAATATGAAGACAGTCATTATTGATAGAAAAATTGTAAAAATCACTATTGTTATGAAAAATTTTCCAGATTTTTTCAGACCATTCCTTTAGCAACTTGTGTTGAACATTTGCTCAGCATAGGTCTATTAAGGAAAGATTTATAAACTGAACTCATTGAAATTAAAGTCAGTGATAGAAACATTTTGCTGATATAGATCTATGCTCTACTTTAACTATTTGAAAAAGTAATAACTGAGGAAAAAGAAGCACACAGAATTTTGTATTTCATTCTTAGAAACATAGGTTAACAGAATTTGGAATTGCCTTTGTAAAGAAAAAAATGGTTAACAAATTATGTTTAACTACTAGTTTTAAATAAAAATATTTTCTTTTGTAAGTCAAGATGCTTGACCCATTCCACTAGTGATACTTTCACAAGTCTTTCCAAGAGATTAGTAACTTATCTTACGTTTATTTAAATAATGGCATTTCTTTCTACGCACAGCAGGAATTCAAATAGTTACATGATAATGTATTAATGGCTTAAAACAACTGTGATTTATTATTTCTCATTATTCTTTGGGTTGGCTTTGCAATTCCTTTGTTGGTTTTGTGTGGCCTCACTTACGCAATTGCATTTATTTTGAAAGTCCAAGATGGTGTCACTCACAAGTTTGATGGTAGTTGGTGCTAGCTGTTGTTTAGGGCTCCTTGAATTTTTCTCCACGTGGTCTCTCATTCTCCACTACCTTACGTGGTAATCCAAACATTGATCCAGGAAGGCAAAAGTGGAAGCTATAAGGCCTCTTACAAGGTCCAGTCTCTGAAACCACACAGTATCAATTTTTGCCACATCCTGTTGATTGAAGCAATTCAAAAAGGCAGCTCAGATCAAAGGGGGGTATGAAGTAGACTTCATCTCTGGATTGGAGGAGAGGTAAAGTTTCATTTTAAACTTTAAAGTACATTCTCTTTTTATGCATGGAGGAATGGAAAGAGTTGCAGCTATTAACAAATCTACCACATGCTTTTTTTTTTAAAGACTGCCTACTATCTCCAGCTTCTTTGTTCTGTAACCTTCATACTGACTTCTCTAAGCTTCTTCATCTAGAAAAAAAAAATAGCCCTTTACTGAAAATATTCTCACATTAAATTGAGACTATTTAAAAACATAGCCCAGGAGGTGGGTATTTTCCCCATGAGAATTCTCCATAATTTAAATCAGTTTGTACTCTTTATCTTCTAGAATTTAGTCTGTTACCTTCCCATTTAGAAACCTTTTAATGGATCTCTTATTTAGCATCAGATACCTATTAATCTTTCTTTAAAATGTCATCTCGGAATCCTTTTTCAACAGGAAGGGGATCCATTCATGCAAAGCTGCAAAATTTAATCTTAAGAACATCACATGAACAGTGTTTTTAGTGCCTTAAATTGATAATTGAAAGATGCTAAAAATAGTTTATTTAGGGACCTAGATATATGAAATCCATGGTGAGTTTCTTAGAAGTATTTTTTTCTCCAGTTAAAAATCTCTACAGATAGTTACAGAAATACTAAATCTGCCATTTGTTCTTAAAATCAATTTCCTTAGTAGTTTTTTTAAAATGATTTTCAGAAATGGTAATCTCCAAATGTAGGAATAGTCACACTCCCTTGTAGTTTTCCTTGTGGAATAAAATGCCCCATTATCACTATTCTTGACAATCAGTCACGTGACTACTTGGTTGAAAACAATGGCTTCGGAGGTCTTCAGGTAAAATTCTAGTAAAAACCACCCTTAGATATAATGAAGGAGGAATCTCCTTATACAAAATTTTAATCTCCTTATGCAGAGTTAATGTGTGCTTCTCTAATACTCTGTTCATGATAGTTTCCCAAATTTCTCTTATCTCAGTAATGATCTGTTACAAATACTCTAAAATTTCTAGTTTGTATCCTGGTGGCCATGTTATTAAATATATTAAGGGCCAGCTCTTTCAAAGGGTCTCACATCAAAACCTTGGTGTAGTGTACATATATTTTATAAAACTGTGTATCTATACATACACAGATATCTTAAGGAAACTAGTATTTATTATGCAGTGCAGTAGAATCTTACTGTAGACATTTTTATTCCTTCCTTTTTATAGGAAGGTACTCCATCCAGTCTTCTCATACTGCTATATGCATCTTTTCCTGATAAAGCCTTTTATTTTTGTTTTTACTTTTTTTTAAGATGTACAAATTGGCCAAGACATGGAGAAGTTCAGTAATCTTGTGTTAGAGTTTTGATAGCTGTGACTTTAGATATTTAGTCAGTATCCTTACTTTATAGAAGAGGAAACTGATCTACAGAGGTTAAAAGTTTTGGTCACATTTGCACAGCATATTGCTGAGAGAGTTGTAGAATTCAGGTCTTATTCTGTTACGCTGCTTCTCAGTTATTTCAGACTATTTCAGGACTATCACTATTTATCCATTGCCAGTAGCAAATAAGATGGGAACTTGGAGCCCCTCCTTCTCCCCCTCGCTTCCTCTCTCCCTCTGTCTTTCCCTCCTATCGAAGTTGATAATATTTTTAAAGATATAGTAATTGAAAATAAGTAATACTAATTCAGGTTAAAAGTTTTTGGGAGGACCATTGGCATTGTTTTCTTAATCCTGAATAATATAGGTAATTCTATCAAATAAGGTAATGCCCTAGTGTAAATTATTTTTCCTAGAGTGAAATGAATATAAAAATTGTAGAAAGAAGAAAACCATTGCTCTTTTGTTAAATGTATGTATAATGTAGTCAGGCAGATGAAATACGTACATTGTTATTTAATTGTCCAAATTTGCTGATTTTTTTCATGCCACTTTCCACTGACTTTTTAATTCGCTCTTTTTAAATTAAAAAATAAAATATTTTTAGTTTACCCCTTTACAGTATAAAATTTAGTTAGTTTTAGTATATCCCCAAAGTTGTGCAGCTGTCACTGCTATCTAATTCCAACATCAATGACTTCTTTTTAAGCAATAATTTTATTCCTCATCCTCATCAGTTCTTCACAGTTGGATCATGGAGTAACATTTGCTTGATAGATATAGAATTACTTTCTCATTACTCATTTATTTCTTTTTGTTTTCTCTTAAAGTAATACGTGAATTCCTCTGTTTAATCCTAGAAATAGAATGGCATCATCTTATTTAATAAATGTGAAGGTTTCGGGAAAAAACTAAAGCTTTAAAAATTCTTGATAGGTTTCTTAAGATCTTTTCAAGGATCATCATAATGAGAGCTTTTGGGGAAAAAAAGATGTTGATTCAGCTTTTAGCATGAATTCCTAGTGTTGGTCTTAGTATTATTTGTTACCTACAGATTTATGTTAACTCTTTATATATGACTTCAAATGAGATTAAAATAACTCCTTAGGATAGTTGATTCATGTATGTAGGGTAGAAATAATGAAATCATAAAACAGATCTTCTGACTAGCCAAAATAGATGTAACCACATCCATGAGTAACATTTTGCACATCAGAATAGAATCCTGTTAGAGGATTTTCTGGCTGTGTCTATGTTAGGCAGTAGATATCTTTTTTTTTTTTCTTAATACCAATTAAAAATGTCTTATTCATTCTTTAACCAAAACAGAGGGAAAAAATACCACAGGTCCTTACAACACCAGAAAAGTGCAGGCATTAGAAGGTATTGACTGGCACCCACTTGTTATTTGAGAACCCGCGTCTCCGGTGTGAGGCTTCTCTCCACAGAAACCAGCAGGGAAGATGCAGGTGCTCGGTATACCAGTGGGCTCTCAGTGCCCTAAGCCTTTCTCAGCTTCCATGGGCCGAATGCAAAGTGCCCCTGGAAGTGTTGGCACTAAAAATCTTGACTTCAGTTAATATTCCAGCCTGGTTCATCTGGTCCATGAATCTGTGTTTAGTAATAATATATCACAGGTGTTTTTATATTCTGGACTTTTTGGAGACAAAAAGTTTGTTAAGAATAATTTAAAGCTTTAATTGTGGCCCTGGTAGTAGAGGCTTAGGAATACATTTAAGGAGATTTAGTACACTTACTTTGACAAATGTTTTGACCTCTCTTAGGACAGTTTTTGATTATTTTAAAATGTTCTGAGAGTTTTATGCATGCTCTCAATCAGTTGTTATCAAACTTTATTTTAGCATTAGAACTTAAATATTCTATACAGAGAACAGTAAAGAATGAATGTGGCAGCTTTTTTTCAAGTTTTCTGATTGTAAAAGTAACACTTTCAGTGTGACTGAAAAACAGATTATACAAAATACAGAGTTAAAAAAGCCTTGAATCTCTCTTTCCCCATCCTCTCATCAAAAAATTTGTTATGGAATACTTTATATATTTTCAGACATTAAAAAATTAGGAAATCAGATCATGTTCATAAATTCTATTTTTAACAAATATAATACAACATACTATCTTTCCATGCCTGTGCATGTGGATCCATCTTATTTTTAATAGCTTTTTAAAGGTACTTTATATACCATAAAAATTATTTGCTTAAAGTATATATTATTTTTCATAAAAGTACTGTCGTGCTACCATTAGCACATTTTAATTTTAGAACATTTTCATTATTCCCAAAAGATGATCCCTCATGCCATTTCACCTTATTATTTTTGAAGACTGCACAAGACTCTGGATGGTTATGCCACCATTTAGCCATTCTATTGATGGATATTAAAGTTGTTTCCAATTTTGAGATGTTACAAATAATTCCAGTGAGCATCATTAGACTTACATTTTTCCAGCACTTTTACTAGCTGTTTAGGATAAGTAACCAGAAGATGAATTGCTGTGTCAAGGGGAATGTTGATAGATGTTGCCAAATTATCCTCCAACAAGATCATACCAGTTTATACTCACACCAACAATGGATGAGTATGCTTTCAGGCAGTTTAAATCTTATGTATGGGATGTACATGTGAAACTCTTGAATATACCTCTGCGAAATTCCAGAGCACAGTTTCAAAACCACTTAACCAAAGTTAAGATGTGTTCAAGAATTACTCCAATTCTTTAAGGAAAGGTTTTTGTTTAAGAAGGCAAAATAATGTATAGCACATAGTATAGAAAGATTTCTTTGGAAAAGAGTTAAAGTATACTTTAAAACTAATCATATTAACTTCATTTAGGTTTAGGAATCCTACCTGTTCATGATGAGAAGTAATTGTAAAATACGAATTTTTGTAGAACCAGTATGAAGAAAATTCTAGTTTTAAAAAATTGTCACGTAGTAGTATGATGTAATTGTATTTATTACCTTTTTTTTTTTAAATCAGGATATATCAACCCAAGAAAGCAACATATTAGGGGCATTCTGTGATATGAATGTAAGTGTTTTATCTTTTTTTATTCTTTAAGCTTATGAAAAATTTGGTTTTTTGTTCATAAGTCTTTTGAGCTTATTTTTATGTCTAATCAGTGTCTTTCTAGTACTGACAATAAAATGAAAATTATTAAAATTTTCTTTTTTTCCTCAGGATGTAGAAGTACCATTGCATTTGCTTCGTTACGTATGTTTGTTTTGTGGGAAAAATGGCCTTTCTCTCATGAAGGATTGCTTTGAATATGGGACTCCTGAAACTTTGCCATTTCTTATAGCACATGCATTTATTACAGTGGTATCTAATGTAAGTATTTTTGTAATTGGTTTTAATCTTGGAAATAGTCTCGTATTTTAATAGTATGAATTTTATGTCCAGAAAAGGCAGGTTTTGAGTGATTTGCATGCACAATACTGTTGTTTTTTATTTTCAGGGTTGTAATTTGAAAAAAAATTGAATACAGAAATCTTTTTAAAGAAAGTCTTAATTTTAATTGGAATTTGTATAAATGAATGAGTTTAAGTTAAATAGGTAAATTTAGCCATTTTCCACTTTTGTCTAAGATATAAGATAGTTATGCACAGAAGTCTTATGTTGAGTTTAACTTTACTTGTCTGGGATTTTGTACTGGGAAATTTTTGGCTTTTTAGAGGTTTTAATTATTATGGTTAGTCAAGGGAACTACTACAGTGTGCCTCACTTCCCTGTGTATTACAAGTAGAGACTCAGCATTTCTTTTAGCCTTTGTAAAAAAGGTAATTCTTTTGTGTGTTGTGAATATCAGTTACTGTGAAGCACAAAAAGTGTGAAAGCAGAGATAAATACTTTTTACTACCTATATATTAAAATTCAACCTGTAATTGCCTTCTATTTTGGTCATCATTTTTAAAAAATTGGTAAAGTTAGTTTTGCTATACCAAAGCCTTATTTCTTAACTGAATTACCGTAAATAATAATGTGAAATATTTATAGTATGTATATATAGTAAAAATACAGAGTAAAAAAAGGCTCAGCTGTGAATACTTTGTTGCATTGTTTGGAAAGAATACTGGATTTACTCAAGTTTATTGAGTATCTGGACATCCATGTTTCCGTATTGGAAATAAATCATTTGCATCAAGGTCATTTTTAGTTCCCAGGTTCCTTGGTTTCTGACAGGTTGAAAATACTGCATACAATGGCAGTATAGCATGGTAGGTTAAAGAATGTACGCTTTGGATTCATAGTTGCGTTTGAGTCCTGAATCTGAACCTCAGTTTTTTAATCTGTAGAATAGGAATGATAAAAATGATGATCTACCCTTGGAAGATTGTTGTGAGGTTTAAAGATAAGATTTTAAGCTCTTATTATAGCACCTGATACATCGTAAGCACTAGTGATTGGTAGCTGTTATTTATTTTAGCTATTACTAACACTTAACCAGATTCTGTTACTCTGATTGACCTTATTTGTTTGAAAGAAAGTTCTATGCAGTTTGGCTTCTTTTAGGAGAAAAAATAAAACAGAAACTTTTGAGTAGACTTTAAATCATTGTTTACATTTTAATTTTACACTTTGGTAAATTTAGAGAAGGCATATAACTGAGTTTGAAATCCAAAATTCACAAAATGATTTATCAATAATTTTCCTTAATCAGAAATGTTACCTGAATTAAAATGTATTTCTTTAATTAATGTTATTAATTTTGGTTAAAAGTCTATTATGGAAGGCTCATTAAGGACTAACATTACTATATCTTGAAAAATAATTCTTTACTAAAATAAGGTTTAGATTCTGTTTGATCTTTCTCTTTAACCTTTTTTATGACTGCTAATTGGTGGACTGTTGTCAATTAGCATAACTATCTTGTAACTCAACTGAGACCATTAAACTAAAGTTAAAATTAATCATGCTGTTTAAATTAATAATGTAATTGTTTAGATACTATAATCTATGTTTATTTTTTTCTGAGACTATAACATACATAGTTTTTAACCAAAGGTTTTATAACTCTATTGAGTAATTCATTTGGCACCTTTTTCTTCATAAAAAATATTTTTTGATTTGGCCCCCTCTTTTATTGTAATTTTTTAAATATAGCTAATACTTTGGTGCAAATTAAGAGCACTTCTTTTTGTGATTAAGGTTTCTGCACACTGTTCGCCCACTCCTACCCTGAGTCTGGAGTTTTTGTAAAGGATTGGTGACATTTAAAGCATTAGGAGTTTTGGCATAATTTGTGACCTTTGCTAGAGTTTTGATCATCCTGTCTGAAGTTTATATAAATACTTCCTGGTCACTTTAAACAGTTGATAGAGACATCCCTTTGCATTTTGAGAAATGTTAGGGCCTTTAAATTTCAGAATTTTCTAGTCACATACAAATTAATCCTAGAACATTTGTGGTTTCTTCTAGTGGGTCATTGTACATTATAAACCCTGGTCGTTTCTATATGTCTCATTTCTTTTCTTGAGAAATAGGCAGCTTGTTTAGTCATGTTACTTCAGCTTCAGTAAGGCTGATGTTCCCTTATTTAGGAATCTGGTTTTTCATGGGCTTTCACAAAGGAACCAAAAATTCATGTATTTAAATAATGAAAAAATTTATTGGATTTTTGGACAATTCTTTCCTTGAAAAGCAAAAACTCCATGAATTATAAACCACTCATGGTAAGATACTTGGGGACTTACCTTATTGAGTACATGTTTCTTCCACAATTGATTATAGTAAATGACACCTTCAGAAGAAAACATGTTTATATAATTTCCTGGGAACCAAACCATTTTGTTTGTTTTCTAGGATGGTTCCCTCACTCTTAATGAGGAAAGGTGACTTTATCAGGTGGGGAGTGTTGCATCCTAGAACCTTAGGTTGCAGCATGGGAAAACTCACTCTACCTGAATTATCAATAAAGAAAGAAGACTCTCACTTCATCAGATTAAGGTTCACATCTGATGATAATCTTAAGCTCATACATTTATTTCAGTCTCAAAAGTTTGCTTTAGCATTGCTAAACTAACACTGACTGTTAGGAGATTGCTCAGTTTTGCACAGACATTACTCCACTATTATAAGGATCTGTTCTTAGTAGTAATGGCTGTATCCACAGGAAAGAAAAAATAGCAAAAATCTTTATGTAGTTTTCTTGGTTTGTATTGGCTTTTAGTTTTTAGCAAAAGCAGTTAACCAATATTCAGTACAGGTTAGAGAAATAAAATAGAACGCAGAGTTCTCATAAAAGTTTCTCCACTGAGATGCATGGTGAGTTATCTTTGGTTTTAGCTCATAGTATCCTGCTTCAGCCCTCAACTCTTTGCTTGAGTTAGTCATCTCAGACATAACACCTTTTATTAATTTTAAAATAATTAAAGCCTAAGGATTTTGAATAAAGAATGGAAGAGTCATGGGATTTATTTAATTAGCATGAATGGAAAAGTACAAGTGAGCCTTAATAAAGAAACCTCATGAATATGTGCTTTAGAAAACAGATATGACAAATTAGTAAGAGGTGTAATCAGAGATGCAAACTTGCAGTAACACATCAGAGAGCATAATAACAATTTCTGAACTCTGTATCCTAAGATTGCTTTTACAAAAATACTAACAAGGACTATTTAATATTCAGTTAGGATGGGATTATGTATTTCCACACTAGACAGGAGAAATTTGTTGACAATTCTGTTAAGTTTTCATTTTGTAATTTTGTTAAAACTAGCTTTATGATGCAGAACATTGTCTGCATTTCTGCAGTTATGAGGGAGCATAGAACATTTTTTGATTCCTGAGATTTTTAATATGTACTTAGAAGGGCTACTAGAATTCTGTTATTACCAGGAGGGGGGAAAAAGCAAACTGTAGAAGCTCAAAAGTTATAGTGAGGAAAGAAAAAGGACATATTTCTTTTCCATATAGAAAACTACTGGTCCTATCACTGTAGCAAATTCAATCGTTTCCCCTTTCTGTTCTACAGTACTGTTTTGTCATAGATCAGATGTCTTTATGTGCATGGTTCTGGGATTTCTAGTATATTCCATTTAGTCTGTTTGATAAGTCTTATGCTATTTGCCTGTCATCTTAATTTCTTCAGCTTTATAAGATTCTCAGTATCTGGTAAAGTAAGTTCTGCCTACCTGTCATTCTTTTTTAACTTTATTAAGGTGTAATTGACATATAACATTAGTTTTTCAGTATTTGTATATATTGCAAAATGATTGAAACGGAAAATCTAGTTAACATCTGACACCATTCATAGTTAACAAGTTTTTTTTTCCCTTATGGTGAGAACTTTTACTTCGGCAGCACATATACTAAAATTGAAATGACACAGGAAGATTAGCATGGTCCCTGTGCAAGGACGACATGCAGATATGTGAAGTATTTGATATTTTTCTCATCAAAAGAATATTTAGGAATAAACCTGTCCAAGGAGGTGATAGACTTATATGCTAAGAACTATAAAACATTAATGAAGGAAATTAAAGATGATTTAAAGAAATGGAAAGATAACCCATGCTCTTGGATTGGAAGAATTAATATTGTTAAAATGGCCATACTACCCAAAACAATCTACAGATTTAGTGTAATCTCTATCAAATTATTCAGCAGAGTTTTCACAGAACTAGAACAAATAATCCTAAAATTTATATGGAATCACAGAAGACCCAGAATTGCCAAAGCAACCCTAAGGTAAAATAACAAAGCTAGAGGCATAACCCTCCCAGGCTTAATACTATAAAGCTACAGTAATCAAAACAGTGTGGTATTGGCACAAAAACAGACATATAAATCAATGAAACAGAATAGAGAGCCCAGAAATAAACCCACACACCTATGGTCAATTAATCTTAAACAAAGGAGGCAAAAATATATAATGGAGAAAAGACAGTCTCTTTAGCAGGTGGTATTGGGAAAGCTGGACGGCTGCATGTAAATCTATGAATATAGAATACTTCCTCACACCATTCACAAGAATGAACTCAAAATGGCTTGAAGACTTAAACATAGGGCAAGACACTATAAACCTCCGAGAAGAAAACATAGACAAAACATTCTCTGACATGAATCTTAGTAGTGTTTTTTTAGGGCAGTCTACCCAGGCAATACAAGTAAAACCAAAAATAGACAAGTTGGACCTAATTAAATTTACAAGCTTTTGCATAGTATGGAAAATGATAAACAAAAAGACAACCCATGGAATGGGAGAAAATATTTTAAACGATGTGACTGACAAGGGCTTCCAGAATATACAAACAGCTCATACAAGTTAATAGCAAAAACAATAATCAACCTAATCCAAAAATGGGCAGAGGACCTAAACAAGCAATTCTCCAATGAAGACATACAAATGACCAATAAGCACATGAAAAAAATGCTCAGTATCGCTAATTATCAGAGAAATGCAAATCAAAACTACAATGAGGTATCACCTCACACCAGTCAGAATGACCATCATTAAAAAGTCCACAAATGATAAATGTTGGAGAGGGTGAGAAGAAAACCCTCCTACACTGTTGGTGGGATGTAGTTTGGTGCAGCCATTATGGAAAACAGTATGGAGATTCCTCAAAAGACTAAAAATAGACTTACCATATGATCCAGCAATCCCACTTCTGGGCATATATCTGGAGGGAACTCTAATTCGAAAAGATACGTGAACCCCATTGTTCATACCAGGACTATTTACAATAGCCAAGACATGGAAACAACCTAAATGTCTATTGACAGATAACCAGATAAGGAAATTGTGTGCGTGTGCATGTGCGTGTGTGTAAATAATGGAATACTACTCAGCCATAAGAAAGAATAAAATAATGCTGTTTGCATCAACATGGATGGATCTGGAGATTCTCATTCTTAGTGAAGTAAGCCAGAAAGACAAAGAAAAATACCATATGTTATCACTTATATGTGGATCTAAAAAAGATACTAATGAGCTTATTTACAAAATAGAAAGAGACTCACAGACATAGAAAACAAACTCATGATTGGGGGGGAAGGGGGTGGGAAAGGATAAATTGGGAATTCTAGACAGATGCTAATTAGTATATATAAAATAGATAAACAGGTTTGTACTGTGTAGCACAGGGAACTATATTTAATACCTTGTAGTAACCTATAATGAAGAAGAATATGAAAAGGAATACATATGTGTATGTATGACTGAAACATGCTGTACACCAGAAATTGACACCACATTGTAAACTGATTATACTTCAATTAAAAAAAAAAGACTAATCATTAAAAAACATTTAGTTTTAGCTATAATACAAAGAGGTGTAGAGTAACATGTAAAATGATATTACTTGGATAGATGATTTTCCCTTTTCAACTAGAAGCTAATAGTTATTCTTTAGATTGAATTTTGTGTATATGTATTAGAAATGTATATAGTTTAAATTACTTAGCTGATAGATGTGTGGTTGTACTTCTTAGTTTATCCTTTTCAAAATAGATGAAATACATTTAGTTGTAGAGGCAGCAAAATACAAAATGTTCTTATTTTTGATTAAAGATGTATATTTTATGTATTCATTATACATTAATGTCATTTTTTGTGTTTCGTTATAGATTAGAATATGGCTACATATCCCTGCTGTCATGCAGCACATTATCCCTTTTAGGACCTATGTTATCAGGTAATTTTATAAAATCTTTTCCCTGGTTATCAATGTAATAATGTTAAAACAATTCATAGCATAGTACAGAATTTTATTGTTTGAAAGTCCCTTGTATTCACATCCTCCAGAGAAAATTTTAATTGACAATTTGACATATAGTATTTTATGCACATATGTAGGTTTATATTTAATGTTTACTTTCAAACAATTTATGTTGGAAGTTTTTTTACATGAGTATATAAAAAATTTAAAAGTGGTTACATCATATTTCACTGTATTTATTCACTCAACAAATGTATACTCAGTATTCTGTTGTAGGTACTGAGGATATAGCAGAGAAGAAAAAATTCTTTTGTGCAGTCTGTGTACAAAATATGTAAATGATATAGTTAATTATAAAGTGATGAGTATTACAGAGAGAAATAGCAACAAGGGTGGGTTGACAGTTCTAGAGGGTGGGTCACAATTATGAGTCTGGGTATAGAGAAGGTCTTGTTGATGAGGTGACATTTGAGTTTTTTAAGTCCCAATCTAAGAAGAAAACCTAAGAAGAGGATAGAGAAAGAATTGCATTGATTAGACTTAGGGTTTAAACTGTTAGAGTTCTCAGATTGTATTTCTTGATAATATTTATGAATTCTTTATAATTTTTCATATTCATTCATTTGCAAAGATTTGAGTGCCTGCTTTTTTCCTATTACTGTTTGAATTGTTGGAGAAAGTTCAGGAAAAGAGTCAGATAATGATGAATGCTATGCAAGTAAGAAGGCGGTAGGGAGTATGAGGCCTTTCTGAAAGGTGACATCTGAAGAACATGAATCACCTAATCAGATGATAAGAAAGTGTATTTCAGGTAGAAGGAACATAAAGGCATAGGCTTTGAAGTTGGAAATAATACGACATATTAAAAAACTAGAAGCAGACTGGTGTGGAGCATAGTTTATAAGCAGGTGTGTTTATGATATGAAGTTGCATAAGCCAGGGACAGATTTTTCAGGGCCTTCAAGCTATTGTAAGGAATTTGAATTTAATTTTAGCAGATGAATCATGATCACTTTGGCATTTAAGTGGATCATAAGTTACGGGGGGATTGGAGGAGAAGCTAGGAGACCAATTGAAAGGTTTAAGCAGTAGTCCTGGAAAGAAATGATGGTAAATTGTACACAGATTGTTTATAGTGATTTTGAAAATTGAATGGATATGTGTGAAATGAAATCAACAAGATTGGTGATTGTGGAGGTTAAGGAAAAGGGTAACATAGTGGATGACACTTAATCCCCCTCCCCTTGATTTCTCTTTTGTGCTACAGATAACTGAGATTTGAAAGACTGTAAGAATTTATAAAGATTTAATTTTGAGATACCTTTGGGAAATTTAAGTGGCACTAACAAATTGGGAGTATAAGCCTGTAATTTAGAACAATAACATTAATTTAGTTGTCAGCATAAAAATAGCACTTAAAAGCCATGAGAGTAAATGAGGTCATCTAGGGATAGAATGTAGAAAGAGAATAGAAATGAGTCTAGGTTGGAGCCCTGTATCAGTTTGCTTTTGCTGTGTAAGTAAACAACATGTAAAACTAAAACAACAGCCATTTATTATTTCTCACAATTCTCTGGTTGGTTAGTTCTTCTGATCTGGGCTGACTTGGCTGGACCTGCATGCTCTAGGATATATAGCCTCATTCATATGTCCTGTGGTTGGCAGGCTGGTTGGTCTTGGGTAGGGATGGATGCTCGTATACATCTTGTAGTTGGCTAGATGTCGGCTGGGGCATTGGCCATATCTCCTTCATCTAGTATGCTGTCCTGGATCATTTTTCTTGGTGGTGGAAGAATTACCAGCAAGAGAGGACAAGCTTTTTAAGCTTCTGCTTTTGTCACATCTCCTAATATCCCATTGGCCAAAGGAAGTTTTGTGGCAAACCTTAGATTTAAGAGAGTAGAGAAATAAATGACACCTTTGATGGGAAGAGTGGCAAAGTCACATTGCAATGGCTCTTATATAAAGTGATGGGAGGAGTTTTGGGCCTTTTTGCAATCCGTTATAAGCCCTGAGGAGCAAAGGTTGGATAGAGGAGTTGTCAACCAAATAAAGTTGAAAGGGCCTGAGAGGAAAACCAGTGGTTTGTGATTTTTGGAAACTAAAAAAAGAATAATGTTTAAAATGTACACATTCTGAAGAATTTTGGCTGTGTAGGGAAATACATGTACTGTTTATATATAAAGTGGGCTGAAACTTACTAAAACAGGAGCTGTATACATGACAAGTATTAGAGAATAGTAAAGCTTTACTGGAGATGCAAAATCCAATGTTAAATAAATCGGTTCTTACAGTTCCTGATTTAAGTTGGACTCTCAGCAAAGGACACACTGCCACAGGTCACAATCCTTAAAGCATCATTTAGAAATAGTTTAAACTGGGAATATCAATCCCATGATGCCACGTTTTACTGTACTAAACATTTTGGAGATATGGAGCAAAGGAATATTATTGATTATTGAGTGGTCTTCAGAAACATTTTGCAAGTTTTTGCATGTGTTTTATTTCTGAATCATTTCAGGTATTTATGCAAGCTCTCTGATCAAGAGTTAAGACAGAGTGCAGCTCGCAACATGGCTGATTTAATGTGGAGCACAGTGAAAGAACCATTGGACACAACGTTATGCTTTGATAAAGAAAGCCTAGATCTTGCATTTAAGTACTTTATGTCACCTACTTTGACTATGAGGTTGGCTGGACTAAGTCAGATAACGGTAAGCTATATTTGCTTTATTTTTGGTAATTTTTTATTTGCTTTCTCAGAGTGTCATCATCATTATCATACCTACTATTTATGGAGCCACCTATGTTATTGCTAGGCATTGTGCTAAGTATTTTACATGCATTACTTAGTATGGTCCTTACGAATAATTTCTGTATTTTCTCTTTTCCCCTATTTTAAATAGGAGGAGACTAAGGCTTAGATTTAGAAGGATACATACCTTAGATCTTTTTGATTTGAGGGTTCAACTCTTTCACTGTTTTTTCTTTCTTAACTATTCAGTTTTTTACATTTAGAAAGCAGTGTTTTCAGAGTGAAAAAAAATTGCAGACTCTAAGTAGTTAATTTATTTTCCAGGCAGAAGCCATAGATTATTGAGTAAGAGGCCAGATTTGACTAACAGAAATGTTTGATTTGCACAATAGCCAATTCTGTTTTAAACAGGGAGAAATATGTATTATTGGTTTCTCTTGAAGGGACGGGGTGAGAAGAAAGATCTGATATCCTTGAGTCTGTATTCTTGCGTGACAACAGTTTGCTGGAGTTAAGTAGTTAGCTGCATTCTTTAGAATGGATATGCTTTCTCTGGTTTACCAAAGTCTGCATTAGATTTACTCCTTTACGTTTGCTGCCTATTTTTGTAGTGTAGTTATTCTGAAGTAGCTAGATTTTACCCATTATTGGACTTTGTAAATGTATAAAACACTTGATGACAATTTCCCAAATCAGATCTTAAATGTATGTCTGAGAAACCTTTCTTGAAATTTTATATCTGTAATAATTGACATATTAATGCTGCCCTGCATTAGATTTTTTGGATTTTCCCTTATTCAGTTTTTTCTCTAACATTCGTAGTGGAGTAAAGCCTAAGTATTACTTGTGGAATGAATTAGTGCTTAAAAATGATAAAGGAAATAGCCAGACTAACTGGAAGTATATGTATCTGATTATCCATCTTATACTTTTGATCTAGTTGTTGATCATAGTCTGCATATATCAATCATGTTTCTTGGCAGTTGCTAACATACACAAGAATAATTTTGGAAAAATGTTTAATTTCTTCTAATTATAGAATCAACTTCACACCTTCAATGATGTGTGCAATAATGAATCATTGGTATCAGACACAGAAACGTAAGTAGGAGCATTAATTTATACATAAGTACACTATTTTAATGTTTAGCTGTTTGTGTGGTAATTATAATTGTGACTGTTAAATTTGAAGTGTTTACTAGAAATTCTTTGCCTGGTGGCTTCATTTGTACACTCTTTAGTAAACTTTCAGAATAATATATTGAAGCATTTCTCCTTTTAAAAGCATATAGTGCTATTTGTCACACAACGCAAAAGGATACTATTTGTACAGGAGAATTTAATGGTAAAGAATATGGTACTGATAGTTTTCAGAAATCACACTTGATGCAGAAAAAGATTCATTCGATACCTTTTTTTGGGTGGAAAAACCAGCTTAATGATGCTCTTGTAAGAAAAGAAGTAGTTTTTGTAGCTTTGAGCCTTTGAGTACTTAAAAATACTTATTTATTCCAATATTTATCCCATTTAGTTGTTCATCTAGTATAGAAATCAGTTTTAAAATCTCAATTTGGTATTAATATTTTCTGCTTAAACAGAGTTATACATTTAAAAATTTTTTTAAATTTATTTTTGGTGGGGGGCAACTAGGTTTATTTATTTTAATAGAGGTACTGGGGATTGAACCCAGGACCTCATGCATGCTAAGCATGTTCTCTGCCACTGAGCTATACCCTCCCCTCTTAGTTACATGGTTTTAAGGTGTTAGAAAATTCATAATTATATGAATGAGTCATATTTTGCTTTACTGGAACTTTTGTGCATTGATCTTAGTTTTGCTCTGTGGAGCTAATCTCAGTTGAATCCAGCCCTTCATGAATTTGAATACCAGATACTATGTCTCTACTTTTTCTTCACATATGAAGTCTTTTAGATTTCTCACCAGACAAGTTACTCACTTCTGGCAATGTTCTTTGTTTGTGGTCCCCTTAAAATGTGCTGCCCAGAATTGGTAGTAGCTTTGTAAATTCTGGGTTATACTAGGGGTGCTTTTTCACACAGTGAAGACACTATATAGAGTATATCCAGTGTATGTAAAGCTACAGCTCTAAATTTCCCTTTTTACTCCTCAGTGCCTCCCTTCCCACTCCTTTAGACTGCCTCTAAGAGAATCTTAAAATTGTCAAGGAGTAGTGACTTCTCATCCCTGCAAAAAGACAAAAAAAGTTTCTGGAATCATCAGTGCAGGAACCCCACATGTCCAGGCTAAGTCTTTACATTGCTGAGGATAGAAAGTAGGAATTCCATTTTAAAATGTGTAGGGATTTATACATTCTAAAGACATGCTTAAGAGGGAGGAGAGTAAAAGTTTTGAGGAATAGTGGGTAAAGACAGCTGAAGTTGGAAAGAGAAGGGTCTGTACAGTGTGCAAAGATTGGAGCAAATACATAAAGTATGATAAATACTGTTGGAGCCTGTGAATTGGGTCTCTCTTTTTAAGTAAGTTTTATTAAGGTATAGATTCTATACACATAAAATTCACCTGTTTTTATAATGAATTTTAGTAAATTTATAGAGTTGTACAGCTATCATCAATTCAGTTTCAGAAATTGACATCACTTCAGAAAGGTCTCTTTTGCTCATTTGTAGTCAGTCGACATCCTTACTCCCAATGCCGCTAATCTTCTTTCTCTCTTTAGATTTGCCTATTTTGGGCATTTCCTATAAATGGAGTCGTAGGATAGTGGTCTTTTTCAATTGTTGCCTTTTACTTATACTGTTTTTCTTGAGGTTCATTCATGTTGTGGTGTGAACTCTAACTTCATTCCTTTTTATTGCTGAATAGTATCACATTATGCAGCTATGTCACATTTTGTTAATCCTTTTACCAATTGATGGGTATTTTCGATTGTTTCCCCTTTTTGGTTAGTATGAATAATGCTGCTTTAAACATTTGTGTACAAATCTTTTTGTGGACATATGTATTCATTTCTCTTGGTAAATAAAGAGGAGTGTGATTACTGGTTTGTATGGTCATTTTATGTTTAACTTTTAAAGAAACTGTCAAAATGTTTTCCAATGTTCCTGCATCATTTTAGATTCTCAGTAGCAATGTATGAGGGTTCCAGTTTCTCCTCAGTATCTCCAGCACTTTTTCTTTTTACTATGGTATTTCATTATGGTTTTAATGTGCATTTGCCTAATTACTAGTGATGTTGGACATTTTATAAGGTTATTTTCCATTCTGTTTCTTCTTGGGTAAATTATTTAATTTTTTGGCCCAGTTTTTAGTTGGGTTATTCATCTTGTTCTGTGGACTAGCATATAATCTGTACTGCAGAATGTCTATGTGTGCTTTTGAAGACTGTTTATTTATCTGTTGTTGAATGGAGTGGTCTATAGATGTCTTTTAGGTGTAATGAGTTTTTAATACTGTCTGTCTTCTATATCCTTGTTTATTTTCTGCTTACATGTTCTGTTCCATCATTAAAAGCAGGGTATTGAAGTCTCCAGCTTCAGTTGATCCTCATTTTGTGGAGTCTGAATTTGTGCATTTGCTGCAATTTATTTGTAACCCCCAAATCAATACTTGCGGCACTCTCACAGCCATTGGCAGAAATGCACAGAGCAGTTAAAAATTTGAGCCTCCCAACATGCAGATTCCCAACTGAAGTCAAACAAGGTGATACTCTGTGTTCTTGTTTTAGCACTGGTTCCGAGATGACCAGGGAATGGAAGTTGTAGGAGGCAATACAGAGTAGTGCAAGCTCTGGGTCTGGGCCAGTTGGAGGGATATGAATCCCAGCTCTAGCACCTGTTATTGGAGCAGCCTCAGACAAGTCACCTAAACACTTCCGAACCTTATTTTCTCTTTTGTAAAATAGAGAAACTGGAATCTAATAAGTTATTTTTAGATTTTAAGATTCAGGGGTTCAGTATGAGTTAATTCAGTGCAATGGTTTTATGGAATACAGCTGCTATGAATAACAAGAGTTGTCCCTTCAATTCTGTGGTGTATATGTATACAGTGGAATACTATTCGGGCATAAAAAATGAATGAAATTGGACCATTTATGACAACATGGAAGGACCCTGAGGGCATTATGCTAAATGAAATAAGTCAGGGAAATACAAATACCATATGATCTCATTTATATATGAACTTTAAAAACAAACAAAAAAAACCCTGAACTCATAGATAGAATAGACTGGTGGTTGTCAGAGGCGGGAGGTTGGGGGGAAGGCAGAACAAATGAAGGAGGTCAAAAGATACAAATTCCCAGTTATAAAATAACTCATGAGGATGTAATGTGCAGCATGGTGACTATAGTTAATAATATTTTATTGCATATTTGAAAGTTGCTGAGAGAATAGATCTTAAAAGTCCTCATCACAAGGGAAAAATTTTTAACTGTGTATGGTGATGTACATTAACTAGACTTACTGTGGTGATCATTTAGCAATATATACAAATATTGAATTATTATGTTGTACACTTGAAACTAATAGAATGTTATGTCAATTGTACGTCAGTTATAAAAAAAAGTTTTTATAAAATGAGGATCAAATAAAAGAAAGCAGTGTTGAGAGATCACTGTAATACCCAAATGAGAGCCATGTCTCTTTTATCAGAGGAAACAGGGTAGGGGAAAGGATGATGATGATGGTCTAAATGGCATATTTACTTAAGGGGAAAAGCCTTCCTTGCATTGCCCTGACTGAAGTGGGAACTTCAGAACAAACCTTAGTTTTCTGAAACATCTATCTTTAAAGGAGTTCTGCAAAAGGGTTGTAGAACAGATTATGTACCTAAAGTTACCATAAAAAATTTGCATTTAATTAAACCCTCTGTCGTCTTCAAAGGCAAGCAGCAAGTCACATTGTTGCAGTGACTTACTCTTTTAAGAACCCACTCTAGGATGCACTTGATGCTAATGACATATTCTTTTTACCCTTTGAAGCAGTAGGTGATGGTAATTTAAAAAAGAGATTCAAGGGTTTAGTATTAGCTAACTCAGTGCAGTGACTTTATAGAATATAACTTCCCAGAGTAACAAGAATGGGCTGTATTATTTCTTTTTCTCGCTTCGATTTTGTTGGTTTTTGCTTCATGTATTTTAGAACAGTTTATTAGGTAGGTGCATGTTAATTGTTGTTAGGTTCCTGGTAGTTTCATCCTTTAGTCATTATAAAATGTTGTCCCTGTTTGTCTCTTTAAAACTTGTTTTTACCTTAAATCTGTTTTGTTTGTCATTAGTATAGCCACTGCAACTTTATCATGCCTACTGTTTTTAATGGTATATCTTTTTTTGTCTTCTTACTTTCAATCTGTTTGTGTTTTGGATCTAAAGTATGTCTTGGAGGCAGCATATGGTTGGATTAAAAAAAAGAATCTAGTTCTACCATCTCTTGATTATTTAATCCATTCACTTTTTAATTTTTTATATATAGTTGCGTTTATGTCTGCCTTTTTTTCACTTGTAATTTTTTTTTATATAGTTGGGTTTATGCCTGCCTTTTTGCTATTAGTTTTTTATGTCTTCTTTTTTAAAATATTTTTTCTATTTCTCCTTTACTGCCTTATTTTGCAGTATGTAGATATATGGCAGTATAGTTGCCATTTGATATATGTGGGGGATTGGTTCCAGGACACCCTGTGGATGCCAGAATCTGCAGATGCTCAAGTCCCTTACATAAAATGATGTAATGTTTGCATATAAGCTGTACACATCTTCCCATATACCATACCATAAATCATCTTTTGATTATTTATAATACCTTATACAATGTAGGTGTTATGTAAATAGTTGCCAACATGTGGCAAATTCAAGATACGCCCTTTGGAACTTTATGGAATTTAAAAAATATGTATTTTTGATCCTCTGTTGTTTGCATCTGTGAATGCAGAACCCATGGATACAGAGGGCTGACTGTATACCATTTTAATTCCACTGATTTATTTTTTTACGTTTAAAAAATTTATTTTGTTAGTGATTACTTTGTGGGTTAAAATAGACATCTTAATTTATTACTGTCTACTTCAAATTGATAACAATTCTAGTAAAATACAGGAACATTGCTATAGTATAGCTCTATTCCTTTGTTTTTGATAAGACTTAATCGCTAATCTATTGTGGTTCCTTTGTATGCGCTTACTTCTTTTTTCCTCACTGTTTTTAAGGTTTTTCTGTCATTCTTTGGCTTTTAGCAGTTTGACTATGTGTCTGGGTGTGTATATTCTTGTGTTTATCCTAGTTAGAGTTTGTTGTAATTCTTGAATGTGTAGATGAACATTTTTCATTAAATTTGGTATGTTTGGCTATTGTTTCTTCAAAAAATTTTTTCCTGCTCCAATTCCTTCTGGGAGTCCCAGTATATGTGTATTTCCAGAGTCCTGAATGGTTATTATTGTCAGTGTTGTCCAATTTTATGCTTGGTCAGTTATAGTTACAGTTCTCAGCTATTATGAAAGTCCCTGGGTCTCCTTTTAATGTCCTTTAAGAGACTGAAAGAATGGGGTTTATTGGTTAGCATTATTTTTAGTTGTTGAATTGTCATAAAATACTAGCAAATCAAATCCAACAATGTATAAAAAGAGTTATACCCCATAACCAAGTGAGATATATCTCAGGCCTGTAAGTTCAGCATTTCAAAATCAACTAATGTAATCCATCATATCAACAGGCTGAAGAAGAGTAACATGATCATATGAATAGATGCAGAAAAATTGACAAAATCAAATTCTCAGTAAACTAGGCATAGAAGGGAACTTCCTTGAGAACATCTACAAAAACCCTACAGCTATCATCATACTTACAGATGTAAAGTTCAGAGGTTTTCTGCTAAGATCAGGAACAAGGAAAGGGTGTCCCCTCTCAACACTGATTTTCATCATTGTATTGGAAATCCTTCCTAATGTGGTAAGACAAGAAAAGGAAATAAAAGGTGTATCGATTGGGAAGAAAGAAGTAGAACTGCCTTTGATCGCAGGTCATGATCATCTATGTAGAAAATCTGAAAGAACTGACAAACTTGTGAAACTAATGGGTATTTATAGCAGGATTGTAGGATACAAAGTTAATAATCAAAAGTCAATCACTTTCCTGTGGAACAAGTGGAAATTGGAAATTTAAGATACAACACCATTTACACATTAGCGCCACAAAAAATGAAATACTCAGGTAAGTCTAACAAAATATGAAGAAGATCTATGAGGAAAATTCCAAAACTGATGAAAGATAGCAAACAAGAACTAAATAAATGGAGAGAGATTTCATGTCAGTGGGTAGGAGGACTTAAAATTGTAAAGATTATCAGTTCTTTCTAACTTGATCTATAGATTTAGTGCATCTCAGTCAGAATCCTGGTAAGTTATTTTCTGGATATCAAGAAACTAATTCTAACATTTTCTTATATAGAGAGCAAAAGACCCAGAATACTCAGCACAATATTGAAAGGAAAAAACAAAGTTGGTAGATTGATATTACCCATCTTCAAGACTACCATGAATTTCTAGTAATCAAGACAGTATGGTATTGGTGAAAGTATAGACAAATAGATCAATTGAACAGAATAGAGTGCTCAGAAATAGGCCCACATGAATATAATCAACTGATCTTTGACAGAGGCGTAAAGGCAGTACAGTATAGCAAAGATAGGCTTTTCAACAAATGGTGCTGAAATAGTTGGACAACCAAATGCAAAACTATAATCTAGACACAGATCTCACATTCTTCACAAAAATTAATTCAAAATGGATCACACACCTAAACATGAAATACAAAGCAGTAAAACTCCTAAAAAGTAACATAGGAGAAAACCTGATGACCTTGGGTATGGTGATGACCTTTTGGATGCAACACCATGGTCCATAAATTGATAAGCTGGACTTCTTTAAAATTAAAAACTTGTACTCTATGAAAGACAGTGTCAAGAGAATGAGAAGACAAGCCATAGACAGGAAAAAGTATTTGCAAAAGACACATCTGATATAGGACTGTTATTCAAAATATAAAAACTCTTAAAAATTTAACAATAAGAAAATGAGCAACCTAATTTAAAAATACGCTGACTTTAACAGACATCTCACCGAAGAAGATATACAAACGGCAAATGAACACATTGAAAGTTGCTCTTCTTTCATTAGGGGAATTGCAAATTAAAACAACAGTAAGATTCCACAACACGTCTGTTAGGATGGTTAAAATCCAGAACGCTGATACAATCAAATGCTGACAAGTATGTGAAGCAACAGAAACTCAAATTCATCACTGGTGGAACTATCGATAAATGAAACAAAATGGATAAATCTTAATACTGAGTGAAAGAATCTAGATTATAAAAAGATTATATACTGTGTCTATTTTTAAACATAAAATTATATGAAATAAAACTCACCTATAACAACAGAAAGCAGATTACTGATTTTCTGAGCAGTGAGTTGTGGGAGCTAGGGAAAAGGTGAACTAAGGGGCATAATGAAACTTTCTAGGTTGATGTGTGTGTTATCTTGATGGTGCTGACATTCATATGTGTATACTTAAGCTTAAATTCAGCAAACTGTACACCTTACATATGTTCAGCTTTTTAAATTTCATGCTTATCTCAAAGCTGTAAAAGACTAACTGGTAAATTCACACTACCTTATTGGTAATGTAATAGTTTAACTTCTCTGCCAATTATTTATTACTCTAAAAGAGAATTGATAGCACTTTTTTAAAATGAAGGATAATCAAACTGTTCAAAAATCAAAAATTTAGTCTTTGAAATGAAGGGTGAGATATTGCTAAATGTAATTGAGTGTTCAGAACAGTCAGTTGATACCTTTAGGGACCACATTAGCAGAACCTTCATTAGTATTAGGCAGGAGACTTGCAGTTTGGCTTGGAGATTATTCTCCCCCCCCCCCCCCCTTTTGGTGCTTACCTCTATGGTAAGATTACATCAGAAATGGAGAAACCTTCCCTGAATGCTTCAATGCGTACTATGGAAATTAAAAGGCATGATCTTTGAGTAAGAAAAAAACATTGCTTTTTAGATATTCTTGTTTCTGCACCTCATATTAGTTATCCTAACTTTCCAGAATTGTATTGCTTATTTATAAGTTCAGGTAATGTTACCTTTTCTTGTGTTTTATTTCAGTTATTCTCTGTAGTACTATAAACAGTTGATTGTATGTAATAACTTTTTTATAATTTGTATGTGAACAAATTTAGGTTTTTAGCTGAGTCTGTCTCTTAGACATGGGGAAGAATGATACTGATTTTTTAAAATGTATTAACTATTTTTATTATTTGACTTTAGGTCCATTGCAAAAGAACTTGCAGATTGGCTTATAAGCAACAATGTGGTAGAGCATATATTTGGACCAAATTTACATATTGAGGTTTGTTGACAGTTATATGACTTCAGTGGTCTATTAACAGAGAAGAATGTTTTTAAAAATTAACTATAATGAGTTTTTCTTTTCTAGATTATCAAACAGTGCCAAGTGATTCTGAATTTTTTGGCAGCAGAAGGACGACTGAGTACTCAGCATATTGACTGCATTTGGGCTGCAGCACAGGTAACGTCAACAGCTCACATTTATTAAGTGCTTCTTTATTATATTTTCTAAGTACTTTACTCCCCTGTAAGATAAATTCTGTTATCATCTTCATTTTGTAACTAAAGAAACAAAGATTTGGATAAAGTTGGGAATGGAATCTATGAAGTCTGACTTCAGAGTCCATGTCTTACTATATTACTGGTACAATTGAGGGAAATGAGAGTCAGACAATTAGAGGTTCTTGGTTTATTAAGAGACATTTCCCTGTTAATTTTCATTTATACAGTGAGTGTTTTTATCCTGAGTGTTGTATTGGTATGTTTCTTTTCTGTTAAACTGTTTTCTTTTTTAATTTAATTTTTGAATAGGCATTTATCCATATGGTTTAAATGTTGAAAAGATATAAATTTCCTGCTTCCTGCCTTTGTCTCCCACGCATTCAGCATTAACCTCTCAGGTGCATCATAGATTTCTAAATAAATCACTAATTGTAAACATTTTTCTTTTCTTGTCCTCTTTTTTTTCCACAAATGTCTCAAACTAAAAGACTTGGCTTTTTTTCACTAAACAGTTTATTCTGGTGATTACTATTCCATGTGAATGTATAAAACACTTTTTTTTTTTTAGAACTTTTTTTTAGGGGTTGCATAGTGCTTCATTATATGCACGTACCATAATTAATTTAACCAATTCCTGTTCTTTGGCATTATTTTTTCCGAGTCCTTTCCGTTATAAACAGTGCTTCAGTGAGTAACTTATACCATAGTGATTTCACCATGTTCAAAACTATTACGTAGGATAAATTCCTACTTATAAATAGAATTGTTAGGTCAAAGCTTATGTGTGGTTAATTTGTGGTAACTAATGGCATGATAGCACCACTTTCACCTTATCCTCCTCAGTAAGTTTCTTGATATTTGCTAAACTGATGGGTGAAAAGTGATGATACTGATGTTTTAAATTTGGATTTATTTTGTGTCAATCAGATTGAAAATCTTGTGTTTGAGCTATTTTTGTTTCCTATTCTGGGAGTGTCTGTTTATATTCTTTGCCATTTATCAGTTGCTTTATTTTTTAATTTTTTTTTTTTGGTAGGAGATCTTTATATCACATTGGACTTCTGTCTGTTATGGGTTATGACTACATTCTACTTTGATGTCTTTGCTTAAGGTGGCTTTTGCAGTTCATTTTCAAGTTTGTGATTTTGACCTTGTGGTTCAAATTTTTATGGCCTGTGGCTTTTGTGTTATGGTTTGAAATGCCTTCTTCATTTCAAGATTATAAGAAAATTCCCCTTTAATTATTCCTGTACATTTTGTTTCAGTTTTATGTATTAATCTTTGATCCAGTTGGAGTTTATCATGGTTCAAGGTGTCATGGATGACAGTTCCCCCCATCCCCTGCCCATTGTTTTGGTTATGTAGTTGTCCATATTCCATTTGTTCAGTAACTCTTTTCTTCACTGATTTGAGATAGCAGTTTTATCTAGACTGGGTCAATTTCTGGACTTGTAGTCTGACCTTTTGGTATATCTAGTCATGATCTATATACTAGGGGTTGGTAAACTTAAGACCTGTGGGCTGGCCATGTAATTTTGTAAATAGCTTTTTTGTAACATAGCCTTACCCATTCTTTTTCATATTGTCTAAGGCTGCTTCCATATTTCAGTGGCAGAGTCCAGTACTTTGTAACAGAGACGTGATCACTTGTAATTCTAAACTGTTTACTGTCTGGCCCATCAAGAAAACATTTGCTGATCCCTGGTTTTATACTAATTAGTATCTTTTCTCTTTTCCCCTCGTATTTTTTAGCATTGGGCAAGGCTGATCCTTTCTCCTTATTTTTTTTTTTTTTAAACCTTTGTCTCATTTTTTCCATTTGATTTTTAGCATTGACTAGTCTTTAAAAATATTGTTGTTTTTATTGTTGCTTTTATTGTTAGAATGATTAATATGAGAGTTGAAGTTCTGTCTTATTCAAAGCATATGTTGTTTCTTTTCCTTTGTATCATTCAGCATTTCAAAGTTACTTGTGTATAGATTTTGCTTCATGTTAAGCTTATTCTTAATAATTTAATTTTATTTATTCTTGCTATTAAAATACTTATTTCTCCCACTATACTTGCTTTCATTCATTATCTTTATTTCTTCTATTATATTTAATTGTCATGGCATATATATGTAAACATTTTATATATTTAAGCATTTTAAAATTTTTGATTGTTAATAATTATGTGCCTTGAGACCTTACTGGTTGTGGTAATTTTTCAGAACGGTTTTTTTTTATACTTAATATTATCTGTTTATACATCACTATCATTTTAACAAAGAGGCAGTTCCTATTTCAGAGTGAAGTGAAATTTTCTTTTCATACTTTCAGAAAACGTTATTTTAGTTGAGTTTTTATTATTTTTTTCATGGCAAGACAAGCCAAATATGAGAACAATGATAGTTAAGTAATAAAGGATAAATAACTAGGAATAGTGAAGCATTATTTATTGAAACTGAAATTGGTCAGATTTACAATTGATAATAATGGTGTGTTAAAACTCTTAGCGTTTTACCCTAGCAAAAATTTGAAGTAACCTAATAAGGGATTGATTTAAAAATTGTGGCCATATCTGTGATACTGTTTGAAATAACTTGAAATATCTATAAAAGATAGTTTGAGAAGAGAAAATAAATAAGTGTATTTTAAAGGTTATTTTAGTTGGAAGTTTTTGTGGTTTGTTACAGCTTTACTTTTGAATGTACCACAAATTTAGAATGATCAGGAATTTCTAAATTTTGAGTTCTTTTAATTGGAGCACCAACTATAACTGATTTCACACTGTCTGGGGTAAGTTGGTTTCGTATAGAGTCTTACTTGAGTCTTTTTTTCCTTTCCTCTGGAGTAAGTTTTTGCGGCCACTTTGCTCACCAGACACCCACACACATATACACATACTTTACCCAGTAATAACTGGATTGGTTGCTGCTCTTTTCATTGATTGTATCCCAACTCTTATATCCGAATCCAAAGAGAAAATTGACAAAGGTGACAAATGGGAAATTGAAAAAGAAGTTCAGTGGTCTATAAATATTGGAAAAATGCTTGTCTTTGTTTATAATTCAATATAAGTTCAACTAACATAATAGCATTTTCATGTATAGGGTAATTCCCATTATGTTTAACCATGCCATCTATTGAACGGTGTGGTATAACTTTGGAAAAACAATATAGCAGTTCTCTTTCTGGTGATTTATCTTCTAAATACATGTACATGAAGATGTTCGATATATCATTGACTACACTAGCAGATCACAAATGTCTGTCACTATAGGATTAGTTAAATAACTAGCTGGATAATAATTTTGGGAAGTCCATATCATAGAATATTCTGTGGCCATGAGAAGGACTGAAGTTGCTGTATTTACATGTTCATGTGGAACAACCTCCAAGAAATATTTTTAGTAAACACTGCATAGGTAATAGATCTTTTATTAAGAGAAACCAAGTACACAGTGTATTCTCCCACTGGATACTTAAACATTTACAAAAAGAGGATGCACATACATATATATTCTTTGTACTTGTGAATGTCTGGAACTATTTTGGAAAAATACACAAGAAATTTTAACAGGTTTGCTTTTGGGGAAGTGGCTTGAGATAGGTGGGAAACTTTTTTTTTATTGTCTACATTTATGTAAGCTTTGAATATTTTACATGTTTATTAATTTTTCAGTAAGTATAAAAACTACTATATAAATTACAGTAGACATTTTTACATTTCAGTGACTTTACCATTTAAAGTTACTTATTATTCTGGCTTGATTATCTCTCTACATCTCCCTCTTTATACCCTGTCACCATAAAATTTTTTAGTCATACGACAAAAAAATAAACTTCAGAATCTTTCCACTCTATGGGAATTTGTTGTTAAATGCTTTCCATACTTGAATTTAACTTTTCTATAAATTCCTGTAGCTTCTTGAGATAATTTTATCTTAAAATGCAGCTAATGGCTTTTCTGGGATAGATTTTCATGTCCCAGTGACAAGTAAAATTCCCTAGGATTTAGAAGGAACTTAAATATCATGACTCTCAAATGTGCGTTATGTATATTTTGAGGGAACTGGTCCATTTTTTCCCCAGATTCTCAAAAGGATTAGGTGATGACCAATTTTAGAAACACTGATTTTTACTCTAGTGATTATTAGCTTCTGCGTATATATTTATTTGTACACATTTAAATTACTACTTTATGAGACATTGCATACTGTTAACCATGTGAAATTATGATTGTACCTCAAGTATAATCTAGCCACTGCAGTATCCTCTTCTATGTTACATCTTATGATTTGGATTCTGTTCCTTCCTGCCTTTTTAGGAGCTGTTAATATGAATGATGATTTCTTCTTGTATTATATATTTAAACCTCTTGTCTTTACTGTATTCTTTTATGTTGTTGGGTCTTTCCATATGCCTTTGCTATCTGCTCATATTTAAGAAAGACGACTGGTAGGTGGTCTAGATATTGTTGGATGTTGTGAAAATATTTTTCCATTAGAGCTCTCAAATGGACTCCTGGGAATGGAAAACAGAGGAGGGAATGGGAAAACAGGATTTCATGTCCATGTCTCACTCCTGCTGTCCATCCGACCTGGTACTCTGGGTTTAGAATTTTTGCCAGTTACATTAGGAAGATAGACCTATCTCTTCTGCAGCTCACTCGCTGCAGCTTTCCTTATCTGTACGTTTCAAAATGTATTCCCATTCATTTTAGTCAATCAGAAACTTGTTGAAATTTCACATCTATTACTGATTCTCATTTTCTTTATGGGTTTGTTTCTTTTCCTTTTGAAATGCAGTAATGATTGATTCTCTTCTATGGAAGATGAGGAAATTTTCAACATTTTTCTCTTATTCACTTTGCAGTTTTTATTATGTTATTTGTGTTTTATCAAGTTATACAACTTTTAAGTTCTACAGTATAACCATACTTTCCACAATTGTTTAGTATTAATTTTTTATTTAGGTATATGATTCACCACAAATTCTTTTTCCTCACTTCTGGTTTTCTCATTCCTTTTTCCTTATTCCAGAGTTAATTTGTGTTTATTCTTGTGAATTTTACAGAGTAGCCTTTCATTTTCCCTTGTTGGTTTGTCAGCTGGCCCTATACACAGAGGTGAGGGAGAGGCTGAAGAGACAGAGAGTGCTCCAAATTGGGAGGTACAGGTTAAATAAGCAGGGGAACTCTGGAGGCTTGTCTTCAGTGGCTGCAAGATGAGTAGAGCTCTGCACCCTCTTGCCAAATCTTACAAATTTGTTAGAGAAGCCTTAACTGGGTTCAGGCATGTATACTGTGTAGGTGGTTTCAACACCTTACTCTCTCTCTCAAGGTTATGTCCTTGGAATAGCTCCTACCATGGGAACAGCAGGCAGAACGTACGTTCCAGCAACAGGGGGGCAGTGAGGAGCCTCTGGTTACCCAGTTTCAGCTCACAGGTCAACTGGCAGTCATGTCCTCTCGATTATATCCTCCAACATCCCTGAAGAGAAATTTGTGGATATTCTGGGTTTCTGTACACTTGAAATGTCTGTTTTCTTTGTACTTGAAGAGTTTGACCAAAAGTGAGATACTAGAGCCATTCTTGTTTTCCATCAGAACTGTTTAGTAGGCATGGATAGTATTCCATTGTTTTCTGAACAAAGAGCTTGTATATTTAATATTTTACAAAGATACATATCTAATATATAGCCCATCCTTTTTTATGAGATGAATTTTTCTCTCATGTTGTTTTTCAGGTTTCATTAACCCCACGAGTATTTTTTTTTTTTTTAAAAACTTGCTTTGAGTTTTTGGTTGATGGCTTTTAAAATATTCTTCTCTTCTTTATTAAAATTACTTTATTGTGGTATAAATTTATATAACATGTAATTTACCATTTTAACCATTTGTAAGTGTACAAGTTTTATGGCATTAAATACGTTCACAGTGTTTTTAATCATCACTTACCTGTGTCCAAAACTTTGATATCATCCTCCCAAAAAACACTATACCTGTTTGCTATACAATAATAACCCCCACCACCCCCCTTCCAGGGGACTGTTGGTTTCCTCTCTTCTACTTTGTGTCTCTATGAATTTGCCTATTCTAGGTACCTCATTTAATGAAATCATACTATGTTGGCTTATTTTACTAAATACAGTTTTTTCAAGGTCCAACCATGTTATAGCATACATAAAAATTTTCTCTTTATGTTATGGCTGAATAATATTCAATTGTAGGTATACACTACGTCTAGTTTATGCATTGATTCATCAGTGGACATTTGAGTTGATTCCATCTTTTCACTGTTTATTACATATAACACTTCTGTGAACATGGGTGTACAGGTATATGTTTGAGTCTCTGTTTTCAGTTCTTCTATAAATATACCTAGGGATAGATACTCCTGGCTCATTTGGTAATTTGAGGTTTAACCTGTACAGAAAATCACTAAATTTTTCCACAGCAACTGCAGTATTGTACATCCCATCAGCAATACAAGCAGGTTCTAATTTCTCCACATCCTTGCCAACAATTGTTATTTGTCTTTTAAAAAAAATTTTAGCCATCCTACTAGGTGTGAAGTGGTATCTAATTGTGGTTGTAATTTGCATTTATTTGCATTTCTGAACGACAATGTTGAGCAGCCTTTCATGTACTTATTGGCTATTTGTATATCTTCTTTGGAGAAATGTTCATTCAAGTCCTTTGCCTATTTTTGAATTGTGTTGTTTGTGGATTTTTTTTGTTTTGTTACATTTTAGAAGTACTTTATATATTCTAGATAATAGTCTCATCAGGTACGGTATTTGCATATATTTTCTCCAACTCTGTAAGTTGTCTTTTCCTTTCTTGAAAGTACCCTTAAGATACACAAAGGTCTTAATTCTGATGAAGTCTGATTTATCATTTTTTTCTTTTCTGGCCTCTGTTTTTGGTGTTATATCGATGAAGTCATTGCCAAGTTGAATGGATAGATAATATCCTTTTATTTCTGTTTTGTTTTTTTTTTTTAATGCTGTACTCATTTTGTTCAGGCATTGTTTTCCTGTCTGTTTTTTTCTTCCTTTAGCTCTTTGAATGTCTGTAAAGGTAGATGTATTAAGATCTTTGTCAAGCAGTTCCAACGGGTGAGCTTCCTTGGGTACATTTGTGTTGATTTATTATATTCATTTGAACGGACCACATTTTTATATTTTTATATTTTCTGTTGCTTTTCTTTCCTTTTGGGGGAGGGGGTTAAAACAGCATCTGAATTTTATAATGTGCTGACTCTGGAAATGAGATTCTCTTCCTTTCTCAGTTTATTCTTTCTTTGATAGTTATAAGTGTTTTTGTGCTAGGGATTAATATAATGCGAATGCTTATGGTCTCCTCAGGTTTTTCTTAGCCTCTGACTTCCCCTGAGAATGTGTAGTGCTTCTCTAAATTATTATACACATACAATTGTTATTGAGCGTCCAGAAAAACTGTAGTGTGCCTGCTTTAATTCCCCCAATAGTCACTAGCTGATTTGGGTTGAAACAGTGACAGTTAATCTCTGTGCCTGCATCTCAGCCATTAGAGGTAGAAATTGAGATCGGAACACAGAGGTTTGCTATTTGGAGAACAAGATTATTATTGCCCACCCATGGCTCCAAACTATACTAGAGTCATATTGGTGTCCCCACAGCTGCCTGCCATAGGGACAGGGAGTGGGGGATGAATAGCTGCTATCACACTGAAGGCTTCACACTGAAATTGGCCAATATTTACCATTCAGGCCTTCTGTTGGGAGTGCAGGAGTTCAAAACAGCTACTCTATAGAGTTTCAGAATAGTTACATCAGACAGTTTCTGCCAGTACAGTTGCTGTCTAGGTACAGAGGTGGATTCCAGGCATTTCCTGCTCTGCCATCTTTTGTCTTGACATCCTTTTCCTCTCTTTTCTTTTCAATAACTAGTGAAGAAGAGTCTGAACCAACTACACATGCCATTTTTACCAGGAACTCAAGCCATCAATCTTAATATTTTTTCCTGACTTTTTGGATTTGTCTTCATAGTGTGTATTTTGAAAAGCCCCTAGTGTATCTTTTGCCTCAGTTCCGGATTACATAGTTATCTCTTAAGGGTCTTATTACTTAAAAATAACCAGTAAGGTATTTGATTATGAAAATTATGTCTATTAAAGTCCCATTTTATTAATAATTGAATTGGCACACATCAGAAATGTATCACATAGTATGTTTTTATCACATTTTAATAAGGAAAAGTATAAAATTAATAGTTATTTGTTGGCAAAAAAGCAATTATAAACTGTTAATATAGTCCAGTTATAGTGTTAACATTATATTTAAATTAATAGTAATATTCTTAGATAAGATCTGTAAAACCAGCACTTATAATTGATGATTCACTTCTCAAAGTCAAATAATGTTTTTGGTCTTGAAGTACTGCAATTGGTTTAAACAGTAGTGTTGAATTAAATAGTAGCATTGAAGGGATTAGTGTAGTTTATTAGAAGTCGCCCTGACCTAGAGGAACTTTTCCAGTGTTATTTTATTTTCACCTTCTGTTTCAAAATTAAGTTATGTATATTTACCCTGATAAGGGGATGCAGTAGCAGAGAGTTCATGTGATATACACCTGAAAAATGTAAAAGTTAGTGTTTTAGAATAGAAAAATGTGTGTTTTCTTAAAGACTTTTTATGTATTGAAGAAAAGTAGAATACCTTTTACCTTTGGAGTCCTGTAATTGGTTATTTCTGGCCTAGTCGTATTTGTTGCTGGATCTTGATTTAGCTATTAGCAACTTTATGGCTATAAAAGATAGTTATTTTACATGACATTGTAATATTTAGAGGTCACATTTTTGTAAATATTATACTTTCCCTCATATTTACATAATTCTGTTTCATATAACAAAGGAGACTTTCTATCTCCTGACTTATATTATGAAGATCTTGATTATAAGGGAGTTCCTGTTGTGCATTCTAGTAAAATGAACATGTTATATAAATATAACCACTTACTATGAGAAATACAATAGACCCTTGAACAATGTGGGGGTTATGGCACCACCCTCTATACAGTCAAAAATCAGCATGTAACTTTACAGTCAGTCTTCTGTATCCATAGTTCCATATCCGTGGATCATGTGCTACTATAGTACATACTTGGTGAAAAAAATCTGCATATATGTGGATCCACACAGTTAAACCTGCATTGTTCAAGGATCCACTGTATACTTGATTAATATTAATTTGATTTTCTTTCCTAACTGTATTTTATTTTTAATTGCATACATCTTAATTTACTATTTAATTTGTTTTTTTATGAATAATAGTTACCTAAATTTAATTGGAATTGTTTTTATACTTGAATTCCAGAAACTGTGTGTATTGTGCACTTCCGTCTTGTGGTTAAAAATTTAAGTTTATGGTTTGCTTGGATAAGCTAAAGTTCTGCTTAAGTAGGAATTTTATTTTCATGGTTTTATGTACTGTGATTCATGATATTTGGTTTATTGACATTTTAGCAAGGTGTTTTTAAAAATTAGTGTCCCAGCCTCCTTCTTCACTTTTAAACTTATATAACTTTTTTGTTATCAGTTTATTTATTTATGTAGTGTAATTGTTTTTGATTATTGTCTCTACTTTTATTTTCTAGTTGAAACATTGTAGTCGGTATATTCATGACTTATTTCCTTCACTCATCAAGAATTTGGATCCAGTACCACTTAGACATCTTCTTAATCTGGTCTCTGCTCTTGAGCCAAGTGTTCATACTGAACAGGTAATTGATTCAAAATACAATGGTTTTCTGTTTTTTTTTTGTAAAGTGAAAATTTATTTGTGATTCAGATGATTTAACTTGTTTATTTCTGTTGGCATTTAAGTTAGGCAAAAGGATATTAAATTTGTTACAATGTTTCCTAAAACCTGTAATTTTAATCTTTTTTTTTTTTTTAAGACATTGTATTTGGCATCGATGTTAATTAAAGCATTATGGAATAATGCACTAGCTGCTAAGGCCCAGCTATCTAAACAGAGTTCATTTGCATCTTTATTAAACACTAATCTTCCCATTGGAAATAAGAAAGGTTAGTAAAGTATAATGTAATTTGAAGTATAAAATAATTTGTAAGTTGTCCAAAGTTTAGAACACAAATTTGAATTCGTTTTTGCAAATTAGTTTCACTTCAGTCTTAATTTTGAAATAAGTTTGAATGGGAGTTGGTGGTTTTGTAAAAAGGTTAATAAATTGGGATTGGCTCATGTTTTGGGCTTACTATTCAAGTAAAGAACAGCGATAAAATTTTAGTAGTTAATGGATCTTCCCTCTCATTATGGTTGTTCACTTTAAAAAAAAAAAACCCAACTATTTCATAAAAGCTTCAGAGCTTTTGGTTAGAAAACAAACAAGCAATATGCTTCGTTTTAGAAATAATTTTGAGAGTAGAACATAATGATACATTTCTCTGCGTTTTCTACTTCAAAGTTTTCTATCATTTCAGTGTTTTATGTGTACTTTTACATGTATAGCTTTCCCAGGCTTTCTAAAATTTTATCAGTTTTACCCCTGTTTTGGCCTCCTGGCATTGTATACTACTATTAGGCTTTTCTATGTGGGCACCCACAACCAGTACGGAAAGTGGTGGGTACTTAATTATTGCAGGTTTCCCTACTTGTGTCTTGTTGATTATATAATAAGAACAACTAATGTGTTGTCCCAAAGAAATTCATTCACTTAGAATATTTTCCTCCTGTTTTTTTTTTCCTTTTCCTTCAGAGGAAGAAGAGCTCAGAAGAGCTGCACCATCACCTTGTAAGTTGAGTCTTAGAAATGTATGGCAAGATGACTTGTAGTTTTATTTTGATGATCATCTGGGGTTGATTTTATATAATATATTTGTTTCAGAGTTGTAGAGTTCATTTTGAGCAGGAGATGTAAACCCTTAACTAGTTATCTATCTTACCCTTTTTGTTTAAATCATTAGTGTCTTGGCTTTTAATTGAAATCATGTATATCCTCTTTAGAAATGATTGGCAGATGTTAACATATTTCCAGATTATATTTTTTGGCTACTTAGCATAGAGCTTTGGTGTATCACAGAATCAAAAGATTATGGCATTTTGATAGATCCATGTTAAAGCAAATGAGAAATAACAAAATCTTCTTAATACAGGGTCACCTGCAGCCAGTCCTCAAAGCAGTGATAACAGTGATACCCATCAAAGTGGAGGCAGTGACATTGAAATGGATGAGCAACTTATTAATAGAACGAAACATGTACAACAGCGACTTTCAGATACAGAGGTATGAAAACAGTTTTTCCTCCCCTTTTAAAGAGAGTTTTTGATTTTCACGTTTGTGCCATGCTTATCCTTTGAACTGGGAATATAAACCTGATCCCTGTTAAGGCTTCCCTTTTTAGTATTACTGAGGTTCTTTACTTTTCTTTAAGTTTTTAATTCCATTTTGTATTGTTCGAAGAAATAAGACAATTGCAGCCTTTTAAAAAAAACTACAGTGCATTAATGTCATTTACTTTTTTTCTTACTAGTTTTAAATATTTATTTAAATCTCTTTGTTTCTCAATACAGGAATCCATGCAGGGAAGTTCTGACGAAACTGCCAACAGTGGTGAAGATGGAAGCAGTGGTCCTGGTAGCAGTAGTGGACATAGTGATGGATCTAGCAATGAAGTGAATTCTAGCCATGCAAGCCAGTCAGCAGGGAGCCCTGGCAGTGAGGTACAGTCAGAAGACATCGCAGATATTGAAACCCTTAAAGAAGAAGACGAAGATGACGATCATGGTCATAATCCTCCTAAAAGCAGTTGTGGTACAGATCTTCGGAACAGGAAGTTGGAAAGTCAAGCAGGCATTTGCTTAGGGGATTCTCAAGATCCATCAGAAAGAAGTGGGACAAACAATGGAACAGGAAAGGACCTGGTTTTTAACACTGAGTCATTGCCATCGGTAGATAATCGAATAAGAATGCTAGATGCCTGTTCACACTCTGAAGACCCGGAACATGATATTTCAGGGGAAATGAATGCTGCTCATATAGCACAAGCATCTCAGGAATCTTGTATTACACGCACTGGGGACTTTCTTGGGGAGACTATTGGGAATGAATTATTTAATTGTCGGCAGTTTATTGGTCCACAGCATCACCACCACCACCACCACCACCATCATCACCACCATGATGGGTAAGTCTCCTTAAAGATAAACAGGTTATATTTCCTTTTAGAGGTAATTATAGCCTATTTATTCAACTAGATCAGTCCTGTCTAATAGGAATATAATGTAAGCTACAAATGCATGCCACAAATTATGTAATTTTTCATTTTCTAGTGGGCACATTTTAGAAAGCAAAATGAAATATGAGATTAATTTTAGTTATACATTTTATTTAAAGCAGTAATGTCCACAATATCAACTCCCCATGTAATCAATGTAAACATTATTAATAAAATATTTTTCTATTTTGAACCAAGTCTTTAATAACCTGTGTATATTTTATACTTACAACACATATTTATTTAGACCAACCACTTTGTACATGTGCAGTGGCCACAGGTGGCAAGTGGCTATTATATTGTACAGCACAGATCTAGATCTTCAGCTCCTTGTAATAATTGCCTAAAGGCAGATAGAAAATTGCTTCTGAAAACTTCCATTAAAGTGTGATCATGAAAAGGGAAATTTTACTTATACTCTGATTTTAGGGTATTAGTAAGGTTAAAGCCTCAGCATAAAGCTTTTTGATTATCTGTGAAATACATCTGTGATGTTTAAGTGATTCTGTCATTTACTTGTGTTACAATATTGGGAGAAAACTCAGTTTTTCCCCCATCATTTTCTCATCTGTTAAGTAGGAAAAGTAGTACCTATCTCATAGGTTTATTGTGAGCATGTCATGGGCTAATCTGATTGGCATATAATAGCTTAATAAATATTAGCTGCTACTTACTGTTACTGTCATTGCAAGTAGTAATACTTGAGTTAATCATGAAATAAGAATATTGGTTTATCAGGATGAATTTTCTTAGACGTGACTATTTGCCAGGCCTTTCAGAATTCAGTATGGTTATTTGGGAGAAGTACATACCTATACATATTCCTACTTTATTTCTTCTGCCTTTTTATTCTTAACATTAACCAAATGAGTTTAAGGTAAACTTTCTCAATCTTGGCATTATTGACATTTTGGGCCAGGTAACTGTGTATTGTGGATTTGCAGCAATGTGAATACTGCTCTGTGCATTGTAGGATGAATGTTTAGCAGCATCCCTAGCTTCTATCCCTGGATGCCAGAGGTATCTTCTAAGTTGTGATAACCTAAAAGTACCTCTAGACATTGCTGAATGTCCCTTTGGCCTTCTGATCAAGAACCACGGGTTTATGGTCTGACAGTACAAATATGTACATTCAGAGTTCTCCCCAAGGCAGCTCATACCGAAGACAAAGCATAAAACTGAGGAGGGTAATATATTCAGTTTGGCACATTGCAGTTCTTTGAGTCTTCACACCAATCCTCTACCTGAGAAGACCTAATAATTTTTTTTAATGTTAGCCCTTTCCATATTCTCTGTGTATGGTACTACTTGTGAGTCTCTAAGTCAATCCTGAAATTTTCTTCTTCATATTATTTTTCATCCTTATGTCTTTACATCCTTAGAGCACCCTATATGGTATGTTTTAGAAGTGAGTGCTTAATAGGTATTTATTTAGTTCAGAGTCCCCCAGTTAACATTAACCACATCTAGATTGCAGCTTTAAATTGAAATATTTTCCTGATAGTTACCTCATTTGATTCTGCAATTGTATGAACAAATGTAAACAAATTTTAAGGTTTTACTTTGTGATTTGAGTTTATAAAATAATTATATAACAGTAATTTTACTGATTTTCCCTAAAATTGTTGTCTTTGAAGTTATTTTAGTAAAGTGTATTGATGGGTCAGATAATATGTCAGTATATTTGTAAAGTTAATACTATAATGCTGACATTGTGGGGTTTTTAATTTTTATAAAGCTGTCAGTATTCCATATTAAACAAATGTAGCTTTGTTCTTGAGTGTGTCGTTAACTTCTGCCAAATGGTTTGAGAGATTTTTTTGTGATTCACAAAGTGTTTTTAAATTGGTAATTACTAACTATGTGCTCTTCTCTGTTACAGACATATGGTTGATGATATGCTAAGTGCAGATGATGTCAGTTGCAGTAGCTCCCAGGTCAGTGCAAAATCAGAAAAAAATATGGCTGATTTTGATGGTGAAGAATCTGGATGTGAAGAGGAGCTAGTTCAGATTAATTCACATGCAGAGCTAACATCTCATCTCCAACAACATCTTCCCAATTTAGCATCTATTTACCATGAACACCTTAGTCAAGGTAAGGTTCTGTAGTAAGTAAAATATATTCTTTTATTTAAAATAGGGATAATTTTTATTATATTATTAAAAGGAATCAACAGTTAATGTTATGACAGTTCAGTGTTTTCATACTGTAGTTTTCTTTTCAAGGGAATGAAATTATTATGAATACTATATCATGAGTATGAAGGCTACAGTTCCATCAAGAGATACGTAACAAAGGAAATAAAATTAGTAATATGTATAAAAGTTACAGCTTTGTATTTGAGAAAATATGACTGTGTTAGATTTTATGTTCAGAAATCTTAGGACTTAAAAGTAGATTACACAGGATCACATACTGTATGATTCCATTTATATAAAATGATTAAGGCAAATCTGTAGATACAGAACGTAGATTAGTGTTTGACCGGGGCAAGGAAGTGTTGGGGGGAAATAAGAGGAGGGGGTTACTGCTAAAGGGTAAGGTGTTCGTTTTGTCTGGAGTTGAAAATGTTTTTTTTTAAAAAAAAGGTTCTGATCACTGTAAATCCATCTAAAAAAAAGTGATAGGACATGACCAATCTTGGAAGAATGGAGGTTAGAGAGAGCTAAAGAATAATAAAAGATAAAGCAGAAAAAATAAGAGGGGAAAAAATAGTTTTAGAATTGGCAATTTAAAGGTTCATATTCCAGACTCTTGCTTGGTTACATATCATCAGCATTTGCCAACCTAGGAAGTGGATTTTGGGATGCCAGTAAATTACAAACAAAGTAAACCTGATAGATTATGTTTATGCTATAAGGCTATGATCAGACTTGGAGATGCAATGTGGATCTTGGCAGCAACTTTTTGATTTCAGATGTTTCTTGTATATAATCTAGATAAGGTTATTTTGATGTTTTTGTTGTTGTATTACTGTGGTTGTTGAGAAATGAATAGATTAAGATTAAGATTAAGATCAGTTGAATTTGATACTATATTTATTAAACTTTTACCATTCTGTTCTTACCCCGTTTTCCCTTTGTTCAATATTGTACATATTTTTTTGCTATATGAAGTTAGAAATTGAGCAATATATTAAACGTATTAATGTTTTCCAAATCTTATAGACATATCGTTATATATTTAATACTATAAAGAACTCTTTGAAAACAGTAAGACAGTTTATAAGTGGGCAAAAGATGTGAATAATTTGGTTAATTCATAAAAATATAAAAATGGTCAGTAATTACATGAAAAGATACTCAATGTCTTTAGTCATCTGGGAAATGCAAAATAAAACCACAGTGAAGATTCTTTACTCACTTGGGATGGGTAAAAAAATTAAGGACTAATGATATCAAATGATGCTAAGGATGTAGAGCAACTAGAACTCTCCTTGCTGTTGAGGAGTATAAAATAAGACAGCCAGTTTAGAGAACTATTTTATCAGTTTCTTATAAACTTAAGTATGTACCCATCATAAGACCCAGAAATTCCTGTTCCAGATATTTACCCAAGAGAAATGGAAAATTATTTCCACAGATTTGTACTTGAATGTTAACACCTACTTCATTCATGAGCCTCAACTGGAATTAATTGACAGATAAACAAATTGTGGTATATTCACATAATGGAGTACTGTTCATCAATAAAAAGAAAAGAACTACTGATACATTTCAACACCATGGATGAATATCAAGAAACATTCTAAGCAGATGAAGCTAGAGAGAAGAGTACATAGTGTATATCATTGTGCACTTCTAGAATATTCTAAAGTAACTTATAGAAGTGGAAATCTCAATGACTGGTGGTGGGAATTCATTGTAAAGGAACACAAGCGAACTTTTTGGGGTGATAGAAATGTTCTGTATCTTTATTATGTATTTACTTGAAAAAATTAATTTTATTAAAATTTGACCCCCCCCCCCACCGAATCTTAACAAGTGAAGCCACCACATATTGGGAGAAATATTTGCAAATCATCTATCTAGTAAGACAACTTGATTAAAAATTGGGAATTGATTTATTTTACCAGAGAAGGTACACAAATGGCTAATAAGCACATGAAAAGATGCTCAGCATCATCAGTCATTAGGGAAATACAAATTAAAAACTACAAGATTCTACTGCACACCAATTAGAATGGCTAAAGTTAAGAGTGATTGTATGTGTTGGGGAGGATTTGGAGGAACTGGTGCTCTTACACACTGCTGTTGGGAATGTAATTGACATAGCCACTTTGGAAAACAGTTTGGCAGTTTCTTCAAATGTTAAACTTAAGTTTACTTTATGACCCAGCAATTCCACTTTTAAGTATTTACCCAAGAGAAAGGAAAATATGTGTCTATACAAAGACTTATTGCATCAGTATTTGTGGCAGCATTATTCATATTAGACAAAAACTGGCAACACTCCAAATTTTCATTAACTGGTAGATATATAAACAAATGCAACATTTTCACATAATGCAATATTCTGTAATTAAAAGAAACGCATACTGATAGGTACTTCAACGTGGATGACCCTCAAAACATTTTGCTAAGTGAACGAAGTCAGACATAAGACTATAAAAATGTATGGTTCCACTTCCATGAAATTTCTAGAATGGCTGATTTATGAGGATGGAAAAACAGACTAGGGCTGGGGAATGGGATCAGAGATTAAATGTAATTAGGTATGAGGGAATGTTTTAGGGTGATAAAAGTGTTCCAAAATTGTATTGTGATGGTTACACAACTCTCATTCTAATGAAATCAATGTATGTGTACAATTTAATAGAGAAATTTCATGGTAAAACTGTTAAGAAAAAAAAAACACACACAAAGCAAAGAAGCATTTTTGCTTAATATAACAGCCCTCGTGAGGATCTATAGTTTGGCACTTAAAGTATAACTTGTTATAATAAAATCTTTGAATTTAATTGAATGTTTTAAGTAAATCATCTCAAAAAAATCTTTAGGTACAAGACACTTTATAGGAGGTCATTTAGAGGAATGACCTTGGCTATATAATTATTTCAAATAAATCATCTTTTTTATGCTTAATTTGAATTTCAAGTATTTATATACATTTCTCTTGATATGTGAAAAACTTTAATCATACTTACAAGAAATAGTGAAGAGGCTATGAAAAGAAAACTTCTTTTTCACTTTAGTAATATCAATCTCTAAACAATACTATTCTTTGCCATTCATAAAGCAACTACTGTGTTAATCTTGTTTTTGTCTTGTGATTTAAGAAGAGATTTATCTTTATAGTTTACTTTGAATTTGTTAACTTTATGAATGCTATAATTCACTTTACAATTTCAGTCAGCTGCATTCCTCTATAGTGTGTTATATTTTGCCCCTTCAGGACCTGCAGTTCATAAACATCAATTCAACAGTAATGCTGTGACAGACATTAATTTGGATAATGTTTGCAAGAAAGGAAACACTTTGTTGTGGGATATAGTCCAGGATGATGATGCAGTAAGTTATTTAATAGAACCAAAAGATTACCAAATTACAGCAAAATACAATCAGTATAAACAGTAACTTTATGTATATACATTTTTTGCAGGTTAATCTTTCTGAAGGATTAATAAATGAAGCAGAAAAACTTCTTTGTTCCTTAGTATGTTGGTTTACGGATAGACAAATTCGAATGAGATTCATTGAAGGTTGCCTTGAAAATTTAGGAAACAACAGGTAAATAGGAATTTAAAATTTTTTATTAAGAAATCAAAGTTCATTTTGTGTATTCTTATTGACTAGTTGTGGGGTTTCTTAGCACTTAATGTACCATTATCACCCTAGTTTTTAGTAATTGTGGTTTTTACATTAGGTTTAAATATTCCCTCACAGAGTTTATATTTTATCACTCTATTATGCTTCTCCTGGCACATTTTGGCATTATGGGTTAGATGCCCTCCAACAGAAACAAAGGAATAATAATACTCTCCTCTTGATTCTGGGAACATAGTGGTGATTACTTTATTTTCAGTTTACAGTTAAATGTTGTTGAACTGTTATGTTATATATAAAGGAAACTGAATAAGATAAGTGAAGTTAAGCTGAAATATTAACATTTGATAATGGCATTGCTCTTCCATCTGGGTGGATCTTTTGATTTCTGTAGTGCACAAAGAATTAGGTTAGTGTTTTTTCTCTAGTTTGAATTCTGCTATATATTTACATACTTTTTATTGGGGCTTAAATGATTACGACAAGTTTCTTGATTTTCAATTCTGTTCCATGGTACAATTTCTCTTTTCTCTTGTCTTATACTGCTTTGTTAATGTTGTTCCATTCTCTGATATAGTGAATTCAGTTAATAATTTACTTTATTATATTATATTAATGTTTCAGCTTAACATCTGCATAGGCCTGATATAAATGTCTAATTTTATTGAATATTTTATGGCTTTAATTTTTTTTAATCTAATTGATTTAGAAAAATATGTGCAATATTTCATTTTCTACTTTTGGTCTTTAAAGGGCTTTAATTTGAACAATCACAGTAGAAAAACTGCTTATTCATGCAGATATAAGAAACCACTAATAGACTCCTATTAGTGGATCAGTTGCCTCATTTGGCATATATTCCTTAGAAGGAATGCTTTTAATGGCCAGATGATATTTCTTCATTTATGTAGGTATTATAGAAGTTAATTTTAAAATGTTTTTTTAAAAGTCTTTGTGAAACCACTGAACAGTTTTTTTGGGGGGAGGGGGTAGTAATTAGATTTATTTATTTTCTTAATGGATCTAAGAACCCAGGACCTCGTGCAGCTAGGCATGCATTCTACTACTTACCTATAATAGCTCCCCGACACTGAACAGTTTTTTAAAGTGGATGTATCAGCTTAGATTCCCTATATGTGCATCTGCATACTTTATGGCTTGGCAGTTCCACTGCTGAGTGTGTGCCTTGTGATAATACATCCAAATGGTCACCAAAGGCACATTCAAAAATGTTCATAGAAGCACTATTCAGAATAACTATTCTTGATGCTGCTATCCAAATGCCAAAAAAAGAATAGGAAGGTAAATTAAATTGTGGACTGTTTGTTGAATGGAATAATATGTAGTAGTAACAGTAAAAGAACTACAGCTACATGGAATAGTGTAAATGAATCTCACAAACATAATGTTGAGTGAGAGAAGCCAGATACAAAGAAGTATCTCTATTACTCCATTTATATAAAGTTCAAAAATAGGAAAATTGTTTTAATAGTCAGGATAATGGTTACTTTTGGATTGTTAGTGACTGGAAAGAGGACACAGCCAAGGCTTCTGGAACGCTGGTGATGATTTCTTGACGTGGGTGTGCATTGCACAGCTGTGCTCACCTCCTAATATTTTGAACTGTCACTTAGATTTATGTGTGTTTTTACATGTATGTTACACTTCAATGCAAAGGAAAAAAAGCTATGTGAAAGATGAAATATCCTGTGGCCTTCAAGAGTCCTGATTTCAAAGGTTATGTAATGATATGGGCCCACTTGGCTAAAAAGATTGCAAGCAATAAGTGAGTCTGTAGAATGGTTATTTCTGGGAGGATAGAGTTAATTTTTTCTTCTTAATGCTTTTCTATTTTCTATTTTTTTCACAATGAGCATTTCTCTTAAAAGTAGGGAAACTTAAAAGAGACAAAAGGAAAAAATTATGTATAAAATGGAGAATCGCCAGTTTGGATTTTTTAAGCTTTAATTTGTTCACACCCAAGTTTACTTGAAGACAAGCGTTTTTCATTTGTTGGAGGCAATCCTGTACCCTAATCATAGTTACTTAATGGTTTATTGAATATACATTGAATAGTTTATTGAATATAATAGTAAACATAACTATTGTATTGATAATGTTGCCCTCAAAATTTACTCCTCAGAGGGCTGCTGTATTATGCTAGTCTTAACTGAATTAGTCATATGTGCCGGTACTTAGAGTATGGTGGCATTTTTTAGCCTGTGAAATATGCAACACATCCAGTGTATACCAGCTGAATGTACTGAAATTATCATGCAGATTTTTAAAAAATTAATTTTGAACATCATTAGTTTCAGTTTCCTGATAAACCAGTGGTTTTTCAATAGGGAAGATTTTTTTTCTAGGCAGTAATCAGTGCCTGGAGGTATTTTGAGTTGTCATACTAATAAGTGGGATTTGGAGATACTACTTTGGGCCAGGGATGCTACTAAATACTAAACATCCCTCAATGCAGTGGACAGCCTCCCACAGTAAAGAGTGGTGTGGCCCAGAATGTCAGTAGTGACATCAGAGTTTGACAGATTTTATTCTAAACACAAGAATCCTTTCTCCAAGCCTAGCCGCCTGAGTGTGCCATCACAGTAAGAAAGGAATGTTGCACACAAGTGCTAATATTAATAGGAAAGCTATTCTTATGTTGAAACAAACAAATGGGACTCATTTACCATTTTCTTAACATTTGACCAAAAAAAAAAGTTGTCTACTTTTTGATGATGTCAGTTGTTTTATGTACTTTACAAAGGTTTTATGTGTGTTTCTTTTTAATTTTCTCTGTGCTTTTTCATTTTCTTTCTAGTTCCTCACTTGCTGCGGTTTGTAGACCTGTCAGCAATTTTTGTTTTTGCTTTTCTATGGTCTTAGACCAGCTTATTTTATAAAAGGAACTTAGTTTTCTTTTGAACAGTAATGTGGGCTTATTACTTCTCGAGAAGCACAGGGATCTGAAAAAGAAAATTAAAGTCTTCCATAAATTGCCCATAATTCTACCATTTATACAAAACCACTGTAAACACTTTTTAAAAATACCTTGTGTAGTCTCTGTGATATGTAGCATGTGTCTTGTGCACATTTAGCCTTAGGTAGATTGTTCTATAAAGCACATAATATCATTTCATCAGTTCAGGAAGTTTAAAGTTACACACAGAAACACATAGTAGACTGGTTTGCAAGATGTTGTCATAAAGTGAGGGCATGAGGTAGACAGTAGCTCTCGCAATGAAAAGTCCATGACTTTTCAGTGTAGTAGTTACTGTGATTAAGTGAGTTAAGACTGCTGTCCAGTGAGTAGGGTGGAAGTAGTAGAGGTTGGGTTGTAATTAGCCCCTTTAGTATTTTATGTTTACTAGAAGGTAGGTTCATATCCTATGCTAGGTATCTCCTGAAATTCCGTGGCTTCTCAAGAATTGATTTGAGACTCTGGAAACCTATCCAGCGTGCTGTTTTTTGCCATTTGTGATCCACTATAGATACTTAACCTGTGTGTGAAGTTTTTTGCCTTTGTATACAAAAGATTTCTCTAGTAAAATGATTGCATGTGTCAGGGATTCTGTTTACATAAATAAAGGTTCATGTAATTAAGAAATGGATGGTACTATGTAACTTTTTGGGTTTTGTTTTCCCTCTGTAAAGACTATATTATATACAGCATTTCATGTCAACTTTTGAAGTATACTGTAATTAAAAGTGACTGAAAAGCATTTTGTAGAACACATCAGTCTTCTTAAAATATGGAGTCTAAGATTAGGAAAAAATAGTCCAAATGTGACCTTAACTGTGAAGACCACCAGCAAGTGTATTCATTCTACTAAGGCAACGTGAAGTTAGGGTCTCAACACACTGTTGCCTAGTAATAAGCTTCTGGTTACAACAAAAACTTTGAATCAAGCAAAGAACCAGGATGGTTTAGGGTAATCGGATGATGATGAATGAAAAATGTCAGGAAGGAATCAAGGGAAATAAAGAGGTTCGCGGAGCATTGGAAGGATATTATTTAACATAGAGTTGTCAGAGCCATCCTTTCTGTTGATAATTGAAGAAACTAATAAAGTGAGGGAAGGAGTCCTTCAGGTAGATAACTTACAGGTAAAGAATATTCCAAGTAGAGCTAGTAGCAAAGGCCCTAAGGTAGGAATGTGCTTGTTGTGTGTTGAAGGAATAGCAAAAAGAAAGATGGGAAGGAAATTAAGCTGAACTGATAGGAGGAATGGGGATAGGTCACACAAGGCTTTGTAGTCCCACTTAAGTGCTTTGGGTTTTATTTAGAAACAGGAACTTGTCTAATTTCTCCTACTCTATCCACCACTGTTTCCCTCCTACCCAGCAATGCAACCCTGTATTCTAACATCCCTGGTACCTTTCTCGAAAAGAGTAGGCATTTTTGAGGACTTATTTGTGGTAGGGTGCCAACTTTTTCTCTTTTCAAAAATCCTTTCATGAAGCAATATTGGCACCTGAGCTTAAAAATAAAGAAATTCAGTACATTATTAGAGTTTGTTTTGCTTCTTTCAAGGCTCCTGCAGCCAACCTCCTTGCCTACTAGGACTTCGGGGATTTGTATGTCAGTATGTTCTCTATACCCCATTCCCCTCCCACCCCAAAAGATAGACATACTCAGATCTACTTGAGGTTTTAGAGTGGTTTCCTATCAACTTTTGGCCCCTTTATGCTTGAGGTATATTGTGTGCTTCAATCATTAACATGGCTCATCATGCAGTGATTCTCAATTTAGATGCAGATTATATTATGTGAGAATTAGTGAGAAAGTGATAATTTGTATAATTTGAAAAATGTTTTCTACATTATTGCTGCTCAGAATATGATCCAGCAAACCAGCAATTTGACTATCACTTATGAGTTTATTAGGAATGCAATCCTGAACCTACCCTAGACCTACTGAATCAGAATTTGCATTTTAACAGTATCTTCCCAGGTGAATCAAGTGCACACTAAACTTTGAGAAGCCCTGCTCTAGATAATTTACCTAACTAAGCTGCTGGTTCCTGTTTTCCTTGATTAAATCCTCAGAAACACCAATGACTCTTTAGAGAATACTTTCATGAAAAACATATTTACATTTAAATGCTCTTTGCTTGTTTTTATACTCAGTTATTTATATTGTATATTTTACTTTAAAAACCTTGAATTGGGTTTTTAAAACTTGGATTTCTTGCCCCAATGTATAATAAATTGATACTTGAGAAAATTTTTTTTAATGTTTGCATAGAAATATAGGTAAAGTTCATTAAATCTTTTTGCATTTAAGATTTCAAATAGTTGAATTTCTGTTAAAAGCTAGAATTATTGATAGTAGTTAAAATTATTTTATTCTACAAATACCTGTTCTTGCTGTTTCAGATCAGTAGTAATTTCACTTCGTCTTCTTCCAAAACTGTTTGGTACTTTTCAGCAGTTTGGGAGCAGTTATGATACACATTGGATTACAATGTAAGTAAATAAAAGAAACAGAAGTATTCATTTTAAATGCTTTTTTCAAATCATAATTATCAAAGTTTTGAGTAACTTACTAGCTTTTATTCTGCACCAGGAAAATTTGAATTTTGTGTAGTTTAAATGTTTTCTTACATTTCTCAGAGTGCTATCTCTGCCGCTTAGCTCCCTCGAGATTATATCCCCATCAGTAGGAAATCTGACTTTTGTATTCTTTGTAGTTGGAAAAAAATACTGTAACAATTAATGCTATAATTTTAGGGTAAAGGTTTTTTGTACATCTGGCCATGGCAAAGGACTCCTGAAGAAGATTCACACATTAAACACTTGAGGATGCCTTTAATTTTTCCCATTACTAGGAATTGGTTTTAGACATGTTAGGGATAATCTTGATCAATCACCCTATTAATCCTTTACATATATAGAAAACTTAGGATGAATGTTAAAGAATTCTTTTAAGGAGAGTACTTTGATACGATACTGATCCAATTTTTGATAATATTTTGGAGAAAGTTGGCTGTCACAAACGTCATTAACTTGTAAGAATGTATTATTTGTTTTATTTAAAATAGACTTTTTGGAGAGATTGCAGAGACTTCTAAATTTTAAGAAAAATTAGACCTGTTAAAGGATTATTTGTGAGGTCAGGAAGGATGGTGTTTTATCCAATTCCTTCTCACATCTAAGAGTAATTGCTAGGAGTACTTGTTTGCTTTCCGAATGAATATGATTTTTAAAATTCTTGGAAGTCTACACTATAGTTGTAAATAGGATGAAGTTAGTTCTTTTGAGTTATAGCCCCTGCTTTTTATTTTTCTTTTAATAGGGGATCTATTTAGCCTGAACCTTTATTACTTTTTTTTTTTTTTAAAGCATCTGTGAAGGTCTCTTCTTCGGTTAATATTACAGTATGACCCTAGTGACAATTCTATTTGTGAGTGCAAAGAGGGTCTTTGAGATGCTAAACAGAGGAATGGGGGGAAAGCATTTAGCATCCTTTAAGTACAAGAATAGCATGAGTTTTATTTTATTGACTCTTCCCATAGTTTTTAAATGGCCGAATTACAAAATTCAAAAGTATTATAGTGATTCATTGATAGCTAACTTGGGCAGGTTGATATTGTTGTCATGTGGGGTTTATACTGAGGAGTAACAAAGGATAACATTCTTACAAAAGTACAAAACTGAATACTGAGTAACTCATCAAGTACCTGAACCTAAGTATATTGAGTTGAAACCATTTTAGGTTATTCCTTGAATTAAATATAAAGGAGCTCAGTTAATTCCAAGATGAGACTGGTATCCTAAATGTCATCAAGTGGATCACTTAAAAAAAAACCTCTGCACTCCTATGGTTAGTTGGCATCAATAATGGCAAAAACTTCCACTTACTGTGAATTTATTATGTGCAGCAGCACTCAACATTTGATAATGTATTATCTCTCAAACTCTAATGGCCCATATTTTAAAATTGGAAATTGTTATCTTTGATCCTCTTAGTAAATCTTAAGGTAGCCAGCAAACAGACTGGCAAGTAGTTGGCAAGGCAAGAGTAACTTATTTTGAAAAGAAGGCTATGGCAAAAACATGATGTAAATTACATCAGAAGTTTTGGGATTTCAATACTTCTACATCTATACATGTTATAGATACATTGCTAGTAAGTATTATATGGAATAAATTGTTAGTTATGGACCCTGGCATCTTTGATTATTTTTATCATTCATTATTTCTTTTTTTATTCTAGTGTGTGTTGGAGCTTAATACCTGAATATTTCTTTGATTAAAAAATCATTTAAAACAGCAAATTATTTACAATAAAAAACCCAACTGATTCACTCTGTTAGTTCATATTGTATGTGTTCTGCTAGGCACTCCGCTAAACAATGAACAAGGCACACAGTCCATCCTTACAAGGACTGTATCATACTGTTTTTTAATATTAATTCAAGTTAATCATTTATAATTAGCATTCTGCCAGACATTTTTATCCCCTTCACAGAGATTATTTTGAGAGTTAAAAAACAATAGTACTTTAACTTCATCAAAATTAAGGTGCATTGCTTTATACCTTTTTCACAATTTAATTATAAATAGAACTTAGAAGTTTTTGATAATTGAACGGCTTTGCTTTTGAAGATTTTTTAAGATAGTTTTTCCCCTATCCTAAAATAAATTTATTCTCTGATCCTTTAAAATTATTTTTTCTTTCAATTGGCAAGGTGGGCAGAAAAAGAACTGAACATGATGAAGCTTTTCTTTGATAATTTGGTATACTATATTCAAGCTGTAAGAGAAGGAAGACAAAAGCATGCACTGTAAGTATTCCTTAACTAGCTAAGTTATGTGTGTTGATTGTCTTTCCTGTGGAAGATAATTTTACAGTGTTCCTACTCTTTTTCTTTCGTATAGTAAATAAATGTAATGAAAATTTTACTTATATAATTTTTAAGAGAAAGAAATTCTCTGTAAGTTGAAGAATTTTATAAGGTTATTTTTATAATTCTTAGGGAAATGTAGGTTATATAACTTTGTTGATTAACCTTCACTTATTTTTTTTAATTGAAGTATAGTCAGTTTATATAATGTGTTACTTTCTGACTTACTTCACTGTTGAGTTCAGTTCAAAGTCATTGCTTTCAGGAATCAAAAGTAAATATTTTTTTCAGAAATCACCAAAATATCCTTTTATTAATGTATTACTCATGGATTCTAAAACTTCTGAAATATTTGCTTCCACACAAGTAGATTTAACAGAGAATTATTTTAAAACACTTTCCTTTATTATTATAATTGGATACTTATATTAGTTCAGGATGTGTGAAAACTTTAAAAACTGTGATATTATAACTGGCTAGTATTTCATCATTAAAAATATTCTCAATATTTTGAAGTGAGTCTAAGTAAGAGTTGGTAGAAATTGACTAGTGTTATGGCTGTGTTTAAAGCTTCTTATAGAGAGATGCTTACCAAAAAGGAAACATGTAGAATTCAGAAAGTTTCTGCTTGTGAGTCAGTTAGTGGAAGCTGGTAGTCAATTCAGGAAAAGCAGCTCAGGGTCAGTATCAGCGCACGTCAAGTGAATAAGAGAAGTAGCCACAGTATTTATTGAGAAAACGTCCACATAGAAAACTTGCATATAGATCAGAACTGATCAGACTTTAGAAGTGTTCAGAAAAGTTGTAGACTTCTAAGGCATACTACTCATCTCCAAAAATGGATTCATGTATCTTCAACCACAAATTAGCTCTTTCTCCAGATTTTACTGTGCTCTTCAGAGTACCACCATCCTCCTAGTCACCTAAAACTTGGAGATTTGGGGCCTTTTTTGTATACTTTTATTTCCAAACATAAATAGTGATGATGATGATGATGATGATGGTGATAAAAATAGCCAGTGTTCATTGATCCTTACTATGTGCCAGATACCTTTTAAGTATTATTAACTTCAAGATACAGAACAGTTCATTTGAGGTAGGAAGTCTTATTTTAAAAATGAGAACATTTAAACTTGAGGTGATAAATAACTCAAGAATTAAATTAATAAGCTGTATCTGGCACATAATAGATGATCTATAAATTGTAGGTACCTGGCTAAAGCAAACTATGGTATAAAACAAACAAGAAACTGCATGAAAAATAAATTCCAGTTTCTTCAGTCTAGTATTCTGGGCTCTCTAAAATCTAAACTAAACTTTCCTGTTTTTTGTTCAATTATTTTTTTTTTTAAATGTCCTGTTTTCAAGCCTGTCAAATTATTTTTGAGATTTTCTTAAATTTACTCTGTTTCATAGCTTTGCTTATAAAATTACCTCTATATAAGATGCATTCTCTTTAAATCTTACTGAAATTCTAAGTGTTGTTCATAGTCTGTCCTCCTTTAATTATTATTCTTGAAGCAGTGGTGAGGATAATCGTGACCTGAATCTGAGCAACTCCATACATACTCTATCAAAGCTTTAAGATCAGCAAGGAGCAAAAAAAAAAAAAAAACCACACATGACCACCATGTTTAGGAGGCAGAATTCAAATTACCTGTCAACAGAAGAACACTTAAGTTATAAAAGAGCTCCCACCAGAGCCACAACTTGTGTGCTTGAAGAGCAGGGATGGGAGCTTAACAGAGGGGAGTGAAAGACATAGATGAGCCATCCTCAGAAACAGAAAGCCCAGCATTAAGTGCCAAAAATGAACGCAGATATGAAACTTGATTGTTCACAGCTTCGGCTACAGGGAAGTTGGTCACTTTTAGTGGAGCCAGAGGTAGAGCCTGATAAAAGCATTGTTTCTGCGGTAAAAAAAAAATGTGATCTTTGGAGATGAGTTTTCTGCTTTTCTAGGGTACATGAGAGTATCCTTCCAATCCTCCAATCTGCCTTGTTCCCTGACATTTTAGGGGAATAAAATCTTAGAACAGAGAGATGTTGTCTGGACTGTTTCAGTATAATTCCCTTGTTTCTTCAGGCTGTAAAACATTTGTACATTTGTAGCTCTTTGTTAAAGCATGCAGACTTCATTAGTTTGTGGCACATTACTTTCTATTCGTTCAGTGGAGATTATAGCAGGGAAAGTTCTAAGATTTTCACCTAGGACAAGAAGATTCTTGTGTCACTCTTGTGAAACACTTCATTTCATAAATGGATGTGTTACACATTTCTTGAATCCAGTGGCCGCTAGAGAAAAATCCTGTGTTAACATTGAAGCTACAAAGAGAATGATTTTTTTTTAAGTGTTAGTTTGTCACTAAAGTTTTATGCCTATAGGGAGATTATTTTTATTCTATATTTTCTGCGATGTTGGGAGCCATGGACAAGCCCAGGAGAATTTATCGGTACTGATAACACTGTTGATTTGCACCCCAGGAGACTTCCTGGCTGGTGATTTCAGCAGCCAGTGTGATTCTGACAAAGGCAGAGTCCTCTGAAGTGTGGAGACAGTGGCAGTACTGTGGAAGCTGAAGAAGGGAGGACAAAGGAACTGGATCCATGCCTTCTAGGATTCTAGGTCCCTTACTCGGAGATACAAGTATAGGGGAAGGAAGTATTCAGGAAGTAAAGGCACTTTGTAAAGGACGAGACATTATTCCCTTTTTGTCTGTAACCAACATTCCCTATACTTGGGCTCAGAGAAGTGCAATAACTTAAAATCACAGAACTGATGTATGATAGAACTCGCATTTGAACCTGTACTCCAAAGTTTCTGCTACAAAATCTCTGTCCTTTTAGTAAAAGGTTGAGAACTATTAAGAGTTGGTCTTGAATTTTATCTGGATAGCGTTCTCATCTATGAGTTGCTTACTGTATCCCCCTCTCTTGCACTCCCAGTCACCTTGCCACAAGTACTTTTATCTTCATAGATACTGCAGCAGTAATGAGGCAGAAGTTCATCTTTTCTTTGCCAGTGTTAATATGAGACAGTAAAGGGAAACAAAGATACATCCAGCAAATGTAATCTTTAGAAAATCTTAACTTTAAACTTTAATAGCAAATCTAGTGTAATTTTTGAAACAGCTAATTTTGGGAAGTGTTTAAAATTTTATTCTTTACCTTAAAGATTTTAAGGAATTGAATTAAGAGGCTCTTTGACTCTTTGCAAACTGAAATATATAGATCAAGGCTCAGACTGGCTGCTTCCTTTTGCTGGCAAAATAATTTGGGCAATTCATCCACTACCCGCCTTTTGATTTGTAACATAGATAAGATCTCATGATTGACTTAGTCTCATTGATTGGGGTGTTCAGGTGCTTGAGGGAACTAGAATGTTGTGATATCACAGACACAGTTCAATATGCAGTTCACAGTTGCTAAAAGAATCCTAAAATGCCAACCTGATCATTACCCCTTTTCTCTCCTCCAACATCTGTCATTGACTTCCTTTTCCATCCAGAACAATAGTAAACTCTACTGTCTGACATTCAGACTGGCCACAGTTTGGCCCCGGTCTACCTTTTCAGACTCATCTCCTACCCTTCCTACACCACAGACCAATGCTTACTTCTTAAAATGCCGTTCCTTCGCATATTCCTGCAAACTAAATTCCCAAAGAACCATGTGAAATCACCTACTTAAGCTTCCAAGGCAACTCTTAGAGTATCCTTTGCACTTTGTACACATGAATTACAATCACTTAGATTTGAAATAACATTTAAAAATGCGAATTTGGTATCAGCTGTATTCTTTATGAAGAGAGATTTTATTAATGTTTCCTGTTGAAGAAATAGAGTATTATCACTGGAGGGACAGTGGTAATGAAATATGCAATTTGTAAGAGGAAGTGTAGTTTTTATTAAGTATTCTAACTTATGTACATACTGCATAATTTTTAAATGACTTGCTTCTTTGTTCTAGTATTTAGTTCTTATCTACTTTATCTAATTTGGAAGTATGTGCTCTAATAGTTTACAGATTTTTATAATATTAAATAACATAAATCTTAACCACACTTGGCTTTATGGCATTTTGTGTGTATGTGTGTGTGTAACCAAAGTTATGTAGTTAACATGTTAATTATGAATTATTAAATGAAATTTTACGTATTTGGTATAATTTAATATTAGGGACTTTAAATCTTTAAAAGTAATTTAAAAAAATAGGATCTCTCAGTTAATTATTTTAATGACTTTTTAAATATAGGTACAGCCATAGTGCCGAAGTTCAAGTACGACTTCAGTTCTTAACTTGTGTGTTTTCAACTCTGGGATCACCTGATCATTTCAGTAAGTTTTTAAATCAATATTTTAACCAGTTTTTGGATGTTTATGGATTCTTCAAAGAGTCCAGTTAAATATACTCATGCCTTTAGATTTCTGTGGTGGTCAGATTACTCTTAATACTAAATGTCGTCTAGGTGTGGTATATGGTAATAGGAACTTGACCCTGATACGTTCTTTTGTCTTTGAAAATATCAGTTTCTCAGTGGATAAAAGACTCATTTCAAGAATTAAATGTTTGGAATAGGGGAACCTATCATGTTAGGGTGACTACTTTTTATTACCTCTGATTATAGAATCTTCCTATTACTCCAATTGAAAACACTTTCTACATATTACTGTCAGGGTTAATTTTATCCAAAATTGCTTGGCTTCATAGATGATACTTAGAAACCCTCACTTTATTTAGATAAATATCAAACTCAATTTCAGCAACATTTAATCAAGAAAAAAAAGAGATTGGTCTGGTATATTCAAAGTGTGAACTGTTTCCAAATCACATGCTTTAGATATTCTCACAAAGGAGGAAGCTTGATTTCTTTTGGCCAGAGCTCCCTTTCTCTTGCTAGACTGATTGTGTTTTCTTTCATGCTCCACCCTCTTTTTCTGTGTGTCCATGTCAGTAAACCATTTATTAGCAGGACATTCTCTTTCTTTAGCGGTGGTTAATATAGTCAAACTGGTGATGGTTTTACTAGACAAAGCATGTATTTATCTTACTGTTTAAGTCTGTAATTTCTTACTTAAGTCAAGCTGTTTCTAACAAATGCCACTAACATTGTGATACCAATAGATTTTAAAATGAAGATACCTGTTTCTTGACAGGAAACTTACATTTCATGTTATTAGGTCATTTATTATACCCATTATGATTGATAACATATAAGAAACAAATAATATAAAATATTTTAAAAGACCTTATATATGGAGAAGTCAAACCAAAACAGATGTTGTTAGCATAAACAATTTCATATCACCATTAAGTTTCATGTTTGTTGAGTATAGATTTTCATAGAACCACTCTTCTCAGTATTTGAAAAATAAACTATTCTGCTTCTCCTATCCCATTGGGTACAGAAGATACTCTTTTTGTATGGGCTTTCAATAGCTACTCCAGATAAAATCAAATTGCAGGCTTCACTTATCATCATCATACATCATAATTATTTTTCTCTAACTGGCACAGTTCCTGTCAGGTATAATGTGGTTACTCTAAAGTTACATTTGGTAAGTTGATACTGATTTTTAATATACCAGTCACTGTAGTCTTCAAGAAACTTAGAACAGTGACAGAAACTTATATGTTGCCTATTGAGTGTGGATTGGTGGTTCAGCCACTTCTATTTTGTCATATAGTTTACTGTAATTTACCTGGATGCTTTTTTTAAGGACTGTTAATCTGTTTTCTTCATTTATCTCTCTTAATTAGTTGATGTGAAGTTATAATGTTTAAGTTACAATATACACTAAAGGTTGTTTCTAGTTTTTTTATGTTAGCTCTTAGGGGCACAAAAATCTTCTTAGAACAGGTAATCAATCCATACCTTAACTGTTTCTGTGAGAAACTGATTGGACAGTTTTTTCTGATCCAATTCTTTAGACTGATATTGCTACTAGGTAAGTATTTTCTGAGGTGTTTTTCTGCATTCTGGATCTCATCTACTTTTCCCAGGGGAGAAAAATTTCTTAGGATTCTATCATCCTTTCAGATGCCTTCTCACTGGGGAATATGCCCAGGCTTTTGAACCCCTTATGATATACTTTAGAAATCCCTTTGATGTTTTTATTCTACTCTTTTGGATTGTCGCACATCAATATTCAGACTTGAAATTACTCTAATGCCTTCTCTTTGATTCTGGGTAGTTCTTCGGATTCCTTCTGCCACGCTTTGGAATTATGTAATACTTGGGTCAAAGTACCAAACAGATTTCATCTCATTACATTGGCCTCCTAGCTAATTGTATACCCTGATATATTGCTGTTCTGTTTTAGGCAATCAGTTCCCTTTTATTTTATTCATCATAAGGATCTTTCTTTTCATAGTTAACAAAAATAATGCTTAGTGACATTTATTATCTCCTGTGTGCTTAGAATGAGCTTTGAACATGGTATTCACTCTATTCTTAACCCCTAAACCTTAGGACTGACTGAACTTTGGGGATTACCTCCCTTTAATCATGTTTACTAGAATACAATGATAAGCTCATATTTTAGGGAGAATGATTATCAGACCCAATGGCTTTTCTAGGATATTATATAAGTTACTTTTTTAAAAGATGATTTATATATATAGTATATTTAACTATGTTTGAAAGCATAAGTTATATGAAATCTCTTATGAAATAATTTTTATATTTCTGTATATATTGGTGCTTCTAATACATTGAATTAGGATGAAAATGTTGTGTGTTGTACCATGATTTAAATTATGTAATTTTCATCTAGGGTTAAGTTTGGAGCAAGTTGACATTTTATGGCATTGTTTAGTAGAAGACTCTGAGTGTTACGATGATGCACTCCATTGGTTTTTAAATCAAGTTCGAAGTAAAGATCAACATGCTATGGGAATGGAAACCTACAAACATCTTTTCCTGGAGAAGGTAATTTTATTTCTTGGCAGCTTTATTGTTTATGTCATTTTTCTATGTATCCTTTTTCTCTCTTGAAATACAAACTCTAATACTCACTTTTTCTTCTTTTGAGATACTTAAAAAAAAATGGACTGCTTTTCAGCAGTCCTTATGTAATTTTTGCCATTTAGATTAGCTTTAATTTTGTCCTCTACAGTGTTTATATCTAAATGAATACTTAGTTTATACTTACAAAAATCTTTCTTAACTAAAGTACTTAAACTAACAGTAATAAAATAACTCTTCAGGTATACACTAATAAGTAATGTGGGGGGGGTTGGTGTGTATTTTTAAAATCATTGATACCATTATAGTTCAGGTTTTCAGGGGTGGTGCCCACACCTGCTCGGGTGAAAGCTATAGAATATATTGACTCTTCTTAGTTAAACGGTTGTGGTTTTTATTCTGTCTTTGGGCACATAGAAGCCAATGTTTAGATTTATAGATTCCTTGGAAGGCATTTTTAGGTAGTGCTATCATGATATTAAGGATACTGTTCTATCAATTTTTTTGTTTTTATCAGATGCCAAAAGTGATTCAGGTGATAATTTTCCATTTGAATTTTAAAACATCGATGATAATTAAGCAATAGACTTTATTATTTCTGTGCTGGTTTTTGAGATTATAAAGGCTCTCTGTGAACACTCATCTCTGTGGTAGAATTGAGTACATATGAATGAATTTTGGTAATATAAACTAACTCAGTAAATCCAAGACAGATCTACAAATAGACCTTCAGGTATCTTAATTTCAAGCTCTAACTTACACACAAGCTGTACATGTAGCTGTACATCTTACAAATGTGTCTGGTGTAGGTATACACTAAATGATAAACATTTTCGGTTAATTTCCTCTGATTTGGGCCTATGTACCTATGTACATCTCAAAAATTGAAACACGTATTAGATGGATTTCAGTTACTATGTGAATAAAATTTTCATTAAATTTAATCTGTTTTTAAATTATCACTAAAAACCTGAGCTGATACATTGTCTTCAATATTTTTAGTAAAGTTTGTTAACTACTTAAATCTGTTATGTTAAACCCAATAAAATGAAATCTGTTAAATTAATTTTCACACTGAACTATCTTTAAAAAAACTTTTTTTAAAGATGCCCCAGCTAAAGCCTGAAACGATTAGCATGACTGGCTTAAACCTGTTTCAGCATCTCTGTAACTTGGCTCGATTGGCTACCAGTGCCTATGATGGTGGTTCAAACTCTGAGGTATGGATTTAGACTTGTCACTTTATTAGGTCAACTTGTGGAATTTTTTTTTTTATTCCTCAAAGTAGCTTAGTGACTTACGTAGTCTACCAAGCGTTGAATTTACTAACTGTGCAGACTTTTATTCTAAGGTTTCAAAAAGCTTATTTTGGTTTTAAAAAGTTTTATAAAGCAAAGTTGATTTTTCATTACTAAAGATAACCTTGGTTGTACTTAATGAAAACTTGTGGTACAAACTTTCAGCTATAAAATAAATGTCATGAACATATGATGTACACATAGATAATACAGTCAATAATACTGTAACAACTTTGTATGGTGACGGATGGTAATTGATCTTACTGCAGTGATCATTTCAATGTATAAAAATGTTGAATCACTTTGCTGTACATCTGAAACTAATATAATATTGTATGCTAATTATAACTCAATTAAAATAACTTATTGCACATTTCTTGACTAATAGAGAAGAATTTTACCAAGTAGAAGGTTGATTTGTCTAAAATCTGATTTTCATGTCATTCATCGTGGCCAAGCTTTTAGTTGCTCTTGGGCAACTCCAGCGTTCCTGTTGCAGACTTCAGTTTTGGAACAGAATCTACCTAAATCGTCTCTGACCATGAGGCATGATGATCAGTTAATTAACTGTCACAAATTGCTGGTCTTTTCTCTGGCTTAGAGTTCCATTTGCCTAGTTGGGTGGCTGTGAGGTTTTCTTCGAATGCATTATGCTTAGACCCTCCTAACACAGACTGTTACTTGAAAATCTTCCTTACTGGATATTCCAGTTTATTAATGATAGCTTTGATTTATGTCGTATCCACTCATATTTTTCGTTAATTTTCTTTGAAGGTTGAGTTGTGTTATAAAGAGAGAGAAGCAGAGAAAGCTGATGTTAATCTGTGTTGTAAAGAATAATTTTAATTGTTTTTAGAATGCTTCTGTGGTATTTTCCTGCCTTCTTTTCCTTGTTTGAATAATGTTCGTTTTGTTTTGTTTGGTTAGTTGTTTTTATTTTTAAGTTTTTGGTCCTAACTGTGATAGCAGTCTAAGTTTCAATTTGGTGATTTCAGACAACTAGACAGATCTGATTTACCTAAGTAGTCATACTCTAATTTTGAGGTAATACTGCTTTTTAAGTAGATGATATGAACACTAAAGCTGTTCCGTCATCTATCAGGTTATCTTTCTTCACTCTGCTCAACCTTTGAGAACTTTCCATTTCTACTTTTTCGGTACCTTTCAGTGAGAATACTCTTTTCATCTCATGGTTGATGTAAATTTAAGTGACAACTTGGGTTAGCATATCTTTTTGATTTCCTGTGAATAACTGAAAGGAATGACTTTATTAGAATAAGTTGGATGAAAGCATTGACATTGTTATGCTAATAATTGTGTGTGTTGTTATTCCTTTGTAGCGTATTTTGAAGATGTGAGGTTTTCCCACTATGTAGTCACAACTTTTGAGTTAAACGTTACACACATACATAGTTAGATGCTTTATAAATAAGTTATCTTTAGAACCAATACAGGTATATTTCAGTAATTGAGGAAATTTCCAGGGCTTTTATCCTTAACAATTAGTTAAGAACACTAAATAATTAGGAATTGTCTTTTAAATACTTTATAGGATATTAAAACTCTTTGATATTGTATGCCTTTTAAATTTGTTACTTCAGTCATATAATAATTTACATTGTTTGACAAATAATAACATTTATACATTTCCTGTTTTTCTTTCTTAGCTGTGTGGTATGGACCAATTTTGGGGCATTGCTTTAAGAGCACAATCTGGTGATGTCAGTCGAGCAGCTATCCAGTATATTAACTCCTATTATATTAATGGTGAGTGATTTGAAATATTGTTGAATAGGTAATTTTTTATGTATTTTTTGTTTAGCTATAATTCATTTTCTTTAATACAGCTAAACAAGGATATAAGATTGATGTACATGTCTAAACATGTGATTTTCAGGTAAAACGGGTTTGGAGAAGGAGCAAGAATTTATTAGTAAGTGTATGGAGAGTCTTATGATAGCTTCTAGCAGTCTTGAACAGGAATCACACTCAAGTCTCACTATTATAGAAAGAGGACTCCTTATGCTGAAGACACATCTGGAAGCATTTAGGAGAAGGTAATTTTTTTTTAATTCCACATTATCAGAATGAATTTCAGGCTTTTTTATTGCTGATATGTCCAAAAGTATTCTTAAAATTGAAGTTTTTCTTGGGGGCAGGTAGAAAGCATAACTTACAAAAGTGAAGGGTTAGTTACAGAAGTAATTTTTATTCATTATATGTTCCATTTCGCTGTTGAATAGGCAATGTAGGTTCCTGGTAAATATTGCGAAATTTTAAAAATCATAAGACTCTGAGAAGATATGCATGAATAAGACTCTGTAGACAGAATTTCATCTCTAAGAAAGTATTACTATGATTGAAATGGCAGACCAACACTACCAGAAAAAGTTTCACTAAAACCCTCAACAAGAACATCGAATAATCTCTCATAGTTGAATCAAGTTGAGTCATTTGTTTCATTTGCTGTTTTTTTTTCTTCCTGGACTAGGAGACAGTATTTTAATTTTGAATTTCCATTTACCATGGAAACATGATCAAAAAATTCTGTGTTAATGAATATCTATATAAATTAATTTAGACATACCCTGTGTAATACAGAAATAAAGCAAATTAACATTTATGAATATATCGACTGAATTGAAAGGTGAGTAGATAGTTTTAATTAAGAAATTCTGTTTGTTAAAAATCATGAGTAAATGTAAAAGTACAAAGAACTGTGTTAAAAAATTGTTAAAATTAATAACTTCTTTCAACTTCAGAGCTTAGTTTGATAATGAAAAACTTATACGATTGATATATATTGGCATTTTGTTAAAATATTAGGAAATACTGAATAATAAAGATATTCCACACATAACATGGCTCCATGGTTTAAAACATTTAGGCGTTACAAAATTCTTTATTTTGATTCTGATTGTAATTTGTGGAAATTCTACTTTAAAAATTCCTTGTGTTTTTAAAGAATGTGTAAGGGAACTAAAAGTTTTTTGTGCAGAAACTTCACACTGCCTCGTAACTTTTATCACTTTAAAAAAATAAAAATAAAAAAGCAAATGTGATATGTCTTACTCAAATTAATACAAAATTAATACATACTCATTATAAAATTCAGATATTGTGCTAAAATAATACTGTAGAAAATCAAAGTCTTTATAATCCATCTTTTCCTATCAGATATATTTACTGTTAATGATATGATAGGTATTTTTCTAAAATTTTCTCTATGCTGTAGGGTCTACAAACTACAAACCAAAGATCCTGTTGGTTCAAGCCCTTAGTCCTCATACAGTGTTACCAATATTTGAAAAATGAGAACTTGTTTTAAAAGTCTTTAAAAATAAATTGTTCCTAGGATTCAGTGGTGCATTTTATAAGTTTAATGAATTTCAGTTTAAAAATCCCTTCTCAGACGTACAAATTTTTCTCTGACTCAGAAAAATTGATTGCAGTATCCTTGATAGAAATCTTTGTGCTTGTTCTTATTACTCTTAAAGTTAGTACTGGTGTTAACTAATTAATATAAATATTTGTATTATGGGTGGCAAGTAAAGAAACTAGGAAACCAATAGAATTGAATATTCAAAAACTAAGAGCTAGTTTAAAAATTATCCAGGAATTTTCATGCAAATCCTTGTGTAGTATCATTGTACAATTTCAAGTGCTTAATGTGTTTAGTGCTACTCCTAATTTAAAACTGCCTAACGTTTATAAAATGACAATATAAAGTAATTATCGTATTTGTGTATTCCTTATGTTAAGAGAGTAAATAAAAGTGTCTTTTTAAAGGGGCTTTCTTTTTAAAAAGAGATAAGGTTATAATCTTAAACAGGAATTCTCAACTAGAAGCGATTTTGTCTCCCAGGGAACATTAGGTAATGTCTGGAGACAGTTTGGACTATCAGACAGCTTAAGAGAGAAGACAGTGCTATTGGCATACAAAAGGTAGAGGGTGCTGCCAAACATCCTACAGTGCACGAGATAGCCCCCTCATAACAAAGAATTATCTCAGACTTATCTAGAAGATTAAGATTACTCTTTTGCTTATAGAAGCTGAACATTGAATCATTTCCAGGAAATCAAGTCCACTTACTTCCTTATCTGTCCTCCTTTTATTCCAGAATTGCTGATTAGTTTTAGACACTGATAATTTTTTTCTTAACTGAATTCAGGTACCCTGGATCCTGTCTTCAACAACTGAAAATCAGTTAGAAAATTGACAAATATTTAGTGAGTGTCATGCTAGATGCCTGTCTCCTTTGAAGTATTAATCTTTATAACTCATTTAATCTTTATAACTCATTTTATGATTTTTAGCAGTCATGGAATCAGCTATCAAGTTGTTAGGCTGGTTAACATATATTTACTAGAATACAGTTATGTCTTTGAAAAGTATTTCCTAATACCTTTTTTCCTCTTCTGAATGTAGGAATGACAACTTGCCATTTCACTTACTGGATTAGTTTATTTAAATTCCTCCTGCTTTTGCTACTCCCCTGGGCCTCCTCCTTTTTTAAAGTAAATAATGTTTTTAATGGGATTTTTTTTCCTCAGTAATTTTTCTTGAAAATTATTTTGTAAGAAACTCTTGGCTTTATTTACATATTTAAGTTTGATTTAATATGATGAAAAGTGTTGTAAATTGTAATGTGCTAGAATCTTTTGTGGGCTTTTTCATTTTGTAAAATAGTAAAAACTTTTGTAACATTAAAATGATTTAAAATGATATTCTTCCTCTGTGTGGTTTTTGTGTGTTTTAGGTTTGCATATCACCTCAGACAGTGGCAAATTGAAGGCACTGGTATTAGTAGTCATTTGAAAGCACTGAGTGACAAACAGTCCCTGCCGCTAAGGGTTGTATGCCAGCCAGCTGGACTTCCTGACAAGGTAGGTATATAGTTTTAGTTTCCAGATTGATAACATTTCCCAGTTCAAATGTATGTTCTTTTTGTATTTTTAAATTGGTTGCATCTCATATTTCAGATGACTATTGAAATGTATCCTAGTGACCAGGTAGCAGATCTTAGGGCTGAAGTAACTCATTGGTATGAAAATTTACAGAAAGAACAAATAAATCAACAAGCTCAGCTTCAGGAGTTTGGTCAAAGCAGCCGAAAGGGAGAGTTTCCTGGTAAGTCCATCAGTTCAAATTTTCATATTTTCTAGGTTCTATTATATGTCAACTTTAAATCTTTACTTCTTTGAAGACTACCAGCCATGTTTATGGCTCCCACCTCCCCCACCTCCCCCACCTTCCCCTACCCTTGCTATGGTTCTACTGATCTTTAGGCAAGAGTTTATAGTTTCTTTAGGTGTTATTTGCAAACACTTGTCTTCATTTTTTTTAGAAAAATTCTGCTTTTGGAAGTTACTTGAGAAACAATGTGGTAATTAATGTTTGTGTACATACACTGCCCACTACTCAGTTTACCCAGTAATTTTTTTTTGGCCATTTTGATTTATATTGTTCTATTTTTTAAGCATGTGAAAATAATACACCCTTGTGCATCTACCCTTCTCTCCAAAAAGGTATCATATTAAGAAATTTTTCATGTGGGCCTGAAAGATATATTTGATTCCTTCCTTACTATTAAACCACTAGTGCATTTTTAGTGTCTTTCCGTACATGTAAGAGCTAATCAGAGGAACAACCACGAAAGCTGTTAATTTTTACAATTTAAGGGTCTGAAATTAAAGCAGGATAAATATATATTTAGGAAAACATCTTCAAGTATGAGAGGCTTCTTTGTAGGACTTTTAACCTGTCTGTGTGCAGAGTGATAATTCTTTTGCATCTTTTAGTAAGGTGCCAGCAATTTTACTACAGTATGCCTAAGATGAAAACATCTGTGTCTTCTAAAGTTTATCAGATATTAAATTTTGTTCTTGAATAATTAATAAGTATTCTTGGCACAGAAGAGTAGATGTTGAAAAGTCTCCATCCTACCCCTATCTCTAAACCACCCATTTTGCTTCTCCTGAGGCAAATTTTCTTATATAAATCTTCAAGAGATACCAAGATATAATGTAAGAATATTTGTATATATATAGTTGAGCCTTGAATTGCATGGGGGTTAAGGGTGCCAGTCCTCCACACAGTCAAAAATTTGTGTATAACTTACTGTTGGCCCTCTGTAGCTGTGGTTCTTTGTAACCATGGTTCATAGATTCAACCAACTGAGAATTGTGTTGTACTATAGTTTTACTATTGAAAAAAATCTGTGTGTAAATGGATCTGCATAGTTCAAACCTGTGTTGTTCAAAGGTCAACTATACACTTAAAACACAAATGTAGCATTCCAGTTATACTCTTCTACTCTTTGCCTGTAATGCTTAACATTATCTTAGAGAACATTCCATATTAGTACATATAGAAAGTTACCTCATTATTTTTAAGATGTGCATAGTCCATAATATGGTAGTACCATAATTTATTTTACTTATTCTCTATTAATGGACGTTTAGGTTGTTTCCATTCTTTTGGTATTACGATGTTTTAGAGTGGATCCTTAATATATACATTAGCTAGTACATGTTGGCTAAATACCTAGCTAGGGAATTTTCAGGTCGAAAAGTATCTGTTTTGATTACATTGAAATGTACATAAAGAAAAGAATGTGAAATGAGTAATAATAAAATGAAAACCACCAATGTGCCTACCACCCAGATTAAGAACTGGACGTTATTAGAAGCTAGTTGTGTGTCTTTCCCTGATAGCATCCTTTCAACTTCCCCTTAACAGTATCTTGATTTTTTTGGCTTTTTTTTTTTTTTTTTTGGTGTTCTTTGTAAGTTTTACCTCCAGTATACATATTCCTAAACAGTGTATTTAATTTTGTGAAAGAGATAAGCAAGCACAAACTTGATGGATTAGGTAAAAGGGGAGCACAGCCGCTATGAATAAAGGGTCACAGAAGAAAACAAGTTAAAGAGGGTATACTTTCACCTTTCTTTAAAACCTCATCTGAGGTTATCAATGGGAGAATTCTCAAGTATAGGTCTTGGCACAGTGAAGACATATCTTAGTGCTATAATGTTGACAAGATGCTGAAATACCTAATAGAAATACTGTCAGAGTCTTTTCTGATCTCTTCATGACCTACTTTAGCTCTTAAGAGTAGATGAAAAGAGAATTTCTTCTCTGAGGTAATATGAGTATCTTCTGCTGATTTAAGCAGAATCAGAGAGTAGAAACTTCACTAGCATATGGTAAAGAGAGCCCAGATACAGATATGAATCTGGGCCAGATTCGCTTGCCATTCTTTGCTTGGACCTCAGAGAGGGTATTACGAAGGCAGTAGAGATTGTGGTCATGATGGCCCTCAGTAATGGATTTTTCTAGTCACACTGATCCTATTGGTTGTCCTCCAGTTGTTGAATTGTGCTCAGCTGTTGAGTATGCTGTATCAGCCTCCTGATAATTCTTTCCGCCTGTCTCCTATGTTAAATATACTGTTTCTGATATTCCATACCTTCTTTATTGCCCCCCTAGTCCTTTTTTTTTTTTTTTTTTTTTTTTTTGGCTGAAATACAATGTGATTGTCCAGTAGCTTCCTGAGAGAAGGTTGATATGGGGTAAAGATTTTGATTCTTTGAATGATCAAAAATATATTTCTTATGTTTTCATGCTTTATGGTATGGTAATTTGGCTGGGTATAGAATTCTAGATGGGAAATCATTTTGTTTTAGAATTTTCGAGGTATTGCTGCATTGTTTTGTGATTCTGTTGTTGCTATTTAGAATTCTGAAGCCATTTTGATTTCTGATATTTTAAAACCTAGTTTAGAGCTTAGTGGATCTTCTTATTCCTAATGTTCTGAGGTTTTATAATACTAGGTCTGAGTATGGCTCTGTTTTCAACAATTGTGATAAGTACTTTTGTATTTAGGTATTTAGAGGGCCCTTTTAGTTTGGCAATTTTATCTTTAAGTTTGGGGAAATTTTCTTGAATTACTGATTTTCTGTCTTCCATTTTATCATTTCTCTTTTTCTAGAAATTCTTTATCTACATGTTTTTCTCTTGAATTGTTCCTAACTTACTTCTCTTTTCTTTCCTATGTTTTGTTTCTTTGGGTCTTAACTTCTGGAGAGATGTTCTCAACGTTATTTTGCAACCCTTTTGAGTTTTTCATTTTTGCTGTCATGCTTTTTAATATCTAACATCTTCTTTTGGTTATTCTTGGACTATTCTTATTTTCCTAGTTGAAATATTTTTTTGAAGATACTGGTATTTTTTCTTTTAATTGTTGACTTTGTAATCTAGACTCTTGCTACCTTCACTTTAATTAGAATGGTTAGCTGGTTTACCTAATTGTTTTCTATTAATCTCACCTTTTACCCTTTTTTACCTTACATTTGCCATTACAATACCATTCTAGCATTCTTCAGTTCTATATATAGATTAAAATTTCCATTTACTTTCTTTTTTTTCCCTCTTCCTAATGAACTTCCTTTAAAAATGTTTATACTGCAGGTCTGGTGATGAATTTCCTCAAGCTTTTTATTTTGTCTGAAAAAAAATTTATTGCCTTCATTTTTGAAGGAAATTTTCACTACATTCAGAATTCTAGGTTAAGAACTTTTTTCTTTCAAGACTTTATAAAAGTTTTCCCATTATCATTTGGCTTACAAAGTCTTCTGTCTTTCATGCTTTGTATACAGGATGTCTCAACATTGTTTGGTTTGACAATATTTTTCTTTAATGTTGATTTTCAGAGGTTTGATTATTGATGTGCCTTGTTATATCTTTATGTTTATGCAGTTTGGGTTTAGTCCAGCTTCTTTGGTTTGTGTATTTATAACATTTATCAAATTTGGAAAAGGTTAGCAATTAAATAAAAGGTTATGAATTACATATTTTTTCAAAATTTTTTTCTTTTCCCTTATTCCTCACCATAGTTTCTGGGCCTCTAATTAAATGTATCTTAGACTGTCATTGTGTTTCACGTATCACTGAGGTGTTGTTCTTTTCCTTTTGTTCTTTATTTTTTTTCTCTTCTCCTTTTCTCTTTTTCTCTCCCTTCTCTTTCTCCCCCTTCCTTCTCTCTTCTCTTTCACTCCTCTGTGAGATGGTGATCTTTCTCCTGTGCTAAATCAGTATAAATTGGATTATAAGTTATAAATTCATCTCTGGTTTGGGATTTATCTTTTTGAGGTCTTGCTAGTTACTGTAAGTTCATTTTGATTTCCAGCTTGCAAACTTGGTTGATACTTTTTTCCTTTTTTTTCCCATCAGATGTACGTAAAATTTAAAAAATTTAGCTTACTGGCATTTCAGAATGTAAAAATCAGATGTGTGTTGTTTAATATACTACTGTAACCTAAAGAATTTTTAAGATTTCTCGTTTCTTTTTCTTACTTTGAAACATGCAGTACATTAAGATTTTATATTTTTAAAAGGATAGTAACTTTTCCCAGAGCTTTTACGGAATAAGCAATTTTTAGGTTAAAAAATATCCTCTCAAAAGTAGTAGAAGATGACACAACATTGTAAAATGACTATAACTCAATAAAAAATACTAAAATAAAAAAGTAGTAGAAGATACAGAGCTGCTCAGTTAACTGTAAAAACCAACTTAGCCATTATAATTGAACATTAACATGTTAAGCACACAATGTGTAGGCCTATCTCACATATCAAATAGAGCCCAAAATAAACTACTAGCCATCTTCGTTCTATTTTGGAACAGTTATGCATGCTTAGGGTATCTAACAAACTAGGAAGCAAATCAGCTCTATATTTTCTTAGCAGTCCCTTGGATATTTTATTAAAACAAAGGATATTTTATCTCAATGTTTACTGTAAAAAGATCAGCAAGCATGGGTTGTATCAGATTATCTCAATAACATAGAAAAGAAATTTAATAAAAATCTACCAAAATGTTAGAAGTTCAATATAGACTTTCTTTTCATCTAGTAGCCTATGTTTTTCTTAAGCACTGACTTTGTATTATATGAAATGATTTGGATAAAACACTATATCAGAAGAGGGAACTCAGTTATAATTTATGGGTAATATGATGAATAGAAAACTAAAGAAATCAAGTGCATTGTAGCAATTTAAAAATTAGTTGGGGTACTGTTAATATGAGGTCTTTGTTGCATATACGAGAATAAAACCCTTTGAGACATATAAATGAACAGCCGAATAAGTGGTTTTGCCTAGCATGTGTCTATACAAAATATTACAGAGGTGCCAAGTTAATTGCTTAATATATTTTACCTAGATCTGAATGGAATTTTTATTTAATTGGATGAAATTATTACAAATAATAAACCGTGTGAATTAACTGCACAGGATCAGAAGTTCTGAGAGGAAAACCCAAAAGGATAATAGATGAATTTCAATACCAGCTGTTATACGTTTAAAAACTATAATAATAATATCTCATGAAGAATTGTTAAATAACAATATGTAACAAAGTAACAGTTTTATGACATGTTCAGTTTAGGGGCAGAAATAAAAACTGTTTCTCTCTAATATTCAGGGTGAATTTAAAGTATTTTTTGCACAAGTGTGCATGCGCGCACACACAATGAAGTATAGGAAAATTCAGAAATAGGATTGAATATTTATCAAACCATTGGGAGAGCCAACATTTCTAGGCTTAGAAATAACAAGAAGGGAAATAATCTAATACAGCCACACAACAGCTAGCAATTTTGCTACACAACAGTCATACTTAAGGAAAACTGCTGAAATGAACCTTATTGGAGACACTCATTTTCCTTCCTTGTGAATGAAATGTTTTTTGATAGTTTTTTTTTACTTGAGTGGAGGGAAAAGGTAACTTTAAAATGTTATGTGTCATTAGAGAAACCAGTAGTCCTGCTTCACTCATTCTTGAAAATAGCTGTTTTAGTGCCTATCCAATGGAATTTTCCTACATTGCTAATAAAATTGAATAATATTTGAGTTTAATTATTCATCAGATATTTCATTTCACTTAATTTTCCTCCAATTAGGCATTTCCTTTAAAAATTTTTCATTGATTAAATAATAATTAATTTGAATACCTGTTCTAATGCTAGGAGTACATCTGTGGTTGTAATAAAATTGTCTTTGTGGAACTGGGATTTTTTTTTTAATGGGAGAGAGACAGATACATATATATATAATGTCAGACGTTAATAAGTGCTTTAAAGAAAGATTAAGCAGAGTAAGAGACGAATAGTGAGATGCGGCTCTTTAGATTTAGTAGTTAGGAGGAAGTCCTTTTAAAACTCATATTTGATGAAAAACCTGAAGAAAGTGTAGAAGCGATCCAAGTGAATTTCTAGGGAGGAACATCTTAGACCTTGAGATGGGAACATGCTTGGTGTTTTCAAGAAAGAACATACATGGGTAGCTAAAGCATATTTAGGTAGGGATGATGGTGGGAAATGAAGTGGACGATGCAGGCAGCAAAGAGGACTTTATGCATTCTAGAAATAAACTGCCTCAATCTGTTGAGTTCATTGAATTTACCATAATCTAGAATGCTGTAGCTCATCTTTTCATGCCTGAGCTTTGGGTTTTTTTCTGCCTATAATCAATTTTATTTTGTTTTGATGGGTAATTATCAAAAGAAAGAGAGTACTCGATCACTATAAATACTTTCTGGTTACTTGTAAACTAAGGTTTAGTTAATGAATCTGATTCTCCTGCGTGTATTGCTGAGGTGAAATGCTGTAGGTTCCTAGAAAGCTCTGTAGTGTTTGTTACTTGTACAGTTTTTTTATATTACTAAGCAAGCGCGAATTGATTTAATAAAACTGCTGCTAAAAGAGGATTTTCTTGCAGCTTTTACTGTTGAAGGCTGATCTCAGACAACAGAAAATAATGCAGGAAACATTTTTTCCACTTTGCTCAAGAATTACACTTAAGCTTAACGTCCAGTGGATTAATTGCTGTAACCATGTATTCATGTCAGCAAATTAAGTTAACTTATGAAAATGTTCACTCACATTTCCTGCTGTTTTTAAGGAGGCCTTATGGGACCTGTCAGGATGATTTCATCTGGACATGAATTAACAACAGATTATGATGAAAAAGCACTTCATGAGCTTGGTTTTAAGGATATGCAGGTACACATAAATTGGTTTGAGTTTTGATCATCTATTGACTGTTATGCACAGTAGTTGAATGAATAGTCAAAGATATAGTTCAAGAACACTTCTTACTGCTTTTGTTATATTTAAATTTTAAGGAAAGTCATTTTCTATTTGATTTATTAAACCAAAAACTTGATGTGTCTAATTATATGTTAATTTTTTCCACTGTTGTTCCTATTTTTATAGATGGTATTTGTATCTTTGGGTGCACCAAGAAGAGAACGGAAAGGGGAAGGTGTTCAACTGCCAGCATCTTGCCTACCACCCCCACAGAAGGACAACATTCCGATGCTTTTGCTTTTACAGGAACCTCATTTAACTACTCTTTTTGATTTATTAGAGATGCTTGCATCATTTAAACCACCCTCAGGAAAAGTGGCAGTTGAAGATAGTGAGGTGACTATATCATTTCATTTTCACAAAATCTTTTGTCTTTCTGTTGAGTAGAAAATAGTTTTCTCAGTAGTCTCTTCAAGGCAATAAAACCTAGTAATCCGTTTATTCATTCATTAACTGTTTAAGTGCCTAATATCCAGGCATACTGTTTTAAGTATTATTTTATAAGGATCTAAATAGGCACAGTTTTAGCCTTCATTGAATCTAGTGGGGAAGACAGATAACGATATCCTTAACAGATAAAATAGTTTCAAGTAAACTAACAAATCAGTAGTTTCTGGTAGAGATAGCCGCTGTGACTGAAGCATAAAGGACTGGTGATAGAGACCCATTTATACTGGTTAGGGCAGGTTTCTCAGAGGGATACCATACATAATTGGAGCCTGAAGGATAAAAGGAGCCTACTAAATGAAGAAAATGAGAAATGATCTGGATAGAGTAATCTGATTCCTGAAGCCCTTAATATAAGGAGTTAGGCAGGTCTGGGAATTGTTAGGGGGCTAGGAAATAAGAGTGTGGAGCTGTGGTGGGAGAGTGAAATGAGAGGAATGAGATTGAAGAGATAAGCAGAGCCAAACTGGCCATTACAAGCCATTTTCAGTTTACTCAAAGTGAAGTGGACAACACTAAAGTATTTTAAGCAGAGGGAGAGACATATGTTCAGATTTTTGTTTTAAAATGGTAAGTTTGTTTTGGCAAGAATTAAAAAAAGCAGTAAGGAACCTAACAATTAGTCCAAGGAAGAATACCATCTTTTTAGTGATCCCCACAAACTTACTTCTCCAGACCAAACCTCAGTCCTTTGAGTTCCACACTTATATATCCAATTGCTTTCTTGATGCCTCTACTTGATGTCGCACAGGCATCTATTCTTCTTCATCACAAATGGAAACCACCCAGTTGCTCAAGCCAGAAATCTGTACACCGTCTGTTTTCCTTCCTGAACTAGAGTCTATCCTTTCTCCTAATCCAGTCTGCCATCAAATTATGTTGTTTTGACCTGTTGTCCACTTATTTCCACTGCCACCATTCTGTTTGAGGCACCATCAACTCTTTCATGGAAGAATAATAATTTTGAGACTGAGTGGCAAAGAAAATAGTGGTGCTTTTAAGGCTCTCCTTATGTTAGGCAAACTGTTCTTTCTTTTTCAAGAATGATAAGTGAATTTTTTCTGTGTTTCCAAAATGTGTTTGGTTGTGAATGCTGTTGTAGCTGCTGTTGGGTTGTCTGTTCCTCATAGCCTCATCTCTCTTGTGGTGGGAAGCTCTTAAATTCTTAAGAAATGCCTTTTTTTCATGCAGAATAATCAATAATAGATGTCCATGAACCTCCATTTCCTCACCTTTTAAATTTTATGCTGTAAATATTTAATGACCTTTTACTTCATGTCAGCACTGTACTGTCAGTTTAAAAGAGAAAAAGGTAATTACAAGAATCCCAGTTTTCCAGGCAGAGGGTAATAGCTCAGTGGTAGAGTACATGCTTAGTATGCATGAGGTCCTGGGTTCAATGCCCAGTACCTCCATTAAAAAAAAAGAATCCACTAATTTTCCAAGAGGATGCTAATGTTCTATGCAGTGTACGTTAAGGGAACAAAGGGAGGAAACAAATCTGGGGACAATTTCCTCAAAAGAGGAGTTGTTTAAATTGGGTCCAGCTTCTGTTAAAGAGGGAAGAGAGGCATTGCAGATTCAAGGAAAAGTGAATGGCATAATTGAAAAACTGGGAGTGTGAGTATAGTGTAATTAAAATACAAGGTCTGAAAGGGAGATTGTAACCTATACCACAAAGGACCTTATGAGATTTTTATTCTTTGTAAAATGGATTGCCATTTTCATGGAATGTTTTAAAGCAACAAAATGAGATCTTTTCTGGACTTTTACAAATAAAGTTGAGGTGTTAGTGTGGGAGTTACATTGAGAAAACAAGGACCAGAGGTAGCAGGACCGGTTAATAGGCCATTGTATAATTGTCGTTGTGAGGCCTAAACCAGAGAGAAAGCATTCATCTATTGGCAGATATTTTATTAGACTTTGTGACAGGAATGCTGCTGTTGATGTGAAGTTTCTGTGTTATTACAAGGCTGATTCAGTCTTGAAGAGGATTACCAAAAAAGTAAAGGATCTTCACTGGATATGACCCCTATTTTATAGTGCCTTTCAGTCATAACACAGAACATAGTCATGTACACTTGGGAGGGTTTTTTCCCTTCAAACTGTTTTTTGCAGAGTTCAGTTTCTCTCACTCTGCCTCTCTCTCTCTCAGCTGGGTATGTACAAAGGAATAATTCTATTTTACTGTAGAACTCTCAGTGCCATGTCCCCAAATAAACTGAAAAGTTTACTTGAGTTGCTTCTTTCTTCATTATGGTTGTGAAAAGCGAAGTTGGCCTTAACTCCTCCAGGTATATTCCCTTTCCTTCACAGTGTACCAGCTTTATACCATTATACAAAAAGAACTAAATTACTTTTTGTAGATGTATAGAAGAGTCCTTTGGCATCTCTTCGACCATATAATACCCCAAAATCATTATGACAGCAGCTAGTAATAAAATAATACTGTACAAATTCATACTCTGGAAAATTCCAAAAGTGTAAATTTTAGCTTTGGCTGCTTGGTTACCTCATGGACTGCTTTAATTTTTTTAAAAAAGGAAAACTTGCCTATTTCTTACATAACTTCCTGAAACATCTGTAGCTTACTATTATGTCAGTACCATGTGGAGTTCAAATTTAGCAAGTAATAATGAAAAAAAGTAGGTTTTTTAAGATTATTTGCTTTTCTCTTAATCCCTACTTGTCTGACACTAGAATATAAGATACGAATTAGCAAAATATGAGAAACAGGTGTACTCTTTTCCCAAATGTAACATCAAGGATTTAATTTACCATGTCTCTTGTTGTTCTTAGAATAGTGACTTGCAAAGAAGAAATAGATAGTCGTACTGAAATTTACTTGGATAACCTTATAAAACACATTTTCACTTCTGTTTGGAAAGTTTCCTGGTGAAGGTGGCCAGATCTGCAGGTCACTTTTATACCCCAGAAAAGTGATCAATAACAAGTTGAAACACCACCACTTTGATGTAACTGTTAATTAATTGAATAAATGTATTTACTATATAAAAAGTGGTTTATTCTCATTTTAAAGTGGTTTATTCTCTCTTTTAAAGTAAGATTAAAAATGTCAAATTTGATAATCAGTCATTTTATGCCAATTAAACTTGTTTAGATTTTTTTTTTTAACTGAACTGTCTTGATAAGCAGTTGTTCTTATTTGTGTAGAGCTTAAGATGTGAAGAACTTCATCTTCATGCAGAAAACCTCTCTAGGCGTGTATGGGAGCTACTGATGCTTCTTCCTACATGTCCTAACATGTTAATGGCATTCCAGAATATCTCAGATGAGCAGGTGAGTTCACAATACTTTTTATTCTCCTGGAGGATGGTACCAGTTTGCATTGTATGAGATTGCTTGTGGACCTGTAGCCTCAGTAATTTTGCTCTTAAATAGGTAAAAAGTGCCAGTTCATGTTAATGTTGATATATTTAATTATTAGTGAAGTTGACTAATATGGGTTAAATATAAGGCAAAGTTTTTTTTAAGTTATCTTAAGAAAATAACAGATTTACCTGTATATCAGTTTTTTTTATATTACTTCATGTTCTGAGTGTTGCTTTGTTTTCAACAACAGAAAGTAACATTTAGAGAAAATATACTATAGTTTAATGTCTCAATGCTTGTTTTAGATGCTTGTACAAGTCAACTGATAGAGTTAGGGGGAAAATTAGACATTCTAGGCAAAGAAATTTAATATATATATATTAGTTAATTTTCCCATAAAGGCATGATCTCATGTTACTGTTAGATATCTTTGTAAAGACATCTGTTAAAATTAAAGATTATTTTTTAAAGTTGTATAATAAGGAGTTACTTTGTGGAGATACCATTAGAACACCTGTAGGACGAATGGAAAAACAATATCCTAATGTTATGCTAATGATTACCTGTAATTTGGAACGTTGTTATGTGATTTCAAAAGGTCCTATGTCTCAGATGACTTAGAAGTGAAGAAGATGGGCCTGGAAAATGGTGGTTGATGATTCAGTGCAGCTTTAATAATACTATTGTTGTCAAGGATGCACATTAATTGTAAATAACGCTTTCATAAATCGAGAGTAGAAAAGAACAATATTTTTAAGTTTATGTATTTGCATATATGACTTTTGAATGGGTAGGTGTCACTTACAGATATTAAACATAGACTGTACTACTTCCATATCCTCAAAGTTCATGCATTCAACTAGGCTGCAGTGTTTTTTTTCATTGAGATGATGAATTACCTCAACTGTTGTGGAGATTAACAGCTATAATTTTTCTCCTGTGCTGCTGTTTATTAATTTTTTTAAATGTAATGAATAATTGGTGTTTTAAGCATATAATTTAGTACCAATTGTATAATTGGTGATCAGTTGTTTGAATATATTTCAATATATATGTAGTGTCGGTTTAAAAGTTTTTTGAGGGGTGGTTCTCTTAGCAAGTTGGCTTCAGAAACCTATGTCTTTCTTTTTTTAATTTAAGAGTAATGATGGACTTAATTGGAAAGAACTGCTCAAAATTAAGAGTGCTCATAAGCTATTATATGCCCTGGAAATTATTGAAGCTCTGGGGAAACCTAACAGAAGAATAAGGAGAGAGTCGACGGTAATAGCATTTCCATTATTATCATTAGATATTTGTATTCTCTCTGGAGCAAAATTCCAGAGTATGTTTTCTTTTAATTCTCCTGCCACCCTTCCTTATTTTATTATTTTTTACTGTTTCTCACAGGGAAGTTACAGTGATCTTTATCCAGATTCTGATGATTCAAGTGAGGATCAAGTGGAAAATAGTAAAAATTCCTGGAGTTGCAAGGTTTGATCATATGTGTTGGCAGTGTATTGGTAAAAATAATTTATCTCTAATTTTCCAAACGTAGGTACCATAATTATTGTTTTAAATTAACTTACCATTTCAATAAAACATAGTTTAAAAATTACGCATTACCCTCATCGCAGTAATGAACTGAGATTATTTAGTGCCTTTGTACTCCTATTTTTAGCACTTTTTATTTTTTCTTTCATTGGAATACTGTGTTAAAACCTCTCAGTGTCTGGGATTAAATGGTTAATGGAATATAAAGATATGTATATAGATTTTTGCAAGAATCTTTTTAAAATTCTCGAAAGTAGGCTATTACTGTAGAGAAGTTATATTGGTTTTTTTAAATCAAAAATTTCCTAAATGAAAGATATATAATACTTTACTTACATATACACACACATCCAGTTACTGAATCGAAAAGCAGGTCTTCACTACATTATGTAGCTGCTTTCCTCTTACCATTACTCTCACAATTGTTTACAGTTTGTTGCTGCTGGAGGGCTTCAACAGTTATTAGAAATTTTTAATTCTGGAATTCTAGAGCCGAAAGAGCAGGAATCCTGGACTGTGGTAAGTGAAAACTGACATTTTCTACTAGTTACAATTGTTAGCCCAACAAGCCACTTTCATTTCCCATTAGCAAGTGTAACTTTTGTTGCAAACTTTATTGTAGTAAAGGAGAGTATGGAATACAGCAGAAATAAGTTTAAGGAAAAATAGGGAGTCTGATAAACTAAATATACAGTAAGAGTTCTCCATGTCAACTTTGTTAAAAAAAATTTTTGAGTGCTAATATTAATGACTCTAAATTATAGGTAGTTCAAAAACATTTTTTCTTTAGGTTATAAGTTATATATTAATATTTACATAGTCTTAAAGCTTGAATACTTTTAAAGAAAAATTGTTTTATGTCTTCAATTTTTTGAAAACATCCTTTTTTGGGGGGTTTCACTTTGTTTTGACCATTTCTTCCTTGATAGCAATACTAAAAAATGTGTTTCCAGATCATTTGTGACTGGTCTGCAATGAAATAGATACAGAACTTGAGAGTAAGCCTTCAAAAAATTTTATAGCAATTGGATAATATTGAATAGTAATTTTTAATAGCATTTTGCAAAATTCTGATCCTCAACAAAATGGAAGTTTTTAAAAATGGTACTTTGTTAACTTGAAGAAGCACTGTCTATAATATTAGGAATATTAAATTGCTTGTGGAATATTTGAAAATTCTTAGTGCTGGACCAAACTGCATAATCCAGTTTTGTATTAAATGGAAAAGATGCTCATGTCCTGACCTCCAGCAAAACGGAGTAGCATTATCAAACATTCCATTCAAATATTAATTTCTTAGTACTTATTTTTTAGAGTTATTTTAGAACCTAGGAGTCAGGTGTTTGTGATTTGTTATCAGATACTGCTACATCCAAAAGATTAATGGGAGAAAATACATTTAAAAAACATTGCTGTCTACCAAGATTTTGTTGGTTTCAGTACTTCTTTCCATTTTTGTTTTACATATTTTGCTATTCATTTTGAGTTAACTTTTGAATCTGGTGTTAGGTAAGGGTCTAACTTGATTCTTTTGCATATGCATATCAAGGTTTCCCAGAACCTTTTCTTGAAAAGATTATATCCTGCAGTGAATGATTTTGGCACCCTTGTCAAAAATTATTTGACCATATATGTGAGGGTTTATTTTGGGGCTCTCTATTCCATTCCTTTGAACTTTTTGTCTTTATGCCACACTGTATTGATTACTGCAGCTTTGTGCTGTAAGTTTTGAAATCAGAACATGTGAGTCCTCCAGTTCTTTTCTTTCAAGATTTCTTGTCTATTCAGAGTCCCTTGAGATTCCTTATGAATTTTAAGATGGGTTTTTCTCTTTCTGCAAAAAACATGATTAAAATTTTACTAGGGATGGCATTGAATCTTTGGATCACTTTGGGTAGTATTGATATTTTAATAAGTCTTCGAATCCGTGAACATGTGTTGTGTTTACATTTATTTATGTCTTTAATTTCTTTGAGCAGTGTTTTGTAGCTTTCATTGTAGAAGCCTTTCAACTCCTTGGTTAGGTTTATTCCTAAATATTTTATTCTTTTTGATGCTATTGTAAAGGAAATTGTTTTTGTAACTTCTCTTTTATATTGCTCATTGCTTGTATAGAGAAATGCAACTGAATTATGTATGGTGACTTTGTATCCTGTTACTTTGCTGAATTCATTTACTAGTTTTAAGAGTCTTTGTGTGGAGTCTTCAGGGTTTTCTACTTCAGTAACAGAGGTAATTTTGCTTCTCCTTTCCAGTTTAGATGTCTTTTTTTTTTCTTGTCTAATTACTCAGGCCAGAACTTCCAGTACTGTGTTGAATAGAAGTGGTGAAAGCAGGTGTCCTTGCCTTGTTCCTGATCTTCAAGGAAAAACTCGCTTTCACCACTGAGTATGGTTTTCACTATGGGTTTTTCGTATATGGCTTTTATTATGTTGAGGTAGTTTCCTTCTGTTTCTATCTTGTTGAGTGTTTTTATCATGAAAAGGTATTGACTTTTGTTAGATGCATTTTCTGCATTAGTTGAGATGATGTCTTTTCCTTCATTTTGTTGATATGCAGTATTACATTGATCATTTCTTACATGTTGGACTATCCTTGCATTACAAGAATCCCGATTGGTGATGGTGTGTAGAACTTTTAACATGTTGCTTAATTCTGTTTGCTACTATTTTGTTCAGAATTTTTGCATCAGTGTTCATAAGGGATATTAGTCTGTACTTTTCTTGTAGTATGTTTTATCTGGCTTTGGTATCAGACTTATGCTGGCTTCATCAAATGAGTTAGGAAGTTTCCCCCTTCAATCTTTTTGGAAAAGTTTGAGGATTGTTGGTATTCTTCAAATGTTTAGTATAATTTACTAGCGAAGCTGTCAGGTCCAAGACATTTCTTTGTTGAGCGATTTTTGATTACTGATTCAATCTTACTAGTTACAGGGCTATTCAGATTTTCTATTTCTTTATGATTGAGTCTTGATGAGTTTTGTATTTCTAGGAATTTGTCCATTTCAAGTAGGTTGTCCAGTTTTTTGGCATACAAGGATTGTTCATAGTACTCTTAACAATCCTTTTTATTTCTGCAGAATTAAACATTTTTCCACTTGCTTTTCTGATTTTAGTAATTACTTTTCATTTTTCTTAGTTCTTCTAGCTAAAGGTTTGTCATTTTTGTTGTTCTGTTCAAAGAACCAGCTTTTATTTTCAATGATTTTCTCTAGGTTTTTATATTCACTGTTTATCTCTGCTCTTATCTTTATTATTTCCTTCTTTCTCCTAGCTTGGGTTTAGTTTGTCTTTCTTTTTCTAGTTCCTTAAGCATAAGTTAGGCTGTTGATTTGAGATCTTGGTTTGGTTTTTTTTAAATGTGAACATTTTTAGTAATCCGTATCCCCATTAGCACTTCTTCAGTGACGTGTCTGTTCATATTTGGGGTTTTTGTTTTGCTTTGATTACAGTTTGTTTTTTTCTTAGTAGAGAGTTATAAGACTTTTTTTCTTTATTCAATTTGGACAAGTTTTTTGTCAGATATAGGTAGTAGGAATATTTGCATTCAGTCTCTGGCTTACTTTTTCTTTACATTGACAATGTTTTAAGTAGGAAGTTTTTAATTTTAATAAAATTTGTATCCTAATTAAGGAATCTTTGTTGCAAGTTCACAAAGATTATCTCCTGTGTTTTCTTCTGTAAGTTTCATAATTATCTTTTACATTTAGGTCTGTGATACATTTTGAGTTAACTGTTGTATATGTAGAGTGAATTTGAGGTTTTATTTATTTTTTCCATATGGCTGTTCAGTTTTTCTAGCACCATTTGTTGAAAAAAGTGTTCTTTTCTCACTGAAATTTCTTGGTACCTTTCTTGAAAATCAGTTATATAGTATTGTTTTCTGGTATATTAGTATAGCCGTGCTGCTTAGCAGTGATATTAGGAAAAGAGAACAAGGACCATTGAAGAGAAATCTTCTGAAACCCTCATCTATAAGTGACATTCTTATTAATTTATTTAAAGGAATCATTTTACTTTTAAATTTTTAAGGTAGAGCTTTAAATCAGGTAGAAATTTTACTTTTCATGCTATATAATATTTTACCAACAAAATACTTGTTTTATTTTAAATGTATATATGTAAAGTGCAAATTTTTCAGTTGAGTTACTTTCTAGAATTATTGAGAATTTCTTTCACTCTCAAATATTAGAGTATATACCATTTATGTGGAAAGAAAATTTCCAATACTTTTGCCATCAGTTCTTTTATTTTGTAGGTAAATGTTATCTTCATTAGCATTTTAATAATTTTTTTAAGTTTTGTTACATTCTGAGCAGTATGTTTTTTAAAATCCTGTATATTGCTATTATATACCTATGTATGAAATTTTCATGATAGAAATGCAAGTGTCATTTCCATTTCATTAAATACATATTCTAGTGTCTAATGTCTTTTTTTACTTTTATAAGATTGAATTGTTACTAGCCATAATACATGAGCAGCAAAATTTCTCTACCATATGGATTAAGTACTAGCTATAATAATTTTTATTTTCTATCCTTTAGTTTCAAGTTGTATAGTGACCACATTAATGAAAATAGGGAAATGACATTTTCTTCTTATCCACAGTGGCAGCTAGACTGTCTTGCTTGCTTGCTGAAGTTAATATGCCAGTTCGCAGTAGATCCATCTGATTTGGATTTAGCTTATCATGATGTCTTTGCCTGGTCTGGTATAGCAGAAAGCCATAGGAAAAGAACCTGGCCTGGCAAATCAAGAAAAGCTGCTGGTGATCATGCCAAGGGTCTTCATATACCGAGATTAACAGAGGTAAAGTACAAAAGTTGCCATTAAATTGTAGTAATAAATAAACAAGGACATACTGTATATAGCACAGGGAACTATATTCAATTTCTTGTAATGAGCTGTAATGGAAAAGAATCTTAAAATATGTATGTATATGTTTAACTGAACCACTTTGCTGTATACCTGATACTAACGTAAACTGACTACACTTCAATAAAAAATAAGAATTAAAAAAAATTGTAGTAATAGGTTCTGTTTATGTTTTGAAAGATCTTATATATTTTTGTTTTTATGAAGTGAATACACTAATGTATACAAAATACTATCCTAAATTACAATATGACTTAACAGCTGAAGTGGTGCCTTCATTTTAAAGCAGTAGAAGTTATGAGGCAATAATGCTTTTCAGTTCATCATCTAAAATGCAGGAATGAATAATATATATGCCATTTAAATGTTACCTAACTGTAGGACTCAGTTCCTTAGTCAGTCTCAGTAATTTTTATACTGAGTATATCAGGGTCCATTCAGGAAAACACTAGGTATTTTAACAGAGTAGATCTAAAATAGAGAACTGGTTTTACACATATGTGTTGGAGGGCTAAAGATAAAGGGAATGTTGAGGTAATCCAGACAAGTAACCATCCACCACCCCTAGGGTTTGAGGAATATATGGAAAATTAGGGTTATCAGAAATTAAAAGATTATAGGAGGGATCCTGTTGAACTAGAGTTTAGGCCTCTGAGGAAGTGGTTCTGTTACTGCTGAAGTCAGTTGCTTCTTCTGGGTAAAATACTTCAGAAACAGTGCTAATAGAAAAAGCAAGAAAGTAATCTCTCTAGTATCCCAGGTTGACAAACCTGAATAGGAAGCCAGCTGGCAGAGAAGTTTAGTTCATAATGTACCAGCCGTAGTGCCACAGAGTAAGTACATACATAATATGGTAGATTTAGAGCTGAAGATGGCACAATAACCAGCACATCTAACAATAAAATGAAAATTCTTTTTGACTGTAAATTCTGTTGTTCATGTGATCAAATGTTTGCTCTTCAGTGTCATCAGTGAACTAGAATGTGAGGAGGGATGAAGATGAGTTTTTACTGAAATCTCTTCCTCATTTTGTAACCTTTTGAGAATGGCACCTCACCTCATACTTACCCAAGAAATACCAGAGTAATGAGCTGTTACTAATAGAGAAATAGAATACATATACCCATATATGGAATTTTTAAATAATTGGCTAATTTTTTAAAAACTTGTTCAAGTGCATACTTATTGAAAGTAATTGAGAATATATAAGTGAACCTTTCCCGAAGTCACAGGTCACTACCGTTAGTAATAGCTTTATATGTTATTTTATTATGTGCTCATTTTTTCTGTGCATATGCCAATGTTAGATTTTTATAGTTTAGAAAAGGAGCATACTATACTTTTTTCATTTCTTTATCATAATATTTAGAGTTTAGTATGTGAATCTAGGCTATTAGGGGGAAAATTTTTGCAACCCTAATTCTGGAGATGAAGTAGTTCTGTAGTAGGGAAGAACACTTTTTTTTTTTTTAAATAATTTACTGTCATGCATTATTTCGTTGATTCTCCTTTAGTACCCTTTTAGAAGGTTCAAATTCCAAATTGGACTTTTAGATTCTAGCCTAAATATAGCTTTTCTTGTAGCTTTCCCAATTTTGCCAGGGACAGGTTTAGTTGCTGCTCCCTTCTGTTGCTCATTGGGCACATTGCGTATACTTGTGTTACCGTGTTTTCTATGTTATCTGCTACACTGGACTAACATTTCCAAGATGGGAACAGGGCTTTTATAAAGTCACTGCTCAGAATGGGTTCTAATTTGCATAAGGGATTTAATAATTCTTTATTAAGTTAGCGATTTTTTTCCTACTATACAATTGAAGAACTAGACTAGAAATTAAGTATTTATTAGAGTCATGCAGCTTGAAAGCTAGCAAGCTAAATGTTGAACCTCAAGATTTTTCATCTAGAATCCATGCTCTGTATCTATGGTATATTGTATTGCTTTTCTATATTTATTTCAGGATGGTTAAGGAATCTGCCACTGCTTGACTTTTTTTATTCTTATTTCAAAAGTGAAAAATATTACTTCACCTGGTGCCCAGAAAGACCACTGACATGTGTAATATATAATATTTTTATCACACTATTGGGTAACGTGCAGAGAATCTGTGGATCAAATACAAAGAGAGGATTTGTCTGTGTATTTCTAAATTTCCAATATTTTCTTATTAAAGTTGCTATATTTAAGTTGGATTATAAATTTGGTTTTTTGATATTTGATATTTTTACAGTATTTCCAATAACCATTCTTAGGATATTCCTTATCTTTTTATAAATAAAAATCAAAGTAACTTGGAATCTTTGGTTGAAAATGCATTTTTGTGTTTTAGTGTATTTATAGATTTTGTTAAATGTTTTTGTTTTAAAGGTATTTCTTGTTCTTGTCCAAGGAACCAGTTTGATTCAGCGACTTATGTCTGTTGCTTATACGTATGATAATCTGGCTCCTAGGTATGAAGTTTTTACATAATTTATGTATATATCTATTTATAGTAAGGATATAGTGTTTTAAAACTTCAAATTGAAAAAATTTAAAAACAAAAATTGTTACAGTATTTCAGTGAACTTCTATTTCATTCATCTAGATTTGCATATTATTATCAACATTTTGCCAATTTTTTATTGCATAATCATGAGTGTGCATTTTCTGTGTTGTGTGCACACATTTGTTTATGTATAGTTCTGAATCTTGCGAGAGTTCAGACATTGTGACAGTTTATTCACAAATAATTTGATGTGTATCTCCTAAGACCAAGGATATTTTCTTAACAACTACAGTAAAATACTCAAATTTAGAAAATTTAACATTGATATATTATCTAATACTCAAATTGTCCCATTAATATTCTTTAAAACTTTTTAAATTTTTTACATGATTTTAAAGGGTATATTCCATTTATAATTACTACAGAATATTGGCTGTATCCTCCATGTTGTACAATACATCCTTGAACCTGTCTTACACCCAATAGTTTGTACCTCCTACTTCCTCTTCTCCCCATAACCAAACTACTCTGTGTCTGTGAATCTGCCCCTTTTTTTGTTCACTACTTTGTTGTATTTTTTTAAGATTACACATATAAGTGATTCATACAGTATTTGTCTTTCTATGTCTGACTTACTTCACTTAGCATAATGCCCTCCAAGTCTATCCACGTGGCTGCAAATGGCACAATTTCATTCTTTTTATGGCTGAGTAGTATTCCATTGTGCACATCTTTATCCATTCATTTGCTAATGGACACTTAGGTTGCTTCCATATCTTGGCAATTGTAAATAATACTGTTGTGAACATTGGTGTGCGTGTATCTTTTCAAATTAGTGTTTTTATTTTTTTTCCAGATAGATACTTAGGAGTGGAATTTTTGGGACATACGGTAGTTCTATTTTTAATTTTTTGAGAAACCTCCATACTTTTTTCCACAGTGGCTGCACCAGTTTACATTCCTACCAACTGTGTAACAGTTTATAACAATTTTTTTCCTGGTCCAGGATCACATACTGTGTTTAGTTGTCATATTTCTTCCATTTCCTTTAATTAAGTATACTTTCTTAGCCTTTCTTTCATGATACAGACATTTATGAGTAGTATAGGCCAATTCTTTTATAAAGTGTCTTTCAATTTAAGTTTTCCTGATTGTTTCTCACGATTAGATTCAGACTACACATTTTAGCAGAAATACTCCATAAGTAATGTATCTTTCCCAATACACCCTGGAGATAACCGTTTGTCCTATTATTAGTGATGCTAATTTTGATCAGTTAATCTGGTTTCCTGCAAGTTTCTCTGCAGTAAAGTTTCTGATATTTCCTTTCTAGTTAATAGTAATCTGTGGAAAAATATTTTGCAACTGCTTAAATTGGCTAGTTTTCACAAAATTGCTTTTCATTGACTTAGCATTCAGTGATGATTCTTACCTGAATTAAATGTTAGCATAATGTTTGCAAACTAGTGATTTTCTAACTCTTACCATTCCTTTTATGTTTATTAGTTCACATTCTATTATAAAGAAGAGCTTTCTCTTCCTCCCTTTTGTTTACTATCAATTTCATGAATTTTTTTTCCATTCAGTATAATTCATTACTACTACTCTTTGCTCAAATTAGCTGACTTGGCTTCTTCAAGCTTCTTCATGTGTCCTTTGGACATATCCCCATTATTTGGGTGGAAGGGAAGAGTCTCTTTTTATTTTTCCTATCACGATAGGATCTTCCAGGCTTACAGTTTCCCTGCCTTAGTTCTAGAATCAGCATTTCTTTAAGAATCCCTAGTTCTTATTGGTGGGGAACCTCTAAAATAACGGATACTTGGCATACTCACTGTTCTTAGTGTTTCCTTGCTTCTAGGCCCTCAGTAGATAGAGCTGGAAATAATGTATATAAGAATATAGTTTAAACATGTAATATGATCCCATTTTGGGGGGCTGTGTTGGTGGGTTTTTTTTTAAATAATGTACAGAATTTTAACAATATATAAATGGTAATTGCTAATACATGAGTACTTGATTGTATGCCTTAAATAATCACATAAATTATGTTAAAGTATGTAGAATTAATTTCCATGTGTTGTATTCTGTAGATGTTGTGTTGGGCTGAAGTTTGCCCTTGTACTCAAATGATTTACAAAGATACTGTAAACACCTTTAAGAGTGCTTAATCTTATTTATGGCTAATATCTAGTTAGCTGTTTTTAGATGCTTTTAAAAGTCACCTTCATAGGCAGTGGTTGTATATAAGCATGATCATTTTAAGATTATTTTTAATGAAGTTTTTTAAGTGTCTGTCTCAGCTGAATTCACTTGATCCATTTACTTGATCAATATCTGCTTTACCCCACTAGACTTTTAAGTTCTGTTCGAACTATATCTGATTTTACCCACCATTATATTATCAGTGCCAGGCACCTTACCTCATTGTTTGTGAAACTAATGAATGGATAATGTGGAGAATCAAAAAAAGTGCTATATATGACATTGGTTTTTATGATAAAATACATTTTATACTCCACCTGCCAGTTGCTCTCCAGTTAAATAATTAACTAGTTCTCCTTGTCCTCTAACACACATTCTGTATACCTCACTATCCCATGCATCACAGTATATTGAGTTAACAAGGCTCAAGTCTTGTTAACTGCTTGTCAATAACTGCTCTAGTCTGCTTTTATTTTTTCAGCATTAAGAAATGTTGGCTTGATCCTGTTAACCTGACACAATGAAATATAAATACGCAGGTTTGATACCAGCTGCTGTTGTTCAGGCTGGTTCACTGCAGCAATTCTTTTCATTCTACCATTTCCATTCTTAAAAGATCTTGTTAAGATCTCTAATGTGAGCCCTCCCTGTCCCCCTCTAGTCTGTGTTTTCTTGGCTCCTGTTCCTGTTCCATTATCTTTTCATAGTCCTCCACCTTCAGTTTATATGTGCTAGGAGGTTTGTGTCAATTAAAGTAGCTAGAATGAACTTTTTCCCTGTTAGCAAAAATCTTATAAAGCTACAGATTTTAAAAGTAGATGGGTAGGTTCCTCCTGGTAAAGTTAAATGTATTAAATTAATATGATAAAAGTTAAACATGAAATATGGCCAAATACTTGATTCGTAAGTTTTAACTTCTTAGTACCATTTATTTTAAATCAGTAATATGGATGAGTCTTGCTTTTTGAGATTTTGAAAGTTGTTTTGTTCATTATAACAAAGTGAGGATGCTAAAGTCCTTTTTTAAAGACAGCTTATTTGTAAGGTGAATACTAAATCCCTGTTTACTGGTTTTGTTAAAATGAAAATTTTTAATGTTTTGTTTTCTTTAAATTGAGGTAATATATTTTCTAATGAAGTTACTGAAAGTATCATGGGGAAAAAAATAGAAGTGAAATATAGAATTAAATTGGGAATTTTTCACTACTTTTCAGTGGTTTGCTTCCAAGAATTCCTGATCGAAATTTGCATTAACAATACAGAAGGAAGAACATTTTATGTCAGTGTATGATTTTTTTTTTAAGGAGTCTGAAATTTAAACTAAAACATTATAACCTTTCTCTTTGTAATACATACCTCTTTAACCAGAGCTTTAGCACTTTTTAACAGTTGACTTCAGTCAATATAGGATTCACTCAGATTTTGTTCATTAACTCTGAGCAGTCATTTGATGTTTGCTATAATAAGATTTTGCCAAGGATTCTTTAAATAAAAAATGAAGACCATGGGAAAATAAATTATTAGCTTTTAAAATCTAATCTATCAAGGGGGCAGAGAAAGCTAAAGGCTATGTAGTAATAAATTGAGTTATTTTTAATTCATTGCTGAATTTAATTAGTGGTGGTGATGTGTTTTTACCTTACAGAGTTTTGAAAGCTCAGTCTGATCACAGGTCTAGACATGAAGGTAAGGGTTCCACAAAGTTAATTTTTAATAGATAAAGATTTGAATGACTAGATACATTTATATATATTTAATAATGAGCATTTTGTTTTCTTCATAGCACAAGCCTTTATAGTAATTTTTTTCCAATTTTTTCTTTAGTTTCACATTATTCAATGTGGCTCTTGGTGAGTTGGGCTCATTGCTGTTCTTTAGTGAAATCTAGCCTTGCTGATAGTGATCATTTACAAGATTGGCTAAAGAAATTGACTCTCCTTATTCCTGAGGTAAGATAAAGATTGAGGGTTAGTCCTATTCATATTTTTTCATATTAGTAGCATTGATAATAAAAAGAGAGCTAATGGAAACAAATGGATATGATTCCATAAATATATCACATTACCTGGAATGTACTTATTTAATCCTTTAAGATCTAGAGTGTTTTGAATTGTGTGGATGTTAAATATTCTATAACATTCATATTTTCTGCAGTATTTGTTTACAGAGTAATTATTTTGTTTTAGGTTTGTTTGGGTTTTTGGTTTTGGGGTTTTTTTTAGTTTTTTTTTAGTTTTTTTTTTTCTGGGGGTTTGGAAGGACTTGAGCATTTATTTTATCTTTTTTTTGAGCATTTATTTTTGTAATTTATGTTTTAGAGAAGTTTCTTTTGCTTTTTCTATTTAATTAGAGTGTATCCCTTAGATGCAAGAGAGACTAAGTTAAATGTATTTTGATTTCAAGTGTTCACAATGAAGTCAATAGAATTTACACTAATTGTATCTTGATATTACTCACCCCGTATTTCTAAATGAAATAGTAGAAACACATTCTTACTAATATACTTAGCCACAATAGTCATATCCTTTTTAGACAATATTTTCTGATATTATTAGCACTATATTGAATGCATATGTATTCTTGTGCTGGCTGTGTCCCAGGTAACTATTGTGACGTTCGGACAAGTCCCTTAGAATCTTTAAAATATTCTGATTTAAGTACTTTCTAAATTGCTTCTTTTGCTGAAAATATTTTTCCTGTTACTTAATTATGTAAATAAATTATTATGAATATCCTCTTCTCAGTCCCTTTTGTATTTGTCTGTTGTATTTATTTGGGTTTTTTTATGATCATTTTGGGGAATTTCTAAAATGTTTTTACATATTACTCTGTGCTTTTGGGTACTTCATTGGATCATGTATTATTTAGGTGCATGAGCATGTGATCAGGACATTGCATTTTAAAATGTGTTGCTGAAGATTCCACCTTACATGTTATTTCTGCCAACATATTAACCTTAAAATTAACTTTTTAATGCTAACTCAGACTATCTTTGGAACTTGCTTTTTCATTTAGACTGCAGTTCGTCATGAGTCTTGCAATGGTCTTTATAAGTTATCTCTGTCAGGGCTGGATGGAGGAGACTCAATCAATCGCTCTTTTCTGCTACTGGCTGCCTCAACATTGTTGAAATTTCTTCCTGATGCTCAAGCACTCAAACCTATCAGGGTAAGATTTTACTGTGTTGAGGGGCAGTTTCTGTTTCTGTAATTTCCTGTCCCAAGTATGTCATTGTATTATCGTTACAGTAATTCTGAATACATGTTTACTATCTATAGTTTTCACTGGGAGGATAGTAGTTACATAGTTCTTAAAGTGACAGCATTGCGACATATTGTGTCCATGTTACACCTAGAAAATAGCATTTGTTCTTACTAGGTTCTGGGCCTTGTGTTAATAAGTTGAATGATAGAAACATCAGATGTAGCTTTCTTCTCATTCAGTCACACAGCTTTGGGGGTTTTTTTATCCTAATGATACTCTGAATTTTTAATTTTCTTCCTTGATCCAACGTGTATATTAGCCTTATAAAAATCTTTCTACCAAGTTATAAATCCAGAGACAATTAATAGACAGTCTGGGATTGTAATTTTACTAATCCCAGAAATACAATGCATTGGTGGATTTACATTTTTCTCCTCCATACTTACCTTCTATCACTGACTGTAAGAAATGTATTGCATTCTTTATTTTTCAGATTTCAAAACTATTAATAGACCATTGCATGTAGGTAGATTTATATGTACTCATTTTGTATAGGTTCCTTTTCCAGATTTTAATTGAGTTCTTAGTTTGTATTACATTATTTAGCATTATACGTTATTCGTATCTTTTCCAAGTAGGTTATAAGTAATTTGAGAGTAATGTTTTTCTGAAAGCTTTCTTACTGTTCACTTATGTACCTAGTTCTAATTTCACAGAAACTAGGAGTAGAGAGTTCTCTCCATATTTTTGTTAAATTTTGAATAATGTTTGTAGGGATTTAATTTTTTATAAAGCCTATATATAGTTTTTAGGATGTATTGTAATTTTTAGTTATTCCCCTTTTAAAAATGTTTTCATAAAGTTTAAATTTTTTTTAATAGATAGATGATTATGAAGAAGAACCAATGTTAAAACCTGGATGTAAAGAATATTTTTGGTTGTTGTGCAAATTAGTTGACAACATACATATAAAGGATGCTAGTCAGGTATGTTCAGTAAATTATACATTGACTTGTTAATAGAGATGAATTATGCACATATATGTTTATGATTTTATAGGTCTTTATTTATAATTAAGGGCATTTTTCTCATTCTGTAATAAGATGAAAATGTCGTAATTTTTCTGCTGTGTTTGTATCTTTCTGTTCTGCTCTAATTACTTTCTTCTTTTTACTTTGACCTTAGTTGAAATGTCTTCGTTTGGTACTTATAGGTAGTTTCCTGTGTCTTATGAGTAAGATTTGTGGATGTAAAGTCTGACTTGGAATGTGAAATTTAGACTTTAAATATACAGCTTTCTGTAATAGCAAGTGGATACTGAATACATAAAATAAAATTGCAATTCAAATAGAAGTTACTTTAAAGAAACACTATCAGTTTACTGATCTACCAATATTCTTATAGTAGGCTAAAATGATACTTCCATTCAAACAAAGAAATATTTAAAGCAAATTGATTTCAAAGGCAGACTTGTCACATAAAAACTTTTTTTCTTTTTTGTAAATTAAGTAGGCTAAAATGCATCTAATTGAGCTCAGAAAAAATGAGAAACCCTTGAAGATGCTACATTTAAATATTTAGGAAACATTTTCTATCAATTTTTTTTCATGTATTTCAATCAAAGTCCAGTATATACACTTAACGTTTTTAAAATCCTGCAGTATTTGAACTTCCTACTTTAAAGGAACAGTTCACATCTGAATTTTTTTAAATATTCTACTTTTCATTTGAGAAAAAATTATAAAAATTAATATTGAACATGTTTTAATTTTTTCTTCTAGTTTTGCTGAGTAATTGGCATACAGCACTATGTAAGTTTAAGGTGTACAGCATAATGATTTGACTTAAATACATCATGAGATTATTACCACGATAAGTTCAGTGAACACCATCATCACATACAAAATTTTAAAAATAGAAAAAAGTTTTTTCTTGTGATGAGCACTTCACTGTCAGCAGTTTTCATATAAAACATACAGCAGCGTTAATTATACTTATCATGTTGTGCCTTTCATCCCTAGTATTTGTATCTTTTGACTACCAATTCCAGTTCCCCTTCCCCCCAGAATGTGTTTAAATATACTTGACTTAAATACATTAAAGTCTGTTTTTACATTTAATATTGATTTCTTTTTGGTGGGAGGGGGGAGGTAATTAGGGTTTTGTTTTGTTTTGTTTGTTTTTAGAGGAAGTACTGGGGATTTCACCCAGGACCTCCTGCACACTAGGCATGTGCTCTACCACTGAGCTATACCCTCCCTTTTAATATTGATTTTTACATTTAATATTGTCTATAAAAATATTGATGCCAGATAAACATTGATTTTTTTTTAAAAAATCTATGGTTACCTTTTTAAAGTAGGAATCTAATATTTTTTGCTTGCTAGTCAAAGTAATTTTCCTTCTTAAAGATCTGAATTTCTTTGAGAATCTTAAATTAGTTCTATTTTAATTTTATTTATTGCTCAGTATAATGAAAATTAAAGCTTTATTAAAATTAACTATACTTTTAAATTAATTTCTAAAGGTAGTGTTAAAAGCAAACCTTAGTGGGTGAATTATATGGTATATGAATTACATCTCAATAAAATTGTTAAAGAAAAAATGAAACAACAACCTAGTGTCTTCTCGATAAATTACTGTGACTCTCATAATTTATTACCAGTATTCCATTGATTCTTTTTAAAAAGACTCAGTGATGTGTTTACAACTAAAATTTTATTGATAATTATGTATAAATAAAGATTAGTTATATTATTTATAATTAAATTGGTATACTAATGATTTGAAAGAACCAAACTTTTGTTACTTACAAGGAAATGATTTTTTTTTTAATAATGTCTAAAATACTTAACATAAAAATCTTTATTGGAATTTTGTGTTTTCTCTTTGTACTAAGACAACACTCCTCGACCTAGATGCTTTGGCACGACATTTGGCTGACTGTATTCGGAGGTAAAATTTGATGTAAGATTGACAATTATTTTGGTGAAGAAAGAAAGGACATAATTATATAAACTATCTTGTATTCTTTTTTGTAGCAGGGAGATCCTTGATCATCAAGATGGTAATATAGAAGATGATGGGCTTACAGGACTCCTAAGGCTTGCAACAAGTGTTATTAAACACAAACCACCCTTTAAGTTTTCAAGGGAAGGGCAGGTGAGTAATTAAGACTTCCAAATATTTATATGAAATAAGATTAAACTTTTTTGTTTCCTTATATGTGGGTATGTTAAATTTCCTTAAACATGCAAACTATAAACTTTACCAAAAATTTATTGCTGGCAGAAACAGTGAATTTTGAATAAAATGATTTCTAGAAATACAAATCTTAGCCTTATTCTTAGAATTTAGAAACAATTTTTAATTCTCATGACTGTATAGAAAGACAGCCTCTACTTTAATGGTATGTTTTTATAGGATTGAATATTTTGAGTTAATAACTTACACAGTGGAATTAATAAGTACTTGTTAGAGTACTTAGCTCATTTGTTTCATATCTTAAAGGCCCATTTGACATAAAATCTGTTGACTATTTGATAACACCTAATGACTTTACACCAAGAAATGTGTAATTACTCTTTAGATTAAGTTATGTACTCTTCCATTGACCCTTTTGTCATTGCCTTCATTGAGGGAGGGAGTTACGGATTGGAGGGTTGTTTTCTTAAGTCCACTGATTGTATTAGGGAACACAAGAATAACCAAAAAGGTGGAAGTTTGTCCCGATGGGGACAGGCTAAGGGATTCTTGAGATAAACTTAAGGTGACAGTCTTATCTATCTTAACTCTGTGCTACTTCCCCTATTTCACAAAGCCCCATTTTGTGTTTTTTCTTCTGGGTCCTTCTTAAATTTTTTCATTACACTCAATGGGAATAACTTGATTGGTTTATAGTCTTGATGATTGAAGTTTTATTTTATATATAAACCAATATGTAATTTATATTCCAAAATATAAATATATTAACTGATTTTCTGATAACATATTATCATAAAGCAAAACTCATTTTAAAGAAAGAAAAAAATTTTTAGGTATTACTGACAAAGAGAAGATTCCCTTATTTTAATTTCACATGATGCTTTGGTAAATGGCCTTCTGGACTTTCTGTGGCTATATTAAATACACAGGTATATAATTTATATTATGTAAATACCATCCTGTGATCTGTGTTCTTTATTTTTAAATGAGTACATCAAAAAAGAGAAAATACATTAAAAATTGAATACATGAAAGAGGGAAATAATTTAATCTTTATTAACATTTATGTTAAGAGTTTGAAAAACACTGTGCAGGGAACATTCTTGTACACCTGTCTCATTATACACTTATGTAAGTTCTTAAAAGTAAATTTGATTCTTTTTAATCAGAATACATTGGTTTACAAAAGGCTCTTGTCAGTTTATGCTCCCAGCCACACTACCTAAGAGTGCCAGCTTCTCAGACATCCTCACATTCCTTACATGACGTTTCAGTCTTTGCCACTCTCACTGTTGCTTTAGTGTTATTTCTTTGGTGAATGTTGAAGATGAGTGTCTTTTCATTTGTTTTATCCACTTGTATTAACTAAGTTCTTCTTTTGGTTTTAAATTTAAAAATTTTTTTTAAATTTAGCTTGTGATTTTCCGTTCATAACCTGCATGTATTCTTTTGTTATTTTTTTTAATTTATTGTCAAAAGTTCTTTATTTTGAAAATATCAGCTCTTTTCTCATATATACAGGGATTATTTCCAAAATTCTCATTTAATTTATCTTCATTATTCATGTGCATTTTATACCATTTGTTTCTATCCTCTCTTTTGTGTATTGGTTCATACAAATGATTATCTTAGGCAAAATGTTTAAGCTCTTATAAGGTAGATATTGTTATTAGACCCCATTTTGACAGATGATGGAACTAAGAAGGCAGAGAGGTTAAGCAACTTGCTTTACTGATGACACTCAGACTCTTTACCTGACCAAGTTTCTAACCACTATTCAGTACTGTCTATAGATGTTAAAGCCTTACGCAGTGTTCTATAATTTGCTTTTTTCACCTACCTTAGAGATTCCCCATATCAATATATAGAGAGTTAATTTCATTCTTTGTAACAACTACATAATATTCTTTTTCTGGAACTATGTAATGTATTCTAACTAGCTTATCTTATACTATTACAAATGATGTTGCAGGGAAAATGTTCATGCATCCATTGTTTAGGAAAAAATTCTGGAAGTAGAACTGCTGTTTGATGAGTTACGTGCTTTTATGATTTCGGTCAGTATAAAACCATATTGTCCTCTATGGAGGCTGAGCTGATTTATGGTTCCACTTAAAATATATGTGAGCCAGGTGCCTATTTTCCCATATTCCTACCTATCTAGTGTATTATCAAGTATTTAATTTCTGCCAGTCTGATAAGTGGAAAAGATTCTCTTTATTTTATTTTTTATTTTTTGTAATTATGTGTAAGGTTGAGCTTCTTTTTACATGTATGCCATTTATTTGTGTTCTCTTTTCTCTGACCTGCTCAAATCCTGTTCTCATTTTCCTTTTATGTGTATACTTGGTCCTTTTCTTTAGAAGTTGTAGGATTCTTGTATAAAGGAAACAGCCGTATATACTTGGATTTATTTCTGGACTTCCTGTTTCACTCTGCTTACCTGTTCATTCACCAATATCATATTCTAATTCTGTAGATTAACACTTGTTAGTATCTTGTAGAGATGATCCATCTTCCCTATTACTCCTTTTCAGAATTTTCCTGGTGGTTTATTTTTTCATATGAACTTTAGAGTCAGTTTGTGTCATTCTTTCAGAAAATAAAATTCTAATACTTTTTAAAATTGGAGTTTGTTAAATTTATGAAAAATTGAAATTATATTAAATTTGCCTATACAAGAACAAGATTTATCTTCTTATTTATACAAAACCAATCTTCTTGTGTTTTTTACTTTAAAGTTTTCATTTAGAATTTGAATTTTAGGAATTTTTCAATGAGGTTATTCTTAGGAATTTTATCTTCTTTATTGGTAACATATATGGAATCTTCAGTTGTGTTTTCTAATAGTTGTTTATATATAGAGTAATGATTTTTGTGTATGAATTTGTTGCATGCCACCCTAAGTTCACTTACTGTTTGTAGATTTTTTTTAGTTAACTCTACTTTTATCTCTAGTATCAAAATCTTTATTTGCTTTTCATAATTGCCTTCAAGTAATTGTTTTATTTCTTCATTTTTAAGTCTTAAGTCTCTCCATCCTTTCACTTGTCTTATTTTGTCTAGAACCTCCAGAGCAATGTTAAAGTTTTTATAGTTTACTAGTAGTTGTTCATTGAGAAGTTTTTAATGTTTGTGTAGTCAAAACTACAGATTTCCATTGTGTTTTGGATGAGATGGGAAACCTTTGGGAGCTTTTGTACAGGAGAGAGATGTGGTATGAATTAATATTTTAAAAGCTTCACTTGTTGAGGGAGGCAAATAACTCAATGGCCGAGTGCATACTTAGCTTGCTTGAGGTCCTGAGCTCAATCCCCAGTACTTCAACTTAAAAAAATTAAATAAAAGCTTCACTTATGTTCTCTGGGGAGATCTAGACTAGGTAGAGAATTAAGAGGGCAGGTGTGTGTGTCATGGATCCAGTTAAGAAGTTTTGCAGAGAGATGATGGTGAAAAGTGGTTGTATTTTAGGTATTTATTGAAAATAGAGCTCATAAGACTTAAATTTCTATAAGATTGTGAGGTGGGAGAGAGAAATTAATCAAGAATAACTGGTCAATTTTATGCCTTAGAAACTTAGTAAATGATAATGCCATTTGCTAAGAAAGGGAAAGCTCAGGATAGATAAGACTGGGGAAGGGTGAGGTGTCAAAATCAGAAGTTCTATTTTGGACACGTTAAATTTGAAATGTCAATTAGATATCCAGGTGTAGGTGCTTAAGGCAGTTGGTTTTGGTGTATTTTTATGAAAAGTCTTCCTTATCTCTAAGATACTAGAAATACTTTTTCTGCTATGATGTTTTACTTATTTATTTAAGAATTTTAGAAAACTTTATTTGTAATTTGGTTTTGGGAGTCAGTAAATGTTTTCTGTAAAGAGCCTTATAGTAAGTATTTTTTTGGTTTTGCAGGCCACATTTGGTATCTCTCACTACCATCATCACTACTACCACTGCTACTAATTCTTCCTCTCCTCTCTCTCCTCCCCCTCCTCCTCCCTTCCTCTTTCATCTTCTTCCTTCCTTTCATTCCCTCCTTGCTTCTTCTCATTCTCCTTTAAAAATATAAACCCCATTCTTATCTCTGCTACCTTGTACAGTATCTGGCAAATACATGTTGAATAATAGATGATTAAGACTCAACCCTGATTCTTAAGAACTGATGGTCTAATGGTTCATTTGTTCAGCAGGTAATTATTGAGACATCTGCCTTATGCAGAATTTGTATGTACCTTCACAAGTAATGACTGCTCATGATACTTGTAATTCATAGTTTAAAAAAAAAAAAAAAGAGCCAGTAAAGGGATCCTGTCAGAGATATGGAAGATCAGATAACACTGACATGATTAGGAAAGGCTTTAAAGAAGATAAAGCTTTTGTAACCAGGACAGAATTTTCTTAAGTAGAAAAATAAGGGAAGCATCTGATTCACAGAAAAGAGCATGAGTGAAAAATAAGTCTTAGGAAGCCACTGGTTATGTGCAGAATATTGAGTGGTTAGTTCAGTTTGGCTTCAGTTTGAGGAAGTATAGGAGGTAACTCTGGGAAGCTGGGTGGCCATTATTGTGGTCACAGGAAATTACTTGTATGTGTACAATAAAATAAAAGCATTACTTTTGTAATTTAATAACTGGGGTCTTCAAAGTTTTTGATCAAATAACAGGAATATGCTTTAACAAACTAGATCTGGTAACAGGTTGAGAGCCAATATACTTTTTCAAACAGTTTTTGAAGTGGTTTTCAAACTGTTATTGTTCATATATTCTTCAAATAATTTTGGGAAATCTAGGTATCCTCTCACAGATTTTTAAATTTTAAGAAATTTCTAGAGCTTTCAAGTTTTTAACTTTTTTATTGTAGTTGATGCACATATACTATATAAATTACAGGTGTATAATATAGTGATCAATAATTTAAAGCTTACACACCATTTATTGTTATAAAATATTGGCTGTATTCCCTGTATTGTGCAATATAGCCTAGGCTTAAGTATTTTTAAAGGATATAATTTCCAGGTGATTGAAATTGATAAATACTTATTTTCTGTGACTACATGGTGGTGTCTTATATTTCTCTCATAAATAATTATTGTTACATTACATGTATCTGGACATAGGTAATCAAACCACGTAAATACACTTTGAATTTTGCCAAATAAGTATGAAACATTAAAAATGCAATTTTATTCAAAATATATGCTTTAGGAAGGATATGTGGCTTTAAAATTAATTTATATAGTCGTAGATGGCTATTACTTATTAAGCTAGAATGACTATGTGTCCATTAAGTCTTTCACTACTTTATATTTGTGTAGATATAAATTGTGAGAAGCCTTGTTTACAGTAGGAATGGAAGGAGTTTTGTTTTAATAATGTTGTTTAGCTCTTTGAATTTCTTCTGAATTACGTAGCAAAGATCATACTCTGATCTATCAAAGGAAATTATTTTAATATTCTCAGGTATCAGTTTGAGGGTCTTCTTTCTGTGAAGTATACCAAAATGGCTTTACCATTCTTTATCAAATGGATACATTAATATATACGTTACTCTTTCACTTAGAGATACCGGCTTTCCTGGTAAACTCAGAGGAAGCAAAATAAAAGTATTGTTCATTTCAACATGCTTTACCAACTCTTAATGTTTTGATAAATTGTTTTTATCTTATCACAAGTGTTAAATTAATTTTGTCAGAACTTTGGCATTATGGGTGTTAAGGTCATTAAGTGTCTAGATCTAAACTGATTAGCAAACATTGTTCATTGTTAAACTAGTTATTAGCCAATTTCATTTCTTTTTGAGTGAGTTTGACTTTATTTTCCAGTTCATGTAAATGCGTTACTCTGTGTTTCCGAGACAGTCATCTCACCTCTCAATTATAAAATAGTCAAGGTATAATCTTACTATCAGTCTGTCAACTATGTAAAATAAGCTTCTATTCACTTTCCGGATAATCTTTCAGATTTACTTCTATAGTTCTTAGAAACTAAGCATTGTACTATCTTTGACAATAGTGAGACGGAAGAGGTGAGGTCATTAATGGGAAATACTTTAAATTTTCCTTCATTTGGTGCCTGTGTCAGAGGTTCCCAGGACCACTCCCAGGTTCAGTGATTACTAGGATTCAGAGGACTCAGCACTGTAATTGTATTCATGACAAGGCTTTATTATGGCAAAATAATAGAAAATGAAATCAACAAAAGAAAAAGCATGGGGCCAAGTCTGGTGGAAATCAGGTACACCATTCTAAGCGCCTTCTCCCAATGGAGTTGCATAGACTGTGCTTAATTGCCCCAGCAATGAGTGTGACAACATGTATGAGGTATTGTCTACTGGGGAAGCTCTCTTGAGCCTAGAAGACCAGGGGTTTTACCAGGGGATGGGTCATGGAGGTACATAATAACCTGCATAACTGACCACAGTCACTGAATTCCAGATTTCCAGGTGGAAAACAGGTATTCTGCATAAACCAAATACAAATAGTCACAGTAAGCTACTTTAATCACTTAGGGAAAGATTTATAACAGAGGAGGGAATTGTTTACCATTCAAGTGTCCAAATGACAGCCAGTAGCCAGCCTTACAATGCAGCCTCTCTAAGGATAGCAGAGTCTCAGTCTTAACGTTACCTCTTTTCTGCAAAGTACCCCTGGAGGTTTTATACCCCAGAACAATGTACCGTTGTAGTACTTGAGATGGGTGAGGGAGATAATTTTCTTTGGGAGAGTAGCAAAGGACCAATTAAAGAACAAGTGGGAAAGGTGACCCTTTCTCAGGAAGATTGAATTTAGGGAAAAGTACATCTAAAATACATTTTATTGCACCTTAGTTTTAACTTAACTGGTATTGAAGTTGAGAGCTTGGTGTTCTGACTGTGGCACCTGCTAACTCTGTGACTCCAGGAAAGATTCTTAACCTTTTTTGTTTTTTGTTTTGGGGCTTTTGAATAGTATCTGGCACTTGTAAGTGCTTATTATGGGTAAGTTGCTGCTGTTGCTGCTCCTGCTCTTTTAATTATTAGAATGAAATAAGGAGAAACTTAAGTAACTGCAAAAAGAGTAGAGTCCTGAACAAAAATGTTTGTTCAATGAAAGAAGTAGAAAATAATAACGTTGTAGATGGGACTCTTAAGAATGAGCTATCAGGTATCGAGGGGAGGGAAGAGTAATGGTTAGCCTCCCATGCCTACCCCACTCCCACCCCATTTCTCTAAGAGAAGTGAACATTGGGAATACTTTCAGATGATGCTACATGATGCTCCTTTAACTTTTTAAACAGTGTTTTTAGTAAATTGTAGATTGTCATACAATCCAGTTTACTCTATGTAACTTACTATATTTGGAAAATAATTAATTTCCAAACTTAGGTAACATACTTGGTCTTTCTCTTTTTTCTAGGAATTTTTAAGGGATATCTTCAATCTCCTGTTTTTGTTGCCTAGTCTAAAAGATAGACAACAGCCAAAGTGCAAATCACATTCTTCAAGAGCTGCTGCTTATGATTTGTTAGTGGAGATGGTGAAGGGGTCTGTTGAAAACTACAGGCTAATACATAACTGGGTTATGGCACAACACATGCAGTGTAAGTAGTCTTCTTTTCCTCTAATCTTTCTAAGTTTTGTTTGCAGAAATGAGATTTTGGAGGGTATGATTTAAAGTATTCACTATTTACATGTTTTAACTTTATAAACTGTTGCTATTGTTGACATAATTGAAGTTAAAAACAAACATTGGTTTTTAAAAAAAAAGAGGTATGATGGACTTTTTATAGATATCTGAAATACTTTAGCATTTGGGGATTAAATAATTCAGTGCCAAATTCAAGTTTTGATAGTCCTTTGAATTTTTAGGAATGAACTAGTTTTATTATATATTCTTACTAATTAAAAAATTATCATAAATAGTGTCATGTATATGAACTTAATAAGTAATGGAGGTAGTAGCTGTGAATGAAAGCAAAATACATTAATAGTTGATTTGGGGGGCATCTTTTCCTTCCTCTTTTTTCAATAGCTCATGCGCCTTATAAATGGGACTACTGGCCTCACGAAGATGTCCGTGCTGAGTGTAGATTTGTTGGCCTGACTAACCTTGGAGCTACTTGTTACTTGGCTTCTACTATTCAGCAACTTTATATGATACCTGAAGCAAGACAGGCTGTCTTCACTGCTAAGGTAGAGTTTTCCTTATTTTAAAAATTAAAACCATAAAGCAAAATTTTAAAATTTTGTTGATCAGTCTTGATTCAGTGTAGTAAAATATTGTTTGAGAAGATAATTTTTGAATAAAAAAGTGACAAATTTGATTAGATTACTAGCTAGTTTATGTAAATTTCAATTTTTACGTTTCAATGGGTTACTCCAAACAATGTAGTATATTTATCAAAGGAAAACACAGTTGTGGAATATACAGTGTATCCAGTAAAAACGATATTTTCAGTAAAAATAAATACAAACTTTAATTATATAGAAAATAAGCAAAGCCTAAAACAAAGTAGGGAAATATTACCAGAATCACTGGACTTGTTTCTTTTATACTTATCCTAAAGTAAATTTGATTGTGGGCCTAGTTTGAGTAAACTCTGCTTCGTGATATTTTTGTTAACTTGTTCTTTCTAGTTTTCATTCTTTGCTAACCATGGGCTGTTTTTCAGTTTGCCTTCTGCACTGCTTCTATAGTTTCTTAGCAAACTTTCTTATGCTTGCACTTTGGTTTTTGTTTTCCTCTATCTTACCCTGATATCCTGGCAATTTTCCCCTCTAACCAAGTATTGCAATTCTGTATGTATCTTCAGTGAATCCTTAATATGTTTAAGCTGTGCTTCAAGGTCTCCAATTTACTGTATACTCAAGTAGGTTTGTTTTTTGGCTTTAGTTATATTGATGTTTTTAAGTTTACCATCTGAGACTGATTATGATTAGAAATAGTTGAATAATTGATTTCATTTAGCATGTGGAAATTTGTGAAAGCTACATGTATTTTCATTGTGGTAGAATATACATAGCATAAAAAGTATCATAGTAAACATAAGTGTACAGTTCTGTGGTATTAAGTATATTCACATTGCAACCATCACCACCATCAATCGCCAAAAGTTTTTCACCTTCCCCAGCTGAAACTATGTATCTGTTAAATATTTTACTTACCATTCTGCCTTCCCCCAAACCTTTGCAACCACTATTCTACTTCCTGTCTCTATGAATTTGGCTCTCTAGGTACCTATATAAGTAGAATCATACAATATTAGCCTTTTAGTGACTGGCTTATTTCACTTAGCATAATGTCTTCAGGATTTCATCCGTGTTGTAACTTGTATCAGAATTTCCTTTTTAAAGTTGAATAATATTTCACTATATGTGTATACTACATTTTGTTTATCCATTCATCTGTCAGTGGACACTTTGTGGTTGCTTACACCTTTTGGCTATTGTGAATAATACTGCTATGAGGATGAGTGTACAAATATCCATGTGAGTCCCTGCTTTCACTTCTTTTGTGTAGATACCCATAAGTGGAATTGCTTGAATCATATGGCAATTACCATTTTCTATTTTTTTGATAATAGACATCCTAATGAGTGAACATGTATTCTTTTAAGTAGTAAATACACATATGTAGGGTGTATAATTTACTTAGAAATTGCATATTTGGTTTTATTGGATTTAAATAATTCATTCACTTCTGCAGCCAACTAAGAATTTATTCTCCTGAACAAAAATGTAAATCCAGGTCTTAATTCCTGACTATTTCTTATTCTGAATTACTAACAATTTGCATGTATAATGTTATATACTAGAAATGTCATTTAATGTGACTATTCTCATAATCTCATGGAATATTAAGTCTCCCATATGCCAAGACTATACTGTAGTTGTTTTTGTCAATTTTGTTGATTCCTTTTATTCAATTCCTCTATCATATAATTTTGTAGTAATTATATGATGAACAGATTTCTATTTCAGAGTCCTTGTCTTGTGCTATTTCACTTGCACTTCCCACAAAATTGACATAACTAGTGGATACTTGTGGCATATTTGAGACTTATTATTCAATGAGACTATCAGCGTGTCTTCAAAATTATAACAGGTAGTAATTTGTAATGAGGATATTAACTACTTCATGGGTGTATTTTAATATTTGAATGAGATAGAGTATATCTAACAAGTGCCTGACATGAATGTGGGGCTCTCCTATAAGACTGGTGTTGGAGGACCAAGTCTATTCGTGAATGAGTCTAGCCAGAATCCTGAATCTCAATGTACTTGAATATTTAGAAAAATTTTCAGAAGATCTTGGCCAGTATTCCCCTGCAGTGTTAAGAATCTGCTGTTCTAGAAAAAAGTAAAGATATGAATAAGTGAGGAGGATGGGTTGTCATCTGTTAATATAATGTGTTTTTTAATGTATGGGTTTATTTGTGGAAAACAACTTTGTTGCACAAATATAAGATGTTTTTTCTTCTTGCAAAATCTCCAACTTGTAAATCAGCATTGAACCGAGTAAGTGTTGATCTGGAAAGCAGTTTTTTAAGATCTGTTTATTCAGTTTCTTTGCATAACAGTGATGACTGTATTTATATCATGAACAACATACTCCACTTTTTAAAATGTTAAAATTGCTAAAGAAAAAATACATTGTGTCTGTTTTTCCCACATATGGCTAAAAGAATGAAAACAGATAGTGTTAAGCACACTATAATTCTTTTGTAGAATGTCTGATTTACCATCATCAGTATGTCTTAATGAAAAGTTTTTTTCTTGATTTACAGTATTCCGAAGATATGAAGCACAAGACCACTCTTCTGGAGCTTCAAAAAATGTTTACATATTTAATGGTATGTTTGAGAATTGTGTATGGAAAACTAACTAGATATATATACCCTTTGACCAAAAGTGAAAACATTAATTGGTGTTTATTTGTGTTGACTTTGTTCTGACTATTTATTCTTATTTTTCAAATTGAATTTGTCAGTTACTGATGTTCTTTGTCATAATGAATTTTAACAGTCACATTTCAGTCATTTACATTTTGTTAATTTATCCTTTGGAAAATTTCTTGTATCTGATCCTTTTCCCATCACGAGGCCCCTCCCCCAGTACTCCCCTTACCCCTTAGTCTTAGGGTTTTCTGACCGATTTCTCTTTATCTCTCTTAATTCCCACCCCTAAAACTATCAAAGTAATCAATCTTAAAAGAATAGCAAATCTTAAAATATTACTCTCCTAGTTAAAGCTCTTTAGTGATTTTTTTATTATGAGCAGAATGGTATTCAGATTCAATCAGCATGGCGCATACCCCGTGTGATTTTTGCCTCTTCTCTTTAACCTCCTCTCCACATCCAGCCTTACCCTATAGTAACCGTAAGCCTTTAGAAGTCCTTCACCCTGTTGCTTCATCACTTGTGCAGTTACTATCTTGCTCCTTCTGTCTGTGACTCTTTTCTGTTAGTGCTCTTCTCCATTTTCTTCCTTTTGTTATCCTTCAAGAATCAACTTGATTTTCTTGAGAAAGCCTCCCCTCTAAGAGACCAAAAATTGCAGAATATCTCTACGTCACCTTAATTCTGTTTTACCATCTTTTGTATTGACAGTTACTTGTCTCACCTATTAGAATCTTAAGGACAGAAATCATACCATATTTATTCCTGTGTATTTCAGCTTCTAAGATTTAATGAGACTTTTTAACAAAAAGATTAGTTATCCCTTGAGTCCACTTTTAAATCTCCTTTTAAGAGAGTTGGAACATGCCATCTGAATGACAAAGCAGTTTTACTGCTGTTTTAAACTACTCAACAAAAGTTTAGTTTATGGGAAGCTTAATCACTCTGCAGAGACTTTGTATTTTATGCTTCCCAATGCAAATCTGTGTCCTTTGAGTCCCATATTCCTTCCTAGACATTTCTAGACTTAAAAAATAAAACTTTCTTAACTTATGGTAAGTTAAGCATCTCTGGCACTGAGAGTGTTAAACTGAAAATGCCATGAAAATTAAAAAAATGAAATAGTAGAGAGTGTTTTAATACTTCATAGATTTACTACCTGTTTTGTTGTTGTTTTTTATTCAAGAACCTTGTGATAATTTTTATTTCTATTTGCGACTTAGAGTTGTTTATTTGATTGTTTTATAATCCTACTCCTTCCCCCGACCCCTCCTTTTCTTTTACAGGAAAGCGAATGCAAAGCATATAATCCTAGACCCTTTTGTAAAACATATACTATGGATAAACAGCCTCTGAATACTGGGGAGCAGAAAGATATGACAGAGTTTTTTACTGATCTGATTACTAAAATTGAAGAAATGTCTCCAGAACTGGTTAGTACTAGAACATTGAAGTTTCTTTGAAATTTGTATGGATTTGCCCAATTTTAATTACTGACTTTTGTTTTTGTTTTTGTTTTGTTTTGTTTTGTTTTAAAGAAAAATACTGTCAAAAGTTTGTTTGGGGGTGTAATTACAAACAATGTTGTGTCCTTGGTAAGTATTCTACCTATTCTTTGCTTTTTGGAAATCTTAATGTATATTTTAGCTTATGATAAATGACTAATTTTGACTATTAACTGACCAGGATTGTGAACACGTTAGTCAGACTGCTGAAGAGTTTTACACAGTGAGGTGCCAGGTGGCTGATATGAAGAACATTTATGTGAGTAATGCTGTATATATTTGTTAACTTTTTTCTGCTTTTAACTGGTTGTACATAGCAGGCTTATGTTGTTACCTTGAAAAAAAAATTAACTTCGATGTTTTCATCTATTTTCTTCTTGTGATGCTACTCAAATAAAAATTAAAGGCAGACCACAAAGCTGATTTTTCCCAATCAAAATTTAAATACTTGAGGTTTTGAATAATTTAGTAAGATTCATAGAGCATCTTGTATTTTTACTACATTTGAGTTCACTTTTTTAAAAACTTTGTTTTCCTCTGTGCATTCTACCCAAATTGTAATTAATGCTTTTTATATTTTTGCATGTTGTAAACAATAATATGAAATAATATTCATTTGAAAATATGTGTTTATACACAGGAATCTCTTGATGAAGTCACTATTAAAGACACTTTAGAAGGTGACAACATGTATACTTGTTCTCATTGTGGGAAGAAAGTACGAGCTGAAAAAAGGTTTGCTTTTGAAACATAATTTTTATGATTTTGATAAATCATCAAATGGAAATAAAACACAGACTTAGGATAAATTAATGTTAAACTTCTCTGAAAATCATGTGGTTAAGGTTATGGTCAGCTGCTTGGAGCTCCTTCTCATACAGCAAGAATTCATTTAGTTACTTAAGTAACCTTTCAAGCATTCTTACATTTTTTCAGATTTTTTCCCCTTATTATTAATGAAATGTTTACCAGCATCTATATAACTGCTTAGCTGTCTACCATGCACTCAGTGGAGCATGATAAAGAGTCTACTCTTGAACTGAATACCTTTTCTGAATCTCTAAAGTGAGAGATTTTTTTCTTAAGAGCCAGCCATAAGGTGGTTGGTTTAGGACAAAGTAGTTGGATAAAGATGTTTCAATTCTACAGATGAACATTGAGTGACAAATAGAAATTAGATTGAAAGAGCATCTTATGCAGTTAATTACTAGGAACAAAGGCAGAAAATTAGAGGTATAACTTTGTATGTACAGGAAGTCTGGGATTGGGCCATCCCTGCCTCAGGTAGATGATTTGCATTTATCAATAATAGAAAATAAAATTGGTAATATACAGTGACATCAAATGATTAAAATATAGATTTGAGGATTATCTGCATAATTGATTGATTGAAGCTATCAGAACATCTGCCTGAGAAAACATTACTGTTGCAAAGAACTCAGACCTAAGCCTGACTAAAAGTACAGAGGAAAAAGTGACAGAATGGAAGCCAGGAAAGAAAAAGTCAGGATAGATAGGATTATAATGCAGAAACTGGGAAAGAGAATGTCAAGAAGTTATTCATTCAAGTGACATAGTCCACAGAGATGGGGAAAAAAAATAACAGCTGAGTAAAATCACTGGATTTTTTTGAAAAGGTAGTTTAGTGATGTGTTTTGTGAGGCTGTAACAATAGAAGCAGAGTCATCAGAATATATGGTGTCAAGTATAGATCATTCATTTTAGAAGTATGACAATAAGAAAACAGCAAGGAAGATGGAATCTAGAAAGAGCTTTGGGATCGAACAGAGGAGCTTTCTGCATGAAGTAGATCTGAGCATGTTTGAAGGCAAAGAATGAAAAGCCATGTCTTAGAATTGTTTAATAGATTTTTCCAGGTAAGTATACATTTGAAAAGGATATTTTTCTCAATCTCCAGAAGTCAAACTGGTTGCAAGAGAGAAAAGTTGTAGATGGACATGCTCAAAAGAAAGCATAGCTATACAGACAGTTAAAGGTAGAAGACAAACTCATCTGACTAGAATTGGGTCAGGCCAAGAATTAAGGACTTACACAGAATGGAGTCAGTCAAAAGTTTGTTACTGTGGAGGAATATAATGAGTCAATAAAAGATAATTGAGAGGCTGAATTCTTTGGAGAATCTTTTAGTTGAAATAAATAAACTTATTGAATAAATCTTTGATGTTCAAAGATTTGATAACCTTTGACTTCTTGAAACATTCCCTTCTTTTGGCTAATATGATTCTACTGTTTTTTTGAAATACTGTTAAATCTCTCCCAGGCAAAGTATTATTCAGACGTTTTGTGCTCTTATACTTTTAAATGTCTATAATAACATAGTAAGTGTTAAATAGAAATGGGCCAAGGATCATATTCTGTTCTGTCTTCAAACCTTTGTTTTTCTCAGTTTATTCATTCTTTCCTGAATAATTTTACCTATAAATCCTAACATCAATTTCTGCTGAAATGCTAATGAATCCCAAATCATTTTATCTAATTCAGAATGCTGCACAAGTCCTTTAATGATTCTTAGCTCTCAGGATAAAGTTCATACTCTAACATTATCCATAAGGCTGTTCATCTTTTGATTCCTTTATGCTTCATAACCTCATCATTTACCAGTCTCCCAAATAACCAGTAATGATGAATTTTTAGAGTTTTTATTCCCTCTGCTTGTGACATAGTTCCCCTACCTTCCCTGTCTCCCTAAATTCCTATTAAAAAAAAAAACTAAGCTTGGTTTAAACATGTATTTTATTTAAACTGAGATTTTGTTCCTTGAGACCTGAACTAGGAGTAAGTCCCACCATAAAATTTAGGTAACCAGTTGACCTGCTGCTGCTATTGCTGTTACTATTTTGGTTGTAATATCAGGCAACATTCATTGAATGCTATTTGCCAGGCAGTGTTCTAAAAGTAGTAAGGAGTAGGTACTTTAATTTCCATTTCACAAATCAAAGATTAAGGTCAGAGGGGTTAAGTAACTTCTTTAGGGTCATACATCTAACAATTGAGACAGCCAGACTTAGCAATTCTAGTGCACAAAAATTAATTCTTATTTAAAGTGGAAAAGAAAACTCTGAACCCAGGACCTCTTGCCTTTGGAATATGATGTGACTCCTGTTTATGCATCCATAGCACCTCTACATGTCTTCATCATGGTATATACCACAGTCTACTATCGTTTTTTGTATTTTTTATCTAGACACAGGAAAGCCCTTTCATAATGGGAGAAGGCATGTATGTAAGAGGGGAATAGATTGATTAGATTGATTGTGGATTTGATAAGAGCATGATTTTGAGTACTATTTATTATTTAGTCTGAGTTGAGTATTGAAATAAGTGTAATGTAAAGGTAATTGGTAACAGCTGGAGTACTTTTGAAAGATAATTTTTAACAAATTTTTTTTGGTTTTTTGTTTGTCTTTCAGAGCATGTTTTAAGAAATTGCCTCGCATTCTGAGTTTCAATACTATGAGATACACATTTAATATGGTCACAATGATGAAAGAGAAAGTGAACACACACTTTTCCTTCCCATTACGTTTGGATATGACACCTTATACAGAAGATTTTCTCATGGGAAAGAGTGACAGAAAAGAAGGTAATTTTCCCTCTCTTTCTCTTGCCTATATTTATTGTAAGTTTCCATAACAAGATAATCATAATTATAAAGTTGCAATCAACTACACTTTTAACAAAATTAAATTGAATAGTAGAAAGGAGAATGTTTTTAAAAGATAGTATGGCATATTCAGTCAATTGACTAATATTTTGTGTCTACGAGGACTATGTTTTTGGCACCTTTCTTGGGCTTTGAGGACACAGTAGTGAATGAGATAAACATGCTACCTGCCTTTGAAGAACTTAAAGTCTAGTGGACACATGGTATATTGAATAAAAGTTAAAAACATGATGTGTTGTCAAGATTGTGAATGTATCACAGATTGAGGGGAATCAGGGAGGGCTTTCAGGACAAGGTGACATTTAAGCAGAGCTTGAGTAAGAACCAGACTGAGTGGAATGGATATACTCTATGTTGGGGGTGGGGTGGGGGCAGCACTTAGTAGGTTGATGAGATTAGGCAAAAGGGTAGCAGCCAGATTTTGTTTGTAGGCCATGTTAGTAATTTTGATCTTTATTTCAGTGTGAAACAGTGGAAAGTTTTAAGCAGGAAACTGAGATAATCACATGGGATCTGGAAAAGGTTATTCTGACTATAGCCGTAGAGATGAATTAGAGAATGATAAAAGGAGTGTGGGGAGGCCATTATAGTAAACCATAGAAATGGTAGCATAGATAAAATAGCATACCAGTAGGGTTGGAGAGAAGTGTATGTTGAAAGAGTGAACAGAATTTAATGACTCCATGAATAAATAAATCCAACAAAGTTATTGAACTTTTATCTACTATGTAACTTGCTGTTACAGGAATGGGAATTTAGTGACAACAGAGAACAGGGTCTTTGTCCCTATGAAGCTTACAGTTTTCTCAGTCTGCTATTGGAGGAGGAAAAGTCAACAGAGGTTTCTGGCTTGATCAGCTAGGTGAATAGGATGAGTATTTCAGGATCTCAGGAAAGAGGGAATATGGTCAGAAGTATTAAATGCTAAAGAAAAGGAATAGTTCCAGTAATAACATGACTGAAAATTAACTAATACGTTGAAGGTCTTTTGGTTATCAGAGCAGTTTAAGTTTGGTGATGCAATAGAAAGTCAGATTACACTGAGTTAAAAATGGCATTTGGCTTGTAAGTAGTTAATTCTGAACTACTATTACTTCCGTAAGACCATGTAAGACCATTGATTTTCAAACATCTGTGTATATATATGGCCCAAGAACCACAATGAAGAACAGAAATAGATGAGAGGAGAGAAGAAAGCAGAATACCTTTCTTAACCTTTTCCATTCTTCTTTAGCCAGAGAAGTTTGATTTTATATAATAAGTGTCCCTGGCAATATTTTCTTTGTATAGAAAGTTATGCTGACTTAAATTTTTAAGATTTGAAGAGCCACCATATTATAAGATTTAGGAAAGAGAACCATATTTTAATCTTTATACTGCATTACCTGACACTTAATGAGCATCCAGTAAATGTTTTACTCTCATTAAATGTGAGATTAGAGGTATAAACAATGACTGTAGGCTATTCTTTCCAGAGAAGAACATACCCTTTCTTTGAAGAGAGAAGATGGTAACTGTAGCTATGAGGGGTTAAGGGATTGAATTTTAAAGTTAGAATTTGAATAGATCTAGAATTTGTAGGAAATGACCCAGAAGAGATAAATTTGGAAATATAGACAAAGAAATGAGTATTGTATATGTACATCATACTTTTTAGAACTTTTTCAAACCATTTGTAAAACTAATGCAAGACTGTGTAGTAACTGTGCTTTACTGTATTTTTTATGCTGCCTCCATGTGTGGAAGTAGCAAAAATTTATGTCAAGATAAAAGAATTTATTAGGCCACAAGTGATGCATTCAGAGTCAAACACTAGTGCATCTAAACTCCTCAGCCACTGCTTTGACATTGTCACCTACTTCTTCCTCTTCACCTAATTGTCACTTCACTTTTCAGGTTAGGCTGTGCACTCACGTAGACCAAATCTGCTCTCATTTTTTGCTTCCGGTTATACTCCTTTCTATGTGATGGTGGGAATACAGATCGTAAATCATACATCTTCTGTAATTTTTTCCTTAGTAACTTTTATACCTTTCAAATTGAAATCTCCTTGGGTTGGAAGTATATATTTTATTTCTCGCTACATAAAGCTTCCAATACAGGGTGTTTTCTATTAACTGATAAACAGTTGGAAGCATTCAACCATTTCCCTTAACCTGAGACTAACAGGCATAAAAATGATACTGCTTTTCAGATTTTGTTTGCCTGCTCCTCATAAAGATAGTACAGAATGTTTCATTCAAGTTTATCCATTTCAAAAGAAATAGCTAGATTAAACAAAAAGAATACATTTTATGTTTACATGTTACAATGAGGTTGTCCATAGTTATGCACTAACACGTGGTTGTTTTCCAGTGGTTTGTATAAATGTTCCTTAAAGTTGTAGGCTATGGATGGTGAATGACTAGCAAATAGAGTTGTTTTGTACCTATTTTCATGTATAAAGTGTGCCTATTTCTGTGCATAAAAAATATAGTATGTAAAGTGGTTCTAAGGTGTCACTGTGTGCAGCTTTCAAAATTATTGCCATTTTATGTAAATCATTTCAGGTTTTAAGGAAGTCAGTGATCATTCAAAAGACACAGAGAGCTATGAGTATGACTTGATAGGAGTGACTGTTCACACAGGAACAGCAGATGGTGGGCACTATTACAGCTTCATTAGAGATATAGTCAATCCACATGCTTATAAAAACAATAAATGGTGAGTTTTAACTATTTTATTCTTGGGATTTGAAAAAATCTTTTTTTCTGTTCTTAAAGTATAAGATTTTGATAGCTTTTTCTTGAAATATGTTTTCTGATTTTAGTTTTCTAAAAACTTTCTATAAAGTTGGGAAAGGGGGTACATAAAGTGTTGAAATGAAAGCAGCTTTCAAAAGATAGTATGAATCTGTTGTTCTTAAACTTCATAGATCTCCAGACTTTTGAGAATTTGGATGAATGCCTGCCTGAGAAAAATGAGCACACTCTAAGTTTTGCACACAACTTTAGATTCATAGACAATATTAACACCTTCCAAATCTTACCTCTCTGTGTTCACTTATTCAAGAACTGTTTATTGAATGCCTTCTACAGTGTGACCACAAAGTCCTTATATATTCCGGTTAAAAATTACCTGCATACTTCATTCTTTTCACCTTACCTTTCCCTTCTGACACACACATTCTTTTTATCATCTTTTATCAAGTTAATGGTTGGATGTCACTGATAGCTGGTTTTTGGTTTTTGGATGTTGTTGGGTCAAGTCTCAAGTATAGACTGTTGCTGTGCTAGGGAATGTTGTAAGTGTTACAGATACTGCTTTGACCAGGGTGTACATTGATAAGTTGATCTGCAGTTGACAGGATAGTTTTGTTCAACTATATGTCACTCCTTAAGCCATCATGTCCATGGTATCTCTTACTTTTTTGTCCATGTGAATATATTTCTGTATTTTGAATCTTTTTTGTTCATAAGTTTTATTTTTTTAATTATTTATTTTGGGCAGGGGGGTAATTAAGTTTGCTTATTTATTTTGGGGATTGAACTCAGGACCTTGTGTATGCTAAGCATGCACTCTACCACTTGAGCTATACCCTCCCTGCTTGTTCATAAATTTTAAAATGGCGTCTTTATCATTGTAAGTTCTCCATTCTCTTAATGTTTTCTAATAGCTTTACATGTAATGTGTATATTTTTCTATGTCTATGAGTCTTTCTGTTTTGTAAATAAGTTCATTTGTGTCATATTTTAGATTATACATGTAAGTGAAATGTGCTATTTGTCTTTGTCTTACTAGTAAGTGACTTACTTCACTTAGTATCATAACCTCTAAGTCTATCCATGTTGCTGCAAATGGCATTATTTCATTCTTTTTATGGCTGAGTAATATTCCACTGTGTATGTGTATATATTTAGGTTGTTTCCATGTCTTGGCAATTGTAAACAGTGCTTCTGTGAACATTGGGGTGCATGTATCTTTTCAAATTAGAGTTTCATCCAGATACATGCCCAGGAGTGAGATTGCTGGATCGTATGGTAACTCTATTTTTAGTCTTTTAAGGAACCTCCATACTGTTTTACATAGTGGCTGCACCAATTTACATTCCCACCAGCAGTGTAGGAGGTTCCCTTTTCTCCACACCCTCTCCAGTGTTTGTTATTTGTCGATATTTTTAATGATGGCCATTCGATGGGTGTGAGGTAATACCTCTTTGTAGTTTTGATTTGCATTTCCCTGATAATTAGCAGTATTGAGCATCTTTTCATGTGCCTGTTGGCCATCTGTATGTCTTTGAAGAAATGTCTGTTAGGTCTTCTGCCCATTTTTTGATTGGGTTGTTTGTTATTGAGCTGTATGAGCTGTTTGTATATTCTGGAAATTAAGTATTTGTTGGTTGCATCATTTGCAAATATTTTCTCCCAATCTGTAGGTTGTCTTTTTGATTTGTTTATGGTTCCTTTGCTGTGCAAAAGCTTATAAGTTTAATTAGGTCCCATTTGTTTATTTTTGCTTTTATTTCTATTGCCTTGGGAGACTGACCTAAGAAAACATTACTACAGTTTATGTCAGAGAATGTTTTGCCTTTGTTCTCTTCTAGGAGTTTTATAGTATCATGTCTTATATTTAAATCTTTAAGCCGTTTTGAGTTTAGTTCTGTGTACGGTGTGAGGGAGTGTTCTGTCTTCACTGATTTACATGGGGCTGTTCAGCTTTCCCAACACCACTTGCTAAAGAAACTGTCTTCTCATTGTTTGTTTTTGCCTCCTTTGTCAAATATTGATTGGCCGTAGGTGGGTTTATTCCTAGCCTCCCTGTTCTGTTCCACTGATCCATGTCTGTTTTTGTGCCAGTACCACACTGTTTTGGATTGCTATAGCTTTGTAGTATTGTCTGAAGTCTGGGAAGGTTATACCTCCAGCTTTGTTCTTTTTCCTCAGTATTGCTTTGGCAAGTCTGGATCTTTTATGGTTCCAAATAAATTATAGGATTATTCTAGTTCTGTGAAAAATGTCATGGGTAATTTGATAGGAATTGCATTAAATCTGTAGATTGCTTTGGGTAATATGGCCATTTCAGCCATATCAGTTCTTCTAATCCAAGAGCGTGGGATACCTTTCCATTTCTTTAAATCATCTTCAATTACCTTTATCAATGTTTTATAATTCTCAGCATTAGAAGTCTTTCATCTCCTTGGTCAGGTTTATTCCTAAGTGTTTTATTTTTTACTGATGTAATTTAAAAAGGAATTTTTTTTTAAATTCCCCTCTCTGATATTTCATTGTTAGTGTATGAAAATGTAACAGATTTCTGTATGTTAATTTTATGTCCTGCTAACCAGCTGATTTGATCAGTTCTAGTAGTTTTTGTGTGGAGTCTTTAGGGTTTTCTATACATAATACCATTTTATCTGCATATTATGACAGTTTTACCTCTTCTCCAATTTGGATACCTTTTATTTCTTGTCTGATTTCTGTGGCTAGGACTTCCAGTACTATATTGAATAGAAGTGGTGAGTGGACATCCTTGTCTTGCTCCAGATTTTAGCAGTAAGGCTTTCAAGTGTTACGTTGTCTGTGGGTTTGTCGTAAATAGCTTTTATTATGTTGAGATATGTCTCCTCTGTCCCACTTTGGTAAGAGTTTTTCTCATGAATGGGTATTGAATTTTATCAAATGCTTTTTCTGCATCTATTGAGACAATCATGTGGTTTTTGTCTTTTGTTGATGTCGTGTATCCCATTGATCGATTTGCTTACGTTGAACCATCCTTGTGCCCCTCAGATGAATCCAACTTATTTGTGGTGTAGGATCTTTTTAAAGTGTTGTTGGCTTTGGTTTGCTAATATTTTGTTGAAATTTTTTGCATCTATGTTCATAAAAGCTATTGGCCTGTAATTTTCTTTTTTGGTATTTTTGTTTAGTTTTGGTAGCTTTACATGTTATATTTATGTAAACTTTTTGTTTCTTGCTTTTATGAACTCTTCTGTTCCTCCTAGGTTATAAATAGATCTGTCAGACTCTAGGGTAGTTATGACTATGTTGTAAAATTACATTCCCAATTTCTAGTAGATTAGAATTGTCAAAACAAGAGCTTGGAATTTATCCTGTTTTAATAAGTTTGACCAGTATTTGTGATGTGTTAGAAATAGTACATATATACTTGATCAGCACTGTGTGTTCTGCCTTAGGTATCTTTTTAATGATGCTGAGGTAAAACCTTTTGATTCTGCTCAACTTGCCTCTGAATGTTTTGGTGGGGAGATGACGGTAAGTTTTATTCAAAAATTATAAATGTTTTGTGACTTTCTAAGTGCTTTACAGTATCATAAAATCCAATAGCTAAGTCATTCACTTTTTTTTTTATCACCATGATTAAATCAAAAATTATTCAATTGTTGCTTATTATTTAGTATTGTTTAGTATGTTTGGAACATATACCAGACATTAGGAAATATTTTTAATCACTATTTCTTTATCTAAGAAGTTTTGATTAAGGCACTTGAGTCTTACAGTTGAACAATTAGATAATACTGTAAGTATTGAATTACATTGCCATGAGACATTATGAATAAGTTGTTTACTTGAATATTTTGAGATTACAGCAGAAAGAAATTACTCTTTATTGAGTTCATATAAACGATTTTGACTAAGAAGTTGACTTAAGCTGAACTTCTAAAGATTGTTCTTTAGTACTTTTTTTTTCTTTTCTTTTCTCTTTTTTTTTTTTTTTTTTTTTTGGTGGAGAGAAGGTAATCAGATTTATTTGTTAGTTTTTAGAGGAGGTCCTAGGGTTTGAACCCAGGACTTCGTGCATGCTAAGCATGCGCTCTACCACTTGAGCTATACCCTCCCCCGCTTTAGTACTTTTTTAACAGCAGCAGCCACCTGCTTATTACTAATAACAGGATAGAAAAAGACTATCTGTTATGTAATTAGCAGTTAAATATAAGAAAAGATAGTCAGGTTGGGGTAGTATTATAATAATTTCACTTCTTCATATGCATTTTACCCTAGTACCAATTTTCTGAAAACTTTAAAAGTACCTTGTTGATTTTCACAAATCAAGTATTAAAAAGTCATTTCTATTTCACAGATAAGCTCAGATAAAGTTATTTTCCCCTTTAATAGCCATATTGATTGTGAAATAACTGTTCACATTCTGGATTTTAATGAAGAGGCTTTTTTATTGCTCTTTAGTGCTTTTATGAACTATTCTGAGTAGAAAAGAAAAAGTAGACCAATTGCTCACACTTGGAAAATGGGTAGAAGGAAGTAAATAATGAGTTACCATTGAAGCCATAACTATAAATGTATTGCATCCCTAGATGTTATTCCATAGGATATTTCCTTTAAAAAAAAAAAAAAAGAAAGAAAAGAAACAAACTGTTAAACTCTTCTTTTAAAAGGCAGTTTTTCAGATTGCAAGTTCATTTTATTAAGCTTTATATATTTGATGGTAAAGTACCTTAAAAAATGTTTTGAACCTCGTTTTTAAAATCCTAGCCAAAAACTTAAGTCATGGACTTTAGTGAATATAATGCTTTTTGAAAACTATTTACAAGGTTACTGTAAAGTATAAAATATTTCATATATAAATACAGTTGAGTGTACCCATTTTTTAAAGAAGGAAAACTTATTTTTTTTTTAAACAGACCAAGACCTATGATTCTGTTACAGATAAATTTATGGATTTCTCCTTTGAAAAGGTAACCATTTCTTTCCTATACAATTTTACATTATTTTCTGAATTTCACGTTTTCTAGTCTTACAGTTACACTGTGTCAAAATGAAAATACACCTGTTTGTTTTGTTTTGTTTTGTTTTTGCCTCTTAAAGACACACAGTGCTTATATGCTGTTTTACAAACGCATGGAACCAGAGGAAGAAAATGGCAAAGAGTACAAATTTGATGTTTCATCCGAGTTACTAGAGGTACAAGTAAATTTAACTTCAGCAGCAAATTAAAAACATATTAAGTATTTATGCAAGGATTAGTACTATAATATGAAAACAGGCTATAACATCACTAGAATCTATAATTGAGGGTAGACCTATTTAATACTGTTTACAGATAGTCTTGGTAACACTGACATACATAGGTGAATGTAAGGTGAATGTAAAGTGAATGAGATTAACAGGAGTGGAAAACAATTACTAGTAACATGGTAAAAAAAGATGGTTGATGGAATCAAGGCAAGTTCACAGGTAACTTGGGTGGTTGATAATATTCTTGGATTGGGTGATAGGATTGCAAATGATCCTTTTCTTCTGCATCATGTTACAAGTATATAATGTATTTGAAATGTATTTGAAATATGTATTATGTATATTTTAAAATGTGCCTCATTTGTAGTAATGAGGTTCTCATTGTTTCCTAGTGTAGTAAGTGTTAATGCTACTTTAATGTTTTAAGATTTATAAAAAGTATTCACAACTCATTATGTTGTATCAGTGTTATAAAGTCAGTCAGCCGAAAGTACAGAAAGTAAATCTCCAGAATGATTTTCTTGATAAAAATTTGTTTCTACTATCTAGACAGTTCAGCTTTTACTATCTGATTTATTGATTGATATTTGCACTGTTATACTCAGGTATTAAAACTGAGTGGATTTTGCTCCACAGACACTCTTAGCTGGTATCTTGCCTACCTATAATTTACCGATTTATAATTTATCAGAAAAGCCAAGAATATTATCTTCTTTCAAACCCTTGAGTTGGATTTACCAGCAAAATTAAATGCTTTACTGGATTTCAAGTTACTAAACTCACCTATTTATACAAAAATTTATTTCAAGTGCTATCATAACTGAAAATAAGTAGATTATGATCACCATTATGTATAAGACTTTGTGTCCCCAGGGTATTCAGACAAACATGTTCTAGATGAGAACCCAACAGTATTTAATGATAGCCAGCCCACTTGTGAAGTAAAATGAAATTTTAAATAAAACATTTAGCAATAATACAGTTGACACTTGAACAACACGGGCTTAAACTGTGGTGTCCCCTTACATGTGGATTTTTTCCCAATAAATACAGTATCTGTAAGTAAATATGAATTTCTTAAGTTACCTTTTCATTTTTTATGTCATAGTAATATGTCTATAGTGTTTTGTATCATATGACTATTGATGCAAGTATTGACGAATGATTCATCTTGCAAACAGACATAAAATCACAGTAGATAAATACAGTACTGTACTGTAAATGTATTTCCTCTTACTTAGATTTTCTTAACATTTTCTTCTCCCTAGCTTATTTTAATTGTAAGAATACAATGTATCATACATATAATGTACAAAATATGTTTTAAATGACTGTTTGTTATTGGTAAGGCTTCCAGTCAACAGTAGGCTACCAGTAGTTAAGTTTTGGAGAGTCAAAAGTTACACACAGATTTTTTACTGTGCAGGATTTTGGCATTCCTTACCCCTTCATTGTTCAAGGGTCAACTGGAACTTGTTCGTTTACATAAATGGTTTTCAAACTTTCTGTTCTCAGGACCCCTTTGTATTCTTAAAAATTATTGAGAACCTTAAAGAGTTTTTAATTTTAGAGTGGTTATATATTTCAGTATTTACCATAATAGAAATTAAAACAAAATATTTAAATTTATTTTAAAATATCAAAAATAAACCTGTGGCATGCAATATAAAAAACATTTTATGAAAGTTTTTTTTTTTTTTTTCAGAATAAAACACTTCAGTGAGAAAAGTGGCCCTGTTTTATATTTTTGTAAATGTCTCTAGTATCTGATTTAATGGAAGACAGATTCTGCCTGTGGTCTCTTGTGATCTCATTCATCATTGAGCCTCTGGAAAACTCCATTGTTACACTCAGGAGAGAATGAGAGATTTAACAAGGCAGATAGCATTGTAGTAGTATTAAGAAAATTGTTTGGACCTTACAGACACCCTAAAAAGATCACAGAGACATCCGGGGGAGGGGGGATGCTCTCTAACCCATTCTTTGAGAACCACTGATTTATGTTTGACAAAAGAGAATCCCAGACCTCTGCTCTACTATAACAAGAAAAATAAACTGAACTACATTAGAACATCCTTGATTACAGACCTAACCAAACATTTTTCATATCATTGTTTTGGCTTATGAATTTAAAATGTTTGCCTGCATATACATTTTACTTTAAAAATTAAATAAAATATAATAATACTGCTACTTAATAAAGATTTTAAGTATAAATTAGAATCTTATGCTTTAGATTTGTACAGTTAAAATATAGCTGGTAGCAGACTTTCTCAAAAGGGAAAATAGAAAGTTTTAGAATCATAAAATATATTAAGTAATTAAACATTATAAATTGTAGTGACAGTTGTGGATAAAACAAGTAGAGTGCTCAGAAAGGGTTGTTACTTAGATCAGGATTGCTGAGGAAGGTGATCAGGAAATGCTTCAGATTATCCTAAAACTGAGACTTGAGAGTTAGTAAGGAGTTAATCATGTGACGAGTACTCCAGGCAGAGAGAACATTACATACAAATCCCCTGAGGAAGGAGCTTATTGGCGTGTTGTAGAAGCTGACAGATGACTTCTTTTGCTGTGATGATTAATCAGTGCAAGAGAGTGGCCCAAGATGAAGTTGGATGGGTATATAGAAAATACCTAAGAATGTTTCTATCAATGTAGTACAGTAATCTCACACTTAGTCATAACCCAGTTGGCTCCACATACAGTGTATTGGTGCCGTGTAAAAAGGACCATCAAAAAAGATAAATATTTCTGTAGGATAGAAATGGAGTAGAATTAAAAGCACTGAGTTCTGGTGGAAATCACAGGTCTACCAGTGTTTAGGTCCATAGCAGACAGTAGTGGTGAAGAGTTAAACAAAAATTATGACACAAGATCTAGAGCTGAGAGCTGTGGCTAGGAGCAAGAAGCTCAGAATTGGCTGTGTAAAGGCACTGAATCGGAATGGGTGAATGCTGTCAGACTGTCCTTGGGGCTGTACAGAAAGCTGTATACCTGGAGATGCCAGAGGACCAAGAACTCAAAGGCAGGCCAGGTCAGGTCTGTGATACTGCAAGTATCAGTGTGATGCAGGAGCTCTAACACATGGTTATAAGACTTGGTTCTGTACTAGAGACATGGGCTAGGAAGGCAAGTAGAGGTGGTTTTAAGTCTTCAGTGGAATAAAGACAGTAATGTCTGTAATCGGAGCATACATTTATTCTAGATAAAAATAATTATATGGAGCTTACTTGAGCATGCTTAGAGTGTTCAGAGAGAGAAAGGAACACAAAAATTAAAGTCTGCAAAGCCAATTCTACAGAACAAATGTCAGAAATAATCATTTTTCACAACTTTCATAGAGTAAACAAGAAAATCCCCTCGTTTAGGTCTGCCAACCTGAATAAAATTTATTTTGCCAGTTTTTAAACAAAACCTTTCTCTCTCATGACCTGTTCTTACCAAAATATCAACCTAACATAGTTTTCATGTATGTTATCAACATAATAGTTTTTTCATTATATATTTGCTCTTCAGACAGGTGGGATTTCAGAGTTCTTTCAAAATCCTCATAAATACATTTTTTTTAAATCATTATCACTTGAGGTAGCCAGAGAAGTAATGATAAATTGGATCAGGTTTAGTAACTACTTTCATATTCTATGTACCTGGGGAAAAACCAACATGAATTTTAAGCGCATGTATTTTTTTGTTTTTTGCTTCTTTTAGAGCAAGTCTCTTTGTGTGTGTGTGTCTAATAAAAATACTTGTAAAATGTAATGAAGAAAATATTTTCTGATATCTCATGTTAACATGTTTTTTCTCTTCAGTGGATTTGGCATGATAACATGCAGTTTCTTCAAGATAAAAACATTTTTGAACATACTTACTTTGGGTAAGTTTGGTAGATTTAGTAATAGATTTTTTTGTTACACATTTCCTAAAAATCTTATTCCATAAGAATTTTAACAATATTTTCAAATTGCAGGTTTATGTGGCAGTTATGTAGTTGTATCCCCAGTACATTACCAGATCCTAAAGCTGTATCCTTAATGACAGCAAAGGTAATATATAACCTTAGATAATTTCTTCGAGATTAGCTACTTTAAAATAATTAAATCTTTTTGCTTAATTTTATCTTTTCTTACAGTTAAGCACTTCCTTTGTCCTAGAGACATTTATTCATTCAAAAGAAAAGGTATGTGTTTTCTTTTGTAAATATTTATGTCATTTATGTTATTTATTAGCTATCTCTTAATGCCTTCAGTGACTTTTTTTTCTTTTTTAGCCCACAATGCTTCAGTGGATTGAACTGTTGACCAAACAATTTAATAATAGTCAAGCAGCTTGTGAGGTGAGGTGAATAATTCAACAAACAATGCATAGCTTAAGATTCACTTTTTTGTTTTGTTTTCTTTTATTCTTAACTTAGATGCTGCAGCAAAATTGTTTTATCTTTTATAAATCATATGAAGTCCAATGTAAGTTGTTCCTAAAATTACTTGATTGCTAAGAGAAAGTTATAATTATGTATCAAATTCATTATATTACTTAAATAATTGATTTTTAAGTTATTTAAAAATCCTTGCTGCCCCCTTGTGTATTAAAAGGAAAAAATATAGAAAATTCAGAATACTGTACCAGGTATTTCTTAAGTACTTTTGCATGTTATTAGAAAATATTTAAAAATGTGTATCGCCCTTCTCCCTCTGAGGAAAAAAAAGCATATATCCCTGTAGATGAATTTATGTCCTATTTTATATTCTCCCATATTGCACTGTAAGAGAAATACATCCCTAAGGATAATATGCTCACAGGTAAAGATCAGTTAGCCATATTGCCATCTTAATTTCATTTATGGTTATGTCCCAGAGTATTGTGTACTTTTCTAGGAATGTGAGTCTTATAAATTTCCAGAGGTGGGAGATAGCAGCATAGTGAACAATAGATGAGGTTAGTTGAAGATTTTTTCATATATAGAAGGTTTTTAGAAAGATTTTTTTTTAAAGTTTTCTTCAGTTCGTTTGTTTGAATTAGTATTTAAACAAGATTCACATTTGCTTTTGTCTCCTAAGTTACTTTTCATCTATAATACAGTTGACCCTTGAGCAGCACAGGTTTGAACTATGTGGGTCCACTTATGCACAGATTTTTTTTTTCAATTAATATTGTGGTTGGTTGAATCTGAGGATGCAGAGGAACCTCAGACACAGAGAGTCAACTATGGGACTTGAATATCTGCACATTTTGGTGTATCCTGAGGCTCCATACCATAGAGCAACTGTACTTACCTTTTTTTTCCTTCCTTACCATTTTATCTTTTGTTCTGCAGGATTTTCCACATGCTGCATTTAACCTATTGCATCCTTCTGGTGTTACTTAACATATTCCTCTATCCTCCTCCCTTTTCATAATTTTTAAAAAACTGTTTGGTAGATGCAGATGGTTGATTAGATCATAAGTTTGTTTTTGTTTTTGTTCTTTTTTTAATAAAGTTGCCACTTTAGTTTTTTCACTAAGAATTTTCCTCTGGAATCCTCTCAAGGAGCTAGAATTCTCTACAGTTGTCTACATAATTACTGAATTATGTGTATGTATAGATAGGTAGTACAGTTCAATAGAGGAGTTAATGTGATTAAGAGCTATCTTGAAATTATGCCTTAGATAAGCATAAAATAAGGTGTATTTGTTACGTAGAGAACATAATTTGTTTTTAAACAGAAAGAAAGTGAATCATACTCAGATCATGTATTAATAGGAATAAAATATTGTACAGTGTGACATTCATGAAGACTAAGAGGAAAATAGTATTCCACTTTTTTATGATAAGACTGCAGATTGTCATCATGTAGCTTGTGCACTATAATGTAAGTGGTATCCATGGAATTCTGTAATATGATGACCCTAATTATGACTTAAGGCATTTTAGATTTTGGGCTTTCTAACAGTTGAAGAATCTCTTTTGGTAAGAACTTGAAATAATTCAGATGTCAGCTGGAAGTAAAATCCTTATGTAATTTTTATTCAATTTTATAAGTATTTGTTGAATGTTAAAATCACACTATTCTCTTTTTCTTTTCTTTTAAATATATATTTTTACAGTGGTTTTTGGACCGTATGGCTGATGATGATTGGTGGCCAATGCAGATACTAATTAAGTGCCCTAATCAAATTGTGAGACAGGTAAAAAAAAAATTTATTTGAAAAACAAGTGGCTTTCAAGTTAATTTGTTCCGAAGTTGCCTGTGAATATGTTTTAACCCAGCATTTGATAGCCTATCACAGAAGTCATTTTGCTGGTTTTCACCAGCCTCTTTTGGCAAATCAGCTGTCATTCCAGTCAGGTGATTAAAATCATTCACATTTCCAAGTTACAGAAAAATAACTGCAACTGCGTATTTTCTCAGATTTTACTCTAACTACTTTAAGAGTTGTACTGATTCTTTTCAGATCCTTATATAGTCTAAACATGGTAGGGTACTGTGATGGCCTTGAAAGTTAAATGAACATAACTTACTGAATGTAACTTAAATGAATATAACTTATTTCTGTGACAGATCCTGAACTGTCACATGAATCAATTTGCTTTTCTTAAATCATTGGAAAAATTAACAGGGAAGAAAATATACATATGTATGTATTTATTTTATTTCTTTAAAAATTTTTTTTGTAATTGGTTATTTTTATTAGTAACTTTTAAGTTTAGTACAAAATTTAGGTGACCCCAGATGTATGTATTTATTTACATATATGTATGTATTTTTATATGTATATGTACACACACACACACATATTTATGACACAAAACCAAAAATTTAATCTGAAATATGCCACTTCCCAGTTACTCTTGAGATACAATTCTTATATCATAAAACTTATCAAAACTTTTTAAAGTATAAAATTTAATGGTTTTTAGTATGTTCCCAAACTATGTGACCATCATCTAATTTTATAATACCCTGAGAAGAAATCTACCTATTAGCAGTTCTTCCATTTTATCCTGTCCCTTTTTTCCAGCCCTTGGCAACCATTAATCTACTTTCTGTCTCTGTGGATTTGCCTATTCTGACCATTTCATATAAGTAGAATCATATGGTATGTGGGTCTTCTGTGACTGGTTGCTTTGATTTAAGTGTCTTCAGGGTTTATCCATGTTGTAGCTTTTATCTGTGCTTCGTTTCTTCTTATTGCCAAATAATATTCTGGGTACCAAATTTTGTTTATCCATTCAACAGTTGATGAACACTTGCGATGTTTCCACTTTTTGGCTCTTTTGCATAACACTGCTCGGAACATTTGTTTACACATGTGTGGACATATGTTTTCAGCTCTTTTGCATATATATGCAGGAATAAATTGCTGGGTCATGTGGTTACTCTGTGTTTAACATTTATAGGAACTACCATGCTTTTTTCATGATGTCTGCACCAGTTTACATTCCCACCAGCAATCTATGAAGGTTCCAGTTTTGCTCCATTTTCTTCAACATTTGTTATTGTCTTCTTGATTTTAGCCATCTTAATGGGTATAAAGTAGTATCTCATTGTGGTTTTGGTTTGCATTTCCTTAGTAATTAATGATATTGAACATCTTTTCATGTGCCTCTTGGCCATTTGTATATTTTACTTAGAGATTCCCTAGACATTTTTAATCCATGTTGTTTTGGATAAACTTAAATCATATTTCCTTCTCCTAGTCATTGAACTTCTGATAAGCAGCTGTCCTGCCTGACTCCACTCTTCTGAAAGATGCTGAGTTTTCTTTTCTCTGTATCTCCACTAGTTAAGAAGGTTTTGGTTGAGCTTTTGTTGGGTAATCTCTATTACTGAATCGTGTAGTTTGTTACTGCTTTTTCCCTTACGATAAAATGGAATATTGTTTTTCAACCTAACTCTACCTTGTTTCTTAAGTCTGTAGTTGAGACTCCAGGAAAGTTTTAGAATATGAAAAGATAATCAATCTGTAGGCAGAATATAAATGGATAACAAAGAGTTTTTAATTGTGTTAATTTTTCAGTATCTTTGTTACTTGCCTTCTGTTGACTCTTAGGTTGTTGTATCTTTTCATTTATAGATGTTTCAGCGCTTGTGTATCCATGTGATTCAGAGACTTAGACCTGTACATGCTCATCTCTATCTACAGCCAGGAATGGAAGATGGGTAAGAAGTATTCCTTTTGAACTGAATGTTTTATTTTTAAGCTTTTTGATGATCTGCCTATAGATCATCAAATTTAAATATACGTATTTAAATATTTAGGTTCTTCTATTTGAAGATAATATGTAATAATATAAATCAAGGACCAAAAGTTTTGTCCTGTTTATTTAAGTGCATTTCAAAATCCACTACAAATAACTTTGACTTGGTCTTTTTGTTTTAATTGATTTAGCCAGACACAATAACTGGAATCCAACTATTTGTATTATTGTAACTGGTGTTCATTATTACAAAGATAAAAGAGATAAATTCATCTTTTTAAACTATTTCTCCTCCCAAAATATCTATCCCAAGACTTCACACTTTATCTAAGATAGATTAAATTGTGTTTTCAGGTCAGATGATATGGATGCTTCAGTAGAAGATATAGGTGGTCGTTCATGTGTCACTCGATTTGTGAGAACTCTGTTATTAATTATGGAACATGGTGTAAAGCCTCACAGTAAACATCTTACAGAGTATTTTGCCTTCCTTTACGAATTTGCCAAAATGGGTGAAGAAGAGGTACAGCTATATTTTGTTTATTTCTGGAATTATGTACTTATTTTCAGTATTTAAAACTTAATTGTTTTTATATTTTAAAATCAATATTTTTATTTTTAGAGCCAGTTTTTGCTTTCACTGCAAGCCATATCTACAATGGTACATTTTTACATGGGAACCAAAGGGCCTGAAAATGTAAGTACAGTTATGTCATATCAGGAATTTAGAGGCCATGTCTTCAAGTTTGCATCATGGAAAGTCAATAGATACTAGGTTACTTTTAAGTCTCTTCTAACCCTGATACTAAATAATTTTAGGGGTCTAAGTTGGGTTGGTGTTTGTAATGGATATAGCAGGAAAAGAAATGATCAAGTGATGTTTCACTGGTATGGCCCTGCATCACAGAGAATAAATTGAGGCAAAATGGCCACCACCTACTTTAGGGTCCTATCAATAGCATGTTGATTTTGGTAACATTTTTGTTGGCCATATTTTTTAAGCCCTTTGCTATTAAGTTTGTCAGAGTCTTCCAAAAATTCAAGTAGCTGGTGTATTCATAATATTAGAGTATTACGTCAATTTTGTGTTGTCTGAAATGACCACATTGGATTGAATGCTCTATTTTCACTATCTTATTTAATCCTTGTTGCAGCCCTAAGAGGTAAGTACTATTGTTATCTCCATTTTATACATGGGGAACTTGAGGCATAAAGAAGTTACTTTAAAAAAAAAAAAGTTAACTTGTTTTAGATCACAGTGAGTTGGGCTTCCATCCTTGGTTAAACTCCTGAGCAAAACTGTTAACAACTATGCTGTAATGCTTCTCCAAATATGTACTATTATTATCTAGTTCCAGCCTATATGGTTACTTGTTTAGACTGCGTTTCTTTTACTTTGTTAGATCATGAGATCTTACTCTTGCATTTCAAAGCCCAAATGCTATTTCTTTGAGATACTATTTGGATTATCTGAAAACTGCAAATAAGGATTTCTTAATTCATGTAACTGGCATTTTTATTAAATAGGAAGTTTGTTTTATCATTCTCATAAATTTTTATTCTGATTTATCTTCCTATGTAGGCTTGCTGTAAGACAAAATAAATTATTATTAAAGAATTTGTCTCTTTAGGTAAGGTATATAGTCACAGTATTGGAAATTGTTGTTTTTCATGCTCTGCTAAGTCGAAAATTGTCCTAAATGCAGTTTAGACTTTGAAGTTAGGGTTAGGCCTATGAGTGGTTATTTTTCATGATACATGCTGCTGCTGCCATCTACCCTGCTGTTTGCTCTCAGCATAGTGTTAAAAATTAATATCATATTAAAAATAGATTTTGTTCTGCTCTAGCCTCAAGTTGAAGTGTTGTCAGAGGAAGAAGGGGAAGAAGAAGAGGAGGAAGAAGATATTCTCTCCTTGGCAGAAGAAAAATACAGGCCAGCTGCCCTTGAAAAAATGATAGCTTTAGTTGCTCTTTTGGTTGAACAGTCTCGCTCAGAAAGGTGAAATGTTTCAACATTCAAAGTGCTTTAAAGCATGTTTGATTTTATTCCTTTTACATAATTGTTTTACCACTATTAACCCAATAGCTTTTGTTGCTTAAATCTTTTTAAATAACAACACTATTCATCAACTCTTGTAGCATAACTATTTCAATCCTTTGTATCAAACTCTTACTTTGCCTCTGAGTCATGTTAGAAAAATATACATTGAAGAAATATACAGTAAAGTATCTAGCAAAATTATATGTGCATTCATCTTTTAACCTAGCAACTCCACTTCTGGGAATCTGTTCCCAAAATACAGAAAGCTGTATATGTAGTACTATTTACTGAAGCAGTGCTTATAAATAGCAAAAGATTGAAAATGTCCACAAAGAGGGGACTAGTTGAAGAAACAGAGCATCCACTCAGTAGAGTAACCTATAAAAAAAAAGGAAGTATGGAATATATCTGTACTACCATGGAGAATAATTTAGGGTAGATATTACTATGTGAAAAAAAATGAGGTGGGGAAAAGTATAGTATGCTACTTTTTAGAAAAAAGGTGAGGCTTTGTAAAAGTGAGTGAGAAAGAGTGTGTGTGTGTGTGTGTGTGTGTGTGTGTGTGTGTGTGTGTGTGTGTACATATAGCCAGTCCTCATTATTCATGGATTTCCAATTTGTGTATTTGCCTACTTAGTAAAATTTCCTTGTAATCCCCAAAACACTACTTGTGGAGCTTTTATAGTCATTTGTAATTTGCAGAATGTATATGTACAGATTAGTAAAAAAAAAAAAAAACAAAAAAAAATTTGGGTTAGACACACGCTTTCCCAGCTGAGGTCAAACATCATGACCCTCTGCCTTCCCATTTCAGTTCTCATATTGTAAACAAATGCTTTTGTGAAGTATATGCCACTTTTTTCACATTTATACTTTTTGTTGGTGATTGGCTGTTTATGACAGCCCCATAAATAGTGCTAAATGCTGTCTAGTGTGTTCCTAAGCCCAAGAAAGCCATAATCTGCTGTAGGTAGAAAATACGCATTAGGTAAGCTCATTCAGGTTTGGTTACAGTGCTGTTTACTGTGCGTTCAGTACTAATGAATCAACATTAAATCAGATATCTAAAATTTAAACGAAACATAAAGCAAGGTAACATATTGATCTATTGATGAAAGTTGTGACCAGAGGTTCACAGGAACCTAACTGTGTTATGTTCCCTATGAGCAATGAGTTGGTATTCACTAATTCAGTATTCACTGATTCAGTATTTGCAGCTCTTTACAGAATATAAGTACTACAAATGACAGGAATTGACTATTTTTTTAAATTGAAGACTAAATTTTAAAAAATAAACTTTAAAAAAAGTTTCCAGTGGTTGTCGGAGGGGAAAACAGGCTGGAGGGGACAGGAATGGCAGTTTGACTTCTTTGAATATAGTATATTGTTTTGTTTTTTAGATTTATCTTTGGAATTATGTAAATGTTTCAATAATTATAAATAAATTAATAAAATGCAGTCCCTAAAAAATCAGAAGCAGACTGAAATAAATGAGCCTAACTGTCCATTGAGTTGGTGACATGGCCACTGGAGTGGAATTAAAGTGACTTTAGAACACATTAATTTAACTGTAATTTTTAGTAGGATGTACCTGAAGGACAAAAAGAATTGTTAAATTATCCTAAAGGGTTTCACTAATTATATTGTTAGTAGTACAATTAGAATTATCATTATGAAACTATTTGTATTAGAGAATAAAGGAAGTAAGTGCTAATGTCCTTAGAAACCAAGATTTTCAGAAAACGAGATATACAAATATAAAATTGTAGAGTGTTTACTTAACTTTTAAAACTAAATTTGAATTTGGGAATGTCAGGAGACCTCATGGTATATTTTTTCTTAAGTAAACAAATAATGTATTATGTATCTCCATTTATCTGAAAAGGCCTAGAAATCCTGCTCAGCCCAGGATCAATGAGTGCCCCTGTCATGTAGATACCATTTCCTGCTGAAAAGAAATCAAGGTTCCTTGGGAAAATGGATAATTCTAGGTCTTGGACAAGAAATTAATGGGAAACCTGGAACGATTTGCATTTTGGAAGGCAAGGAGGCTGTCAAAGACTACTGAGGTCATGTTAAAAGGACTCAAGCATCAACTTGAGGTTTCTACTGGTCGTAGATTAGACAACCTGAGTATCAATAATAGTAACTGTGAGTGGACTAAAACACATCATAAATGTTTACATCCGTGAGTTCATAATGATACCTAAAAAACAAAAACTTTTTAAATTTTGGCAACCTTTGGAGTATATTAAGAAACCAAACAATAATTTTGGAAACTTACTAATAAAGAAATAGTATCAAGCATTTATCTTACTTGCAAGA